>NC_140946.1:41252572-41750072 GCF_014529385.1 Adiantum capillus-veneris | reverse complement strand
ATGAAAGAGCCGAGGATGAGGAAAGGTCAAATGAGCATATGGAAGGTGCTAGTGTACAACCAGAGGAGACAATGAAAGAGCCAAGTCAGCCAGTGGAGGAGCCAAAAGAGCCTATGGCAGAAACCCAAGATGAGGAAAGCAGGCCTATAGATGAGCAAAAGGATATGGATGAGGAAAGCAGGCCTAGGGAGGAGCAAAATGATATGGATCAGGCAAGGATGTATGAGGCAAGCCGATCAACCGAGGGAGAGGAAAAGACCTTGGAGGAAACCTTGAATGAGGCAGAAAGAGCCATGGGGGAGACCCCTGATGAAGATGTGAATGATGACTATGAAGATAAAGCAGAGGAGAGCAACAACGACATGAACACTACAGAGACCCAGTATGGACCCTTGCTACCTGTAGATACGGTTGTTCCTGTAATGTCTATTCAAGTATGGAAAAATATGTTCAGCTTCTAACTACTTATATGTACTTGCCAACTTTTACAGAGGTTGATTATCTTGGACGTCAATGGATTGCTGCTGATGCGGGTGCCTCTTGGTGACAGAGGACCCTTTGAGGATTTGCAAACGTTTCGGATGGGAACTTGTCGAGTCGTGGTTCGTCCAGGAACCAAGGAATTTATTCAGTTTCTTCTTCTGCGCTTCAGAGTTGCCATATGGTCTTCAATGCAAAGGCAAAACTTGTCGCCACTAGTTGCAATAGTTTGCAGTGTATGCCACGCTCACACGTCAGATTTTGCCTTTTTGTATGATCAAAGAAAATGCGTTACCGTTGAGGGCCACTACCACCCTAAAAAAACCACACTTACCTCTTTTGTACAAACCGTTTAGCCAAACCGGTGTACCCTTTGATGCAACTAATACACTACTAATTGATGATACTCCTGAAAAGGGAGAACTAAATCCGCCAGGAAAAACTGTCTCACCACCTTCTTTCGAGGGGCATTCCTTTGATTTTTACCTTGAAGACATTCTGATTCCATACTTACAGAAATTGTATCTTAGTCCATTGTTCACGGAGGAGTTTGTACTTTCTAATGAATTAAGATGACTCTTCTATCATGTCTTTGTCTTGTCTAACATTGAGAGAGAGAGAGAGAGAGAGAGAGAGAGAGAGAGAGAGAGAGAGAGAGAGAGAGATTTGACATGGTAAAGAAATGTATTTCAAGCACACTTTTTCACAGGGCACAATTGAAAAATGAGCTCAATAAACTTCATGTCTTGAAAGTCATTTGTATACACTTGGGTTCACAAGAATATCTGTTACATTGACACTACTTCAACCCGACCATCCAACTCTTTGCACAAAATATGTTTTTCCCTTCGCCGCATCACCTTACGGCCAGCTAGGAAAAAGGAAAAATCTGATAGGTCCTTGTCCATTGACTCTTCAATTATGTCATGCCGCAAATGCTGAAGACTGCATAACTCCCTTATTGTAACCACCAACAGTAGGCCATGCTCTTTATCAATCACTTCCACATCCACAGCAGGATTATCTTCCAAACCTGCAGAAACCTGGTCCATAGGAATGTACTTACCATTGAGCATTTGTGATCGCATATACCAAAACGAGAGTAACAGTGATTGGCTTGCAATCATGTACTTGACAACTAGAGTATCAAGCGCGACCTCGCACCGTAAACCAATCTCTTCCTTTGCATACCATCCTTTGTCAAGAAGTTTGTCACAGGATGACTGCTGAAATGACTTGCACATGAACATAGTTTTCGTAACTCGGATGTTGTAGCTATGAAACAACTCTATGAAGAGTGCAACAGGACAGAAGTTTGCAATTCTAACCAGTTTGGTGGGAATAGAGATACGGAGAGACCTTTGTATATCCTTGTAGAGCTTACTTCGCATTGCTTCCACCATTGTTTCCTCGGGAACTGGCCAGTCCACAGTGTTCCAATCGGTTGGTAGAGGCACTTTCACCAACATGCCATTCTTATTCCCTGATCTGAGTTGGTAAAAGTGGTCATAAAAAAAGATTCCTTCATCAGCCAGTCTTTTGCTGCTCCTCCCTGAATACTGTAGAGAACCAATGTGGGCATGAACAACATGGAAGAGGCCTATTATGCACTCCACAGGCTCCCATTGCTCATAAGAAGAGGGATAAACATCTGCAATATATATAAGAAGAGTTAAACTAAGAGTATCAATAAGTACAAATGACAAATCTAATGTAATTGATCTGTGAAGAATGGAGACATTGCTCATAACAAGCGGGAGAAACATTGCAAAATATATAAGAAAAGTTATAATGAGAGTATCAGTAAGTTCACATGTCAAGAGTACTTACAATTGCAACGTGGTTGATGTATATCTGATACATTTCCACCGTTTTTTATCACCTTTGGATGGGTAAACACATGCTGAACAAGAACTTCCTTTACAGATCTTTTGCCGATTTCAACTTTGAAATTCAACACTCTGGCCTTCCATGCTGAGCGGTAAACGTTGATACCACTAGACCTCTTGGGTCTTCTTGGTTGCATGAGGACCCATGAACCTTTGTTTATCCTTTGTCCAACCCATTGGTTCTCTGCACTTATTGAAGCTGGTATTGTAATTGAGGATATGCTACTACTTGACCTTCTAGGCAAAGTGCAGTTGTTGGTTGTTGGTGTGAGAGACAGTAAACACCTGGAGCCTCTTGGGCGAGAAGACGTGGACGCCATAGCTCTCAGAGAAAAGCTTTAGTGGAGGGAGATTCACTTTGAAAGCATTCTAATGGAGGGAAAGTGTTTTGGAATTCCAATATCTTGTGCGGGTTTAATGGTCACCCTCCAGTACGTTAATGACCATAAGAGAATATCAGAAGTGGGACCACATGCAAGCACCTAAAAGATCGGTAAAAGGAAGGAAATTACGATGCTACAATCTTAGATTCGTGAAAGTTTTATGCTATTTTCCTATTTTTTGAGTCTTTCCACGTACTTTCCTACGTAACGTAGCCTTTGTGCTCATTGGACGCGCTCTATTATTCTCTCTCTTCATATGGCCCTCCAAATGACCTCTGAAATTTCCTAATGACCAATGGAAAAGAGACTGGAGGCACGCCTCATGGCCTCCTTGGAACACCAGATGAACTTGATGTCTACTAACCTGGGCGACCTGATTCAAGCACAGCTAGGCCAGCGACACGAAGACCGCCCAGGCACAAGTAATGTCAACACGCGACGAAACACACAAAGACGACCGCGGCCCGGAAGACTAGGAACAATCGACGAAGACGAAGACTATCAGGATGACCAAAGTGAAGGACGCTACTACAGCCCTGAGAGAAATATAGAAGATGAAAACAGATTGGGAAAATTCAAACCCATTCCCCCAGAGAAGTACAAAGGCCATTGCAACTCACTGGAACTCAACAAGTGGTTCAGAGAGGTAGAAGACTACCTACAGTGGAACAACATAGGCAAACACAGATGGGTGCAAGTGGCCAAAACCTTCCTGGCCGACGACGCCTATGTATGGTTCCTCACCGAACAGCCATCAAAAAACTGGGAGGAATGGGAAGACTTACAAAGGGACATGATCAGCTATTTTGTCCCAGATAATGAAGGCAACAAAGTTAGAGACTCGTGGCGCGAACTGCGCCAAGACAACAACATATCAGATTACATTGTCAAGTATCGTCAACTAATGCTTCAACTCCCACTGATGCACATAGCAGACCGACTACATGGTTTCCTATATGGCCTTAAGGCCTGGGCCCGTCGAGAAGTAGAAAAGCAGAACCCCACCACCTGGGAAGTGGCCGCCAATATGGCCGAAAAGCTACGCGGCGACAAACTCAACACCAGGTTTTCCTCCAAATAACCCTCGCTCCAACAATTTTTCCCCCACTACCTCCAACAACTGATCTAACCCACCCGCCGGGAGAGGCTGCGGATTTATACCCAATAACAGAAGCAATGACCCCCGCCCACCACCACCCAATTTCAACCCTGGATTAGGCCGCGAAAATGGCGCCTTAGTCCCACGCAGCTCTTTTTCTAGCAATTCTTACAGCACCACGTCCACCAGTTGGGTCCCCAATACTTACAACGACAATAATAACAACCCGCACCCCGATCGCACCTGGTGCAGTGACTGCATAATTTCTCATGGCCCCTACTACGCATGTGTCCGCAAGAGCAATCAAGCATCATCATCATCTAGCAGGGTCAACACCCTCCAAATAGAAGAACCACCCTCCCACCCCCAAATAAGAATCGAAGAAATGGAGAACCCTGTTTCTGACCAACAACCCCATATTGGAGCAGTATCCCTCCACCCTCAATGCATGGCAGCAGCTATCACGGACATTCATAACTTATATGTCCAGGCAACAATTGGATCACAGCAGCTATGGATCATGGTAGACTCAGGCGCTACACACAATTTTCTCTCACCGCAGTGCGCCACTTGCCTGGGCCTACGTCTCAGCACCGTAAATGAAACTACTGTCAAGTTTGCCCAAGGAAATGATAGCAATGTCAAGGTAGCCCGTCAAGTCAGGATTGCAATGGGTGAATTCACATGCCGACTTGACTTCATAGTGGTACCAATGGATGACTTCGAGGCAATTATTGGTCTATCCTTCAACGACAAGTATCTCATTGCACTCCTAGGCATGAAGGTGGATCAATTACTTCTGAATAATCAAGGCGAAGCAATTACAGTACAAGGCGCTAGACTCACAACAAAGCAAGCATTCACACGTCAGGCTCATCTTCAAACCCCCCCCCCCCCCCCACCCCCCCATCAACCGCAATGAACTCGCTCAATTGGCAGCGATGAAAGGTAAACAAAAAGTCCCAAAGCCATCTTCCCCCAAACTCAATCTCATGAGTGCAAAGTAAGCCGAGCGGGCTCTCAAGAAAGGAGCTCAGGTTCACCTCTGCATCATGCAAGCAACGGAACGGCCCACACTAAGACTCAACTCCATCACCCTCGAACAGGCCAAAGTGGGTGATCCCTCACTTACCCCCATTCTCCAGAAGTACAAAGATGTCATGCCCCCAGAACTTCCCCCCGGTCTACCCCCTCCCCGTCAAATTCAACACCAAATTGATCTCATCCCAGGGAGTACACCCCCGGCCAAGGACCCCTATCGCATGAATGACACAGAGCTAAAAGAGCTCAAGAAGCAACTCCAAGAATTAGAGAATCAAGGCTTCATCCGGCCCAGCACCTCTCGTTTTGGGGCCCCAGTCCTGTTTGTCAAGAAGAAAGATGGCTCGATGAAACTATGCGTTTATTATCAAGCCCTCAACAAAATCACTATAAAAAATAAATACCCAGTTCCCCTCATGGAAGACCTCCTGGACAGACTACAGGGTGCCAAGTAATTCACTCGCATCGATCTCCGCTCAGGCTATCACCAAGTCCGCATTGCCCTTAAAGACATTGCGCAGACCACCTTCCGCACACGCTACGGCTCCTGGGAATGGCTTGTCCTGGGTTTCGGTCTCACCGGCGGCCCTGACACTTTTTGCCGAGTAATCCATGACAGCTTCCGCGACATGATTGATGATTTTCTCATCACTTACATTGATGACCTCCTCATCTACAGCAAAACCTTAGAAGATAACCAAAAGCATGTCGCCGCAGTACTCCAGCACCTCCGTGAACACCAACTTTATACCAAGCTGGAAAAATACGAGTTTGCTGTCCAAAGAATCGAATTCCTCGGTTTCATCGTCACGTCAGAAGGTATAATGGTGGATCCCAAGAAAGTCGACGCCGTCATCAAATGGGCTCCCCCGACATCCATCAAAGAAGTCCGAGAGTTTGTGGGTTTCTGTCAGTACACACGCCGCTTCATCCGCGACTTCAGCAAGATTGCTGCACCACTTACAGAGATCACCAAAGGCCACAAACCCTTTCAATGGACCCCTAGAGAAGAAGCAGCTTTTGAGAACCTGAAGATAGCCATGTGTGGTGCCCCCGTCCTCCGACTACCCGACTTCACTAAGCCATTTGAAGTTCCCATTGATGCCTCCGATGGTGCCATTGGTGGTGTCCTCATGCAAGAGGATCAACCCATAGCATATGAATCCCACAAATTCACAGATGTAGAGACAAGATGGACCACACATGAGAAGGAAATGCTCGCTGTCGTCCACTGCCTCCAAAAGTGGCGACACTATGTCGAAGAAAAGCACACAAAAGTCTACATAGATAACATCTCCCTCAAGTACTTCCAAACACAGCCCAAAATAACCCCCAAGCAAGCCAGGTGGCAAGATACACTAGCAGAATACGACATTGACATCATCCACAAACTTGGTACCACAAATGTCATGCCCGATGCCCTCAGTCGCAGACCCACCCTCACAGCCATCTCCACAGCAACCAGTACCCTACGCAAACGCATCCTTGACTCTCAAAAAGCTGACCCCGCTGTCCTCCGAATGCTCGCCGACCACATCGCTGGCAAAGCTGCCCTGGGTCTATTCGAAGTCAAAGATACCCTCTTCTATGCGCATGGCAAAATCTACATCCTCAATGACCTAGATCTAAAGAAAGACCTCATGTGGGAAGCTCATGACTGCAAGCTAGCTGGACATGGTGGCCAGAAAAGATCTTATGATAAACTACATCAACACTACTTCTGGCCCAGAATGAAGGACGATGTCATCGACTACGTGCGCACCTGCCCAACATGTCAACTGGTCAAAGCTCAAAGAGTCAAACCCGCAGGCCTCCTTCACCCCATGCCAACACCCTCCCGTCCTTGGGACATGGTAAGTATGGACTTCATCACCGACCTCCCTCCCTCCCACGGCCACACAACCATCATGGTGGTCATCGACTACTTCACCAAACAAGCCCACTTCATACCTGCAAAGCCCCCCGTCACCGCCTACCAAGTCGCCAAACACTTCTTCGCCAAAGTCTTCAAATACCACGGCCTACCCTTAGCCATAGTTTCTGATCGCGACACTCGCTTCCTCAGCGACCTCTGGCGCGAGCTCTTCAAGCTTCTTGGCACCTAGCTTCGCTTCTCCTCCGCCTACCACCCCGAAACCGATGGGCAAACTGGAAGAGTCAACCAAGGCATCGAAGACTACATCCGCAGCTACGTCAAGGCCGATCAGAAGGATTGGTCCGAATACATGGACGTCCATAGCAGCACTGGCTATACCCCATTCGAGCTCTCCACAGGTAAAGAAGTCATCACACCTCTTGCACTGGAAACCGGCGATGTGCATGCCCAGGATCTGGAATGTGAGGAGTTTCTTCAACAATGGAAAACGTGCATGCAACACGCAAAGAAAAACCTCGAGCAAAGCAAGGTACGCATCGCCAAATACGCCAACCAAAAGCGGCGGCTTGCCGAACTCTTCAAAGAAGGTGACTTGGTCCTCGTCAGCTCTCAGAACATCACCCTCCCTCAACCCTACAAGCTGGAGCTCCCAGCACACATCAACATCCACAACGCCTTCCATGTAAGTTTACTCAAAATATTTGTTCCGGATAACACCTATGGGCGAAGGCTCCCCGAGTATGTAAAGGATGGCCCGCCACATGAGCCGGAGGCCATCCTAAAGTAGCGTTTTGGGCGCCGGGGACAACTCTTCTATGTCAAATGGCGCAATCGCCCCATGATGGAATGCACTTGGGTACCTGAAGAAATCATGCTTCGACTCGGAAGACCCCTTGTGCTGCACTTCTACAACATGCCAACTAAAGAGGAGGACCACACACTAAATGAAAACCACATAGAGTAGTCCTCCCCCCCCACTTTGTAACTAGCATCACCCTAGGTAGCTAGACATTTTCGGCAACACCTAACTCCCCCCTTGTAAATATCCGCCCCTAAAACCTCGACATCAACTTTTGTATCGGCACCTCTCAAACCCCGGCTTGACATGGGTGTCAAGCTCTCTCAACCCGGGGGTGTATATAAGGGAAGCACGTGCCACTTCCCCCAACTTGCGAGCCCCGTTTTAATGCGATTCTTCGTGTCCCTTTTATTCGGCACTTTTCTTTCAATAGTGATCATTCGTTTGCGTCCCTCAATCTCGTGTCCCTCTTGCGTCCCGTTTTCAAGTTGCGTTCTTGTGTATGCGTTTGCTTGCCTGCAGGTCCCGTTTGCAACGCAGGTGAGCCGGCGCGGTCCTGTTTCCCCGACGTCCCGAACGAGGGCGTCACATCTTTGCTCAAGTCAGAAGAGCTAGAAGAACTATCAAAAGAAGAAGAAGAAGAAGAAGAAGAAGAAGAAGAACTGGGTAGTCCTTCAAGTCGTACATGCTTCTTTTGCTTTCTTGCCGATGCAAAAGTAGATTGATGACCCAAATAACCCGGGAAGTCAGTTCTTTTCTTTTTCTTTTTGTCGTTATTTTTGGCTTTATTGTTCGCATCCAAAAGCTGGCTAATCTATGTCTGAACCACTTCTTTTAATTTTTGCTTTGTAAACATCCTCGGAGAAGGAGGTTTCTTGAGTGCCGGTTTGATGGGTGGCTATGTGGCCTTTTGCCACTGGGTGTGCACTTCTTCAAAGGATTGCTGAGTCAAAAATTTTGCAAATTTTGGATCCTTGCAATGTTAATCATCATCTTTGTTGTGTTGTCAACCACTTGTCGACGTTCCATCTCTTCAATCTTAGCCTGAGTAGGTCGAGGTGGGCTATACTATTCATGAGAATCTTCTTCGTGATCTCCTCCCGCATTCCCAGATGCAGAAGGAGTCGACTGATCTCTGTTAGAATCCATAAGTGTCGCGAGAAAAGGATCGCATTTCTTGGTAGAAGAGAAATCGGCCGCACTCGGATACCACTGTAACAAACTTGGACACCCCAAGTCAAGATTCTACCGCAACACAACAGAGATTCACTTAAAAACATTCACAATTCACACTTAAGTCGACACGGCCCGATGTAATTCCATGCCTAGAGATATGTGCCCCAAAGACTAGCGCCCGTTTCGGTAATTCTTTTTGTATTACTCTCTATTCAAAGTACAAGAGAGTGGGTAGGTGCTCAGTCTCAGACTCTGCGTCCAGATTCTCTGAGAAGTGAGGCCCTACCCAATTATTTATTGTTTACAAGGGATGCCTACAAGCAGAGCCCCAAAAGCAGTAAGTAAAAAGCTTCTCTCTCAAAAGCAATTATCCCCAAAAGCTGCTGATTCAGCGAGTGCAAAAGTAATAAATTTCTGTACACAGTGCCACATCAGCATCTTCGTAAAAGTGGGATTTTCTTATAGCCAGTCAGTGGGTTTTGTGGAGTGTCTGTACGGGCCTGCCACGTCACTGTCCGGCTTGGCTGCCACGTGTAACTGCAATGTGTCTAGGAGCATGCCACATCACCCATTTGCGACAGATTCACGTCTCAAACCTTTCAAGGATGGTGATGCTACAGTCAAGCTCTTCACTTTTTCAAGCATCCAAAATTCTCACAATGCTCTCAAGTTTTTACAACAGTTTGACGTTCTTTTTAGCAATGGTAACTTCACAAAGGAATCCAAGTTGCTGAGAGTCACATCTTTCCTAAAAGATAGCACCATAGCATGGTGGGCTACCTTAACCAAAAAACCTAACATTCCCAAAACCTGGAGTGATTTTAAACTTGCCTTCTATCCCAATTTCCTTGATGAAACCTTTGAAGTAGATACACTTTTAACTTGGTCTGGCCTTGGGCCTCTCTCTTTCTCTCTCTCTCTCTCTCTCTCTCTATATATATATATATATACACACACACACACACACACACACACACACACACACACACACACACACACACACACACACACACACACACACACACACACACACACACACACACACACACACACACACACACACACACACACACACACACACACACACACACATACACTTGGGTGTTACAACGTGGTCCACTCTCACAGGCCCTGCGCTCCGCTTTGAGTTGGCTTCCACCTGCTGGATGATACTGATCCAAGAGCTCATCCCCCTTGAGTGGTGCAAAGATAGAGAGTGGTGGTGGGAGCTCATTTACGGCCTGACACTTTAATCTAACTGGCGAGCCCGCTGCTTTCGCATCTTAGGGGCTCGCCCTGCTCCACGGTAGAGATTGTTTATGTCATTTGGTTGGAGATGATTTATACACTGAGGGGTGAGTTTTAGAGACTTCAGGGCAGCTTCAACCACATGCGAGAGCGCCGAGAGGCTTTGTTGCGACTTTGGCACCGAGGGACTTTCTACACCATGGTTCAGGGTGTGCCTAGATAACACTACTGGCCATCAGTGTGGCTTTTTCCTCGTCCCATCTTGTGAGCTATCCCTTGTTGGAATTAGGGGTGCAGAGAAACGCACAGAGCTTGGAGAAGATGAAGGAAGCTCAAGGCACACAATAGAGAGTGTGTTAGTGTGCAATGGAAAGATAGATAGCCCTAGAGTGATGGGCGTATATACAATGCACGGGGGAAAAAATATCCTAAAGAGGGAAAAATGCCCCAGTGGTCCTATTGTGTTCACACACATCACTACCACATGTATATGGTAAAAACTCCCCCCTCGAGTGATGCGATGAACAAGAGCTGGCACATGAATAAAGGGAAGTGCCATGCCCTGAGGACATGATCATTCCACAAAGGGGAGTAAGCCCAAATCTTTGCGGAAAGCTTCAAGCTTCTTACAAGACAATGCCTTTGTGAAAAGATCTCCAAGGTTGTCCTGGGTGTTGGCACATAAGCCAAGATGATCTCTCCTGATGGGAGCCTCTCCTTGACATAATGGTAATGCACGTCAATGTGCTTTGTGCGAGCATGAAAAACTAGGTTCCTCGCAACTGGCAATGTGCTCTGTCTGTCGGTGTAGATAGTGTTTGCAGTGTCATGTCCAACACCCAAATCAACCATAAGGCATCTGAGCCATACACACTCAACCATAGTTGTCAAGACTGCCCTGTTCTCAACCTCACAACTCGAAGTGGCCACAGTAGGTTGCTTCTTGCTCAACCATGATATACATGAACTACCAAGCATGAAACAAAAACCACTTGTGGACACTCGCGTGTCAAAACAACCAGCCAAATCTGAGTCCGAAAAAGCACGTAAGTCTGGTGGCAATGATCCCCCCTTGGGATAAAACAAGTTAAGATGTAAAGTGCCACTCAAATAGCAAAAAATCCTCTTGAAAGCCTGCCAATGCTTAGACCCTAGGCTATGCATAAATTTGATGACCTAGGAGAATGCAAACTGAATATCTAGCCTCATGTTGCATAAATAAATGAGGCAGCCAACAGCAGTTTGGTAAAGAGTGACATCAGCAAGATTACCAGCATCATGTAGACTCAACTTCAAACCCATTTCCCTGGAAGTGGCAATAGGTTTGCAGTCCTCAAGTCCAAACTTACATAGCAATGTCTCTATGTAACTTTTTTGACACAAGGCAATACCACCATCACACTGCTTAAACTGTATGCCCAAATAATGATGCAACAACCCCAAATCTTTCATCTTGAAAGTAGCATTCAAATCAGCCTTAAATTTAGCAATATGTGCCTCATTGGGACCAGTGATTAAGCAAATCATCCACATAAAGAACAACAATGAGAAGTACATCACCCTCATGCTTGACATACAATGTGCTTTCTATTGAACTGTTACGAAAGTCTCGTTTGACCAAATGAGTGTCAGCTTTCTCATACCAAGCACAAGGAGATTGCTTCAACCCATACAAAGCCTTCTTACATCTGCACACTTTGTCCTCTTGTCCTTTCTTGACAAAACCGCAAGGATGTGTTACATAAACTTCCTCAAATATGTCACCATTCAAGAAAGTAGTAACAATGTCTGATTGATGTACATCCCAACCAAAATGAGCCGCCAATGCACATAGAAAATGCACAGTAGTCATACGACAAGTGGGAGCAAAATTTTCTTCATAATCTATGCCTTTTTGCTGTGCATAGCCTTTTGAAAAAAGACGAGCCTTATGGCGATCAACCTCACCATTCGGCTTGCATTTCAACTTGTAAACTCACTTTGTACCAATGGCTTTTTTTCTAGGAGGCAAATCACATAAAGTCCACGTGGTTTTCTATAAGTGCATCATATTCTGATTGCATGGCATCCATCCAATTTTTTGAATTCTATGCATCATCGAAAGAGAGAGGTTCCTCAACATCATGTAAGCTAGACACAACCAAAGCATAACAATCTGATGCATAAGATGCATGGTAAGAGCCTGAATGCATACGACTAGACAAAGGTGCATCCAATTTATTATCACGCAAAGTATGCACCATCTTCTTTCGCTGACATATCTGGGATTATGGTATTTACTTCTAACCCCCATTTGTTTATCTCGTCAGGATTTTTGACCTGTAAATACCGAGTTTCGTTTCGATCTATGTACATTTTTCCTTGTTTGTTTGCCCTGATTTCACTCAATACCATGGTCATCAATGCAAATAGCAGGTAAACCTGAGCTCCATGGAGATTAGTCTTATAAAAGGTGAGTATATGCTTATAGCACATTGTCGTTCCGGTTTCTGAGTGAGTCGAATAAGAAGACATTTCGGACATCGAATCAAAAAAAGTGCCTGAGACTTCTTCCGGAATAGTGTGCAAGGAATTGTCTTGATTTACGCTTTCTTCGGTGGATACTCTACTGGAGGTTTCTCCAAATATTCCTTGATTCCTAGTACACGACTAGGTCTAAGGTTCATAAAGACATTTGAAGCCCTGGATAGAGTACTTATCTTTGGATTGACTTGTTATCAATTTCTTCCACTTGAATAGATGGCAATTTTTGTCAAGGTACCAATTCCTTGTCTGCAACCTGATTCTTGTACAAATTTGATCAAGTTAGCTATTCTTATATAAAAACAGTATAATTTTTGCTAACTATTATGATTGGTCTATGTGTAATACTGCACATCGAGCTATTTTAGTCAGCAGTTGAGATTTTCAAACTCGACTTTGGCAAAAAATCAAAGGATTAATCTGCAACTTGGAAACTGAGTGAACATGTATCAATTTGGATCCGATTGAACCCAAAATTGCCCGATGGCTTTGTATTATGCTGGTCTAACACTGTACAAGTTCAAAAGTAAAAAATGATGGCTCTAAGTAGCAGTAGTAAATAATCACGATTATTTACTTTTGCCAATTTTTTACACTTTTTGGCTTGGTTTGCCAAGTATACAACCTGTTAACGTCTTTGGACAAGTTTCAACAAATTTAGACAAAATCTGTTCAAGTTTATCAATTGTTTCATGTCCGCAGACTCTCATTTCAAGAATCTGGCTTAAGTTTCACTTTTATGATCCAAATTTCACCAAAACTGATTTGTGTGGTCTACTTGGTATGTTTGACCTTGTGGTATGCTCAAATTTGCAAAAGTGTCACTTTTTGAAGCAGATGTAAATAATCGCGAGTTCTTTACTCCAACTATATTTTTGCAAACTTTTGTCCCAACCTTGACACAGGTCTGTTAAGCACCTCAAGTTAAGGTCTCTAGCCAAGTTTCACAAAGTTTGGACAAGTTTTGGTCAAATGGTCATCAATTTTCTGTCCGCAGACTGACTTTGCAAATTTAGTCACAATTTTCAATCCAATTATCTAAATCTCACCAAATTTGGTTTGTGGGCATTACAACATGGTAAAGCTAGTGGTATGCCAACTTGGTCAAAAAAGTTGAAAAATGGGACAGATGTAAATAATCGCGATTATTTACAACTGACAACGTTTTGCATCTTTTTGGTCAATTGAGCATATACACATGTTTATCACATCAATATAAGTCTATAAATCAAACTTCATCAGTTTGGACAATTTTTTTTCCCAAATTTAGACTCAAGTTTCAAAAAGTCAGTACAAACTTTAATTTTTCCTGACTTTTTGCCAGTTTGGTGATCCAAATCGTTTGTGCCTTTATACAAGTTGTTTGTACACATGCAATGAGTCAATGGTTGCAATCTGAGCAAAAAGTTGAATTGTGATTATTAATTTCACGCTTAAAATGAACCAATTTTTGCACTTTCTTTAAGGACAGTCCTTTTATGAGTTATTTTAAGCCTATGAATCAAATCAAAACTTAATTTGGCCTAAAATGTCAAGAAAAAGTAAATAATCTAAGTTTTGGTCAACTCTTGAAATTTTTACCTCCAAGTGTCCTTGAGCTTACCCACTGGTTCATACAACTTGTAAGCTTACGCCCCAGTCGGATGGAATGGTTTGGAGTCTTTTCGTGCTATTTCTAGCCGTAGACCTGGAATTTTGCAACTTCAAATACAACTCACAATGATTCTTTTGGAGAGAGAAACGTTCTGAAATCCACCTCGGATCCTACTTACCCTACTCCTAGGTTCTCACGCAATGGGGTTGTGGAAAGTTCCACACACACTCGTTTTCTTGTTTTTTATGGTTTCTGAGCTTTAATCTTAAGACTTGTCTCGTCTATCAATCATCCTCAAAATCCCAATCTAGATCTACAATCCTACAATCCTAAAGGCACTCGGCAAGTACAACTTACCTCCAAGCTACCTCTACACAGCAAAAGATGACAATCTTAGGCTATGGGGTTTCTAAAAGAAAGTTTTTGACTCTAGGAGATCCTAGAGGAAGTTAAAGGATAACTTCACAAGACACTCGTGTTTTTCTCTAGTTTAGGTCTCTTCGATCCCCGACAGCGGTGCCAAATGTGGGACGGGTGTCTAACCTCACTATCCTATCTTATTGCAGTTTTAGCGAGAATCACGATTAAATAGTCAATCCATGGGATGAAGCTGGCTCAACTAGTGCATAGAGGCTACAAGAGGTTGTCAATCTCTTGAAAAACAACTAGCAGCTTGCATCTAACTCATGCTACACTCAAGTGACTGAAATCACCAAAAGCCAATCGCTCATCGACAAACAAATCATATCCATTATAGCATCAAATGACATCCAAATGTAACGTAACTTCTAGGACATGTTTATAAGACCTAAGCACACATGCTTATGGTCTCAAACCCCACTTTAGGTCAACTTCCAAAATCACGATTATTAACAACAGTGGATTTTTGACCTAGTCGTTTTCGACCCAGAATGCATCTAATGCTTAGCAATGGTGCCCCAATACCCCGCCTATGCTTAGTTTTTGATTGTGAAGTGTAAATTACTAGTTATGATGAAATTAGGCCGCGTGTCAGCGACGCCAAAAGCTATGAATTACCATGATGTGTTTACGTCAATGCGTAGAGCTCTTACCTGTGGTTGCAATGCAACAAACATGATTGCAATGTGACAACCGGGGAGGGAGTAGGAAGCGCGAGAAGGAGAGAAGTGAGCACCGTTAGCTCACCCTGTATTTCATTATCCAAAAACTTAATAATAACTTAAAAAAATTGGCTTTTATACCTTAGCCAAGGTTTTGGTGGTCAAAACTAATAATCTGGGAGTTCTACCAAAGATAGGTAATGACAGGTTGATACAATCTGGAAGCTTGAAGCCTCGGCTCATCAATTACAAGGTTTATCCGAAAATTAGGAGTTACAATATTTCCGATTTATCAAAATAATAAGTGTTTTTACATTGAGAACTCTGAAAAATGGTATCCGTGGTATCTGTGTTAGCTTGTTGCTAACAGCAGGATCACCAGCATCATGAAGACTCAATTTCAAACTTGTTTCCATGGGAGTGGCAATAGGTTTGCAATCCTCAAGTCCAAACTTACATAGCAATGTCTCTATGTAACTTTTCTGACACAAGGCAATACCATCATCAGACTACTTAAATTGTATACCCAAGTAATGATGCAACAGCCCCAAATCTTTTATCTTGAAAGTAACATTCAAATCAGCCTTAAATTCAGCAATATGTCTCTCGTTGGTCCACTCATCAACAAATCATCTACATAAAGAACCACAATGAGAAGTACATCACCCTCATGCTTTACATACAATGTGCTTTTTGTTGGACTGTTACAAAAGCCTCGCTTGACCAAATGAGTGTCAGCCTTCTCATACTAAGCACGAGGAGATTACTTCAACCTTATCCACTGCCCTTTCTTGACCAAACTGCAAGGCTACGTTACATAAACTTTCTCACATATTTCACCATTCAAGAAAGCAATAACAATGTCTGACTGATGTACATCCCAACCAAAATGAGCAGTCAATGCACATAGAAAATGCACAGCAGTCATACGACAAGTGGGAGAAAAATTCTCTTCATAATCCATGCCTTTCTTATGTGCATAACTCTTTGCAACAAGTCGAGCCTTATAGCGATCAATCTCACCATCCGGCTTGCGTTTCAAGGTGTAAACCCATTTCATACCAATGGCCTTTCTGCCAAGAGGCAAATCACATAAAGTCCATGTGTCATTTTCTATAAGTGCATCATATTCTGATTGCATGGCAGTCATCCAATTTTTCGAATTCTGTGCTTCATCAAAAGACAGAGGTTCCTCACCATCATGTAAGCTAGACACAGTCAAAGCATAACAATCTGATGCATAAGATGTATGGGGAGAATCTGAATGAGTACGACTAGACAAAGGTACATCCAATTTAGTGTCATGCAAAGTATGCACCAACCATTTAGGCATACCTCTAGCCTGCTCATTCTCAGCCCTTTCGTCATAAAGTACATCATGTACATCTGCATCAGTAATAGGTTGATCTGCAACATTTTCAGAAATCCCCATAGGCTATCGATTTGCCTCGTTGGAATTTACATTTATACTTCCACCACTGAAAAGAGGCAACAAAGTGTCATAAATGTCCTGTGAGCTTACATTACTGTCTCTAGTACATGACATCAAGGGGGTCTGAACAAAGTCTTCCACAAACACAACATCCCAAGAAATCAGAATACGCTTTGTATGTTGGTGATACAATGTGTAACCTTTGCTTTTAGCACTATAACCAACAAAAACACATTTGAAAATCTTATCATCCAATTTTTGCGATGTGTTTGTGGCACCAAAGCATATGACAAACAACCAAAAACACGCATGTGCTCAATAGAAGGCTTTCTATCATGCCATGCTTCATATGGAGTAATAGACTGCAAAGCTTTTGTAGGACACGTGATTAGTACATAAGTGGCACACATGATGGCCTCAAGACAAAAAGAATGTGGCAAAACTTGACTTTTGACTATACATCGTGCCATTTTTGTAAGTGACCTATTTTTCCTCTCAGCAACACCATTTTGCTGAGGCGTATAAGGCATTGTACATTGGTGTTTTATCCCACAACAAGCCAAAAATGCATTAAATTCATGAGATATATATTCGCCCCCATCGATCGGAGTGGAGGGTGCCCATAGTACATTTCGAGACATTTTCAACCATAGTTAGGAATTGTTTGAAGCACATAAATACTTCCGACTTTGATTTAAGCAGAAATACCCATGCATGTCTGGAGTAATCATCAATGAAATTCACAAAGTAAATGTAATTTCCCAAGGATGGAGTTTGCATGGGCCCACAATCATCACTATGCACAAGCTGCAACTTGCATGTGGCCCTAATTGAACCATCCTTTGGAAACTTAGAACACTTCATCTTACCTAAAATACACCCTTCACAAACATGTTTGAGAGGTGCTTCAAGAGGTGGCAAAGAAGCAACCATATCAGATTTCTGCAAATGCAGCAAACTAGCAAAATTCAAATGACCAAAACTTGCATGCCAAAGTTTTGCATCTGAAATAGCCTTTGACTCTCCACAACTGCATTTGTAAATTCTACCCACACTTGTCATACAAAGTGAGCTTATATAGTCCACGGTATAATATGCTAGATGCAACAATTTCATCACCAAAACTGAGATCATGTTCTGTACATCTATCATCCACAAATTTGACTACAAGACCAAGTCTAGCAACAAGTGCAGATAAAGACAAAAGATTCTCCTTGATCTCAGGTACATCAAGTGCATCGACAAGTGTGAAAGAACTATCACTTGCAGTAGTTAGCACAATCTTTCCACTCCCTGAACCAGATAAAAGGCATTGTTGGCACAAGTAACTGGATTCCCATGAGGGACAAACTAAAGAGAGGTAACAAATCGTGAGGTGAGGTAATGTGCTTTGTAGCACCACTATCAAAATACCACACATGTGAATCTACAGCAACTAACATGCATGCATCATGGACATCAGGATTATAGATACACTTTGCACTAAAAACCCATTCTGCATCAACATTAGCATCACAGTCTCCTTTCATAGAAGACTCAACAATAGTTGCATTTGTAGTGGGTCCATCCTCAACATCGCCTGTATCCTCAAAACCAGGACGTACATCAATGCCCTGCACAATGTTCCAAACGCCCTTTGACACAAGAACATGTTGCATCATATAACCCCACATAGAGTAATTGTCCCCACCCAATCTCCTCAGCAGCAAACATCTTGAACACATGTGTTGTTGTCAGCCATGGTAAATGTTGCACCTGTTATGAAAACTTCCCGAAAAGATGAGAAGGAAAGTGGAACAACACGTTCTATATAGCACAAACCGTAAAAGACCGTAAGAATCTATTTTTCAAAAAACTACACTAACAAAATCTTTGCACAAAATGACAAAATATCCTGTGCACTGTTGCCTGTAGTGGAAACGGAGGCCGAAATGAGCCCGGATCAGAAATCTGAGTAGATTAAGCCCCAGAATTTATGTCAACCCCTGCGAATGCTCGCCAAAGCTCACAGAAATTGGAGAAAGTGAGCAGTCATATGTTGGAGCTGCTGGCGACTAAGCTCGGGAGGACGTTACCTGCTCTGATACCAATTGTTGGAATTAGGATTGCAAGAAAACACACACAGCTTGGAGAAGATGAAGGAAGCTCAAGGCACACAACAGAGAGTGTATTACTTAGTGTGCAATGGAAAAATTGATAGCCCTAGAATGAATGGGTGTACATACAATGCACGGGGGAAAAAACCTCTTAGTGAGGGAAAAAATGCCCCGACGGTCCTAAGTGTGTACACACACATCACTACCACATGTATATGGTAACAAACCTAAGTTTTTTCGTCCAATCGCTGTGGGTGTCCTAACATTCAAATTAAATCTTACGTGTGTGTGGCCCTTCTTATGGATGGAGAGAGAGAGAGAGAGAGAGAGAGAGAGAGAGAGAGAGAGAGAGAGAGAGAGAGAGAGAGAGAGAGAGAGAGAGAGAGAGATAGATAGATAGATAGTTCTATTATCGTCCTGGGAGGTCAAATATGACCTATGGGACCAAATGAACATGTCACGTGGTGTGAGTGGAGTTCATAAGTGACTCTCGATGCTCAAAAATGGCTGAAATGAGCGTCGCAATAGAGAGTCCACATCGTGGTTGGGAGAGGAAGGTATGTAGGGAGAGCTCATGGCTGAATATATGGGGAAAAGAGGACCTAATGTGGTCAAAAGATGAGCACTCAAGTAGTGTGTGGTACTCACTCTCTCGCACTTGACGAGGGCATAAGGTGCAAAGTCGATGACACTCCTCGCCAGTGCCCCAACGTCCTGTCTCGCAGCGTAGAGAATGGGAGCTAAGACGAATGGAGGCAATGGTGCGGATCGCACTCAACGGGATGGGCTCAAGGATGTAGGAATGGGTTCGGTTACCTCGTTCCGAGAAGAAGAGAGATTTGTAGTTTGGGGCAACGTGTGTGGTGTAATGGCTGAAGCGAGAACCTCCAGATTTCTCCCAAGCCATGATACATTGGCGTTGTAAGAAGGCCTCATTAACTTGGGAGTCGATCGACGCATCCTTGACCAAGTGACATGCATCCCATCTTCCAAACCATTTCTTGATATCAAGCATCCACCCCGAACTTAGTATTTTGCTCTTGCATGTCTTTTGAACCTTTTGACTTGCTTCATATGCGATTCTAGGAAGTCGATGCAAAGGGCTACGTTGTGTCTTACGCATGTACTCCACAACCCTTTCCATGCCCAAGACCTCAATGGGAAGCGATCCGGACTCAAGAAGTAAGAGCATGTAGGGTGTTTGTGTCTTGACTTGGAGAAAGTTGGTGAGAAAACGCTTTTGGACATTCTCAAACTCTTTCCAAGTAGACTTCCCGATGCTTCCACCCCACACCTCCACTCCATAAAGAAGCACCGGTGTCACCAATGTGTCAAAGAGGTACTTTTTGAGAGCCCAACACTTGATCTCTCCTGCATTGCACATGTTCTCAAATGCATAATAAGCCCTCTTTCCGGCTTCCAAGCGACGCATTGCACAATCCTTCCATTTATGATTGGATGGAACCTCAAGGCCAAGGTACTTGAAGTGATCTACCACTTCAAGTTTCTCATTGTTGTATACAATGCATGGATTTTCGTCATTGAGGGTCTTTACAAGCATAACCTTGGTTTTGGATCCATTCACGATCAGCCCGCTATGTAGGCAAAAGCGTTCCAAGACACTCATAAGCTTTTGTGCATCTTCTAAGGTATGTGCCAAGAGCACTACATCATCGGCATAAAGCAAAAGCATGATCACCGCATTTCCAATCTTAACCTCTTCTATGCCTTCTTGCTGCATAAAATCAAGAACCATGTATTCCAATTCATCAATGAGTAGCCCAAACAGGGTTGGGGAAAGTGGGCATCCTTGTTTGACACCAATAGTGCTTGCAAAAAATTCTGAAATTCCATCTCCCATACGTAATCGACATATCACTTTTTGGTAGATGCGAAAGACTGCATGCATAAATTCTCTCGGCACTTGAAGGCTTTGCATACGTCTCCAAAGATTTCCTCGCGGTACCATGTCAAAATCTTTCTTGAAATCCACAAAGCAACAATACAACTTTTTCCCTTTCAATCGAGACGCTTCCATAAGAACTCGAAGAGTGACAAGGTGATCAATAGTGCTATGATGCTTTCGAAAACCTGCTTGGCCAAGCGCACGTTTGCCATTCTTTTCAGCCCATTCACTTATCTTCATCTCCATGATACATCCAAATAACTTTGCCATCAAAGAACCAACCATTATAGTGCGATAGTTGTTCACATTGTTTACATCTCCTCCTTTGTGCAAAGGTTTGATCCAATTTGCACTCCAATCATGAGGCATGCCATACTGAAGTGCAAGGTTAAACATATCGCATATCCAATATCGTGTTTTCTTGCTTGTCCATTTAATCATTTCAGCCTTGACACCTTGAAGGTCACCTGCCTTGCGAGTAGCAAGTTTCTCAAGCGCGCGGCATACATCTTCAATGGTAAAGAAGGGAGACATAAATGGAAGGGAGCTACAACCCTCCATCTTATCAACATTGGGTTGCTCATAGAGGTTCTTACAATGCATATACATATCCTCAAGAGTCAAGTCACCAAAGCTCTCAACGCGCTTGTCTTTTAGATTTTGCCAAAACTTGCCACATGCATGTGCTTTCTCTTGTGCTAAAAGAAGTTGTTTTTCGACTTCCCACCTTCTCCTCTTCTTTTGAACAAGTGCTTTGTATGTGTGTGAACATTCCAAGTAAACTTCCTTGTCTTTGATTGCATCCAATCTTAGCAAGTGTTTTCGGGCTTGACTACATTCCATGTCAAACCATTTCTTCTTGGTGCTACCGTTCTTAGACCTTTTGTAAGACATGTGTTTCGCTGAAAAGCATTCCTTCGCACAAGAGAAAATTACTTCTTTGAAAACTTTCCACTTGCATTCTAATGTTGGGCTCCCTTGATGCTCTATCATGCTTAACATTTGGTCCACCATATCAGCATATATAAGTGCTCGTTTGAAGTCTAGACGTAGGTACAAATGATTCACATCATGATTGGAGGCTACATGCTCGGGCCGTTTACCACACTTGAGGTCAATACATAACATCCTATGATCCGATTCCGGATTCCATTCACCAAGTGTAAAGCTTTGTATGCATTCTAGAGTGGCTTCTGAGAACAACATATAGTCAATCACGCTAGCACCATTGTGCTTTCTACATGTAAAGTCATTGGTGCCTTGCCATAGAGATACACCATTTGCAATGAGCATTCCGGTACTATTGCACATATGTAGAAGTGACTTTCCATAGTGATCCACTTCTTTTGCATCATTAGAACTTCGATTATACATGTATGAGTCATCCACTCTTCTTGATACATGCGGCATGTCGACTTGTTGTGTGTCGTGTTGTAACATATTTGTGCGAGCATTCATGTCTCCAAAAACAATGACTTCACCTTGATCCTTGTAATAAGCAATGTCTTCCTCTAGTTCAACAAAGGGCTGATCTCTATCCATATTCAAGCGAGCATAAAAGTTGGAGTCATAGTGAGGAATGTAGCAGCCGGCCACAAACATGACTTGACCATTTGGTGGGCTGATTTTCAGCCATAAGTAGCGTTTATACTTATCTTCTTTGACAATGGAAACATCTTTCAAACCCTTTTTGGTCATACATGCTATGCCTCCTTGGCCTCTTCGTTGCTTTGCATTTTTGGCCCACATCAAAGAATGTACATCGTATTTGTCAAATCCAAGAATTCGTTGCGCATCATGCTCCCATGTTTCGACAAGAAATATCACATCGGAGTCATTGGTAAGCTCATCAATGCCAATTCCCGCATTCCATGGATACCCGTTACAATTCCAAAAGCTTATTCGCAAGCGTGAGTTGGTCTCATAGATCATGTGTCCCTATTTGTTGGGTGGACTTGCATTCTCCTCAAGTGCCTTTTCTTCTTGAGATGATACCTTAACCTTCTTGCTTCTTTCCTCGTATGCTTTGCGACGTACATTTTGTTGCATAAGAGTGCGATCCTCATATACATTACAACCCGTTCCTTTGAGGTAGATCCAACCATTGTCAAGGATGATCTTTCTCTTTACCTCATCAGCCATGGTACATACAATAGGTCTTTCTCCCGAGCGAGGGACTCCTTGTTTTCCAACTCGATGTGCACCATAAGCCATGATTCCTGACATGCCAAAGTGTGTAGCAAAAAACTCTTCAATAGCAACCGCAAGAGATTGGGGTGTTTCCATGCTTTCCTCCTTGATTCCACGAATGACGATGTTCTTTGAGCGTTTTTGTCGTTCTTGCAATTCTTGAGTGTCCACATTCTCTACATTCTTTGCTTGGACAACGGCTTGCGTGATAGGAGATGTAGAAACCACATTATCCTTACATATATCAGCCCATGATTTGGATGCATTTCTCATCTCACATACATCATGTCGTATTGTATCTATCGTTTCCTCTTTCAATACATGATCACTCTCAACTTTGCTCAAGCGCTCTTTCACTACATTCATGTCCACAAGAGAGCGTTTACATTCTTGAACTTCATTCTCAAGATGCATCAAGCGCGTTGTTTGCATTTCAAGAACCTTCTTGAGGTGCTCATTCTCCACAACGAGAACTCTTCACCTTGCTTGTTGACGGTTTCTTGTAACGAGATCAAGTAAGCCATGATCATTGCTTCCGTTGTTGTAGACGATGTGGTTGGATTAGCATCCAAATTCCTTGGAGATTTTGCATCATTCTCCATGGCGAGTGTGGCTTTTCCACCCTTGCGAGTTTTGTCTGACATTGCCCTCAAGTCGGCAACAAAAACGCAAAGTTTTGACAGTTTTTTCAGTTCTGAGATGCTGTTACAGCAAAGCCTTCCATTACACAGAAAAATTCTGTCTTTACATCAATGCGTAGAGGGCTTCGTGCTCTTCGATTGAGGCTATAGATCACCTAAATCGGAGTTCGGATGAGCAAGTTATGGTCAAAAGAGTGAACTGCTGTGTACTAGGTCAAAAAACGGCTGTGTGTGTGTGTGTGTGTGTGAGAGAGAGAGAGAGAGAGAGATTTCTTGATGCAGGGGATGTTCAAGGTGTAATGTTTCAGCTTCTTGCTCAACGAACCAAAACAAGTCAAGAGTGTTACCAGCCCAACTTTGAATGTGTTTGTTCACGTATTATGATCCTCTGTAGAATTTGAATGCAAGATCACAAGAGCTTGGTGATTTCCTTAGCAACCTAGCGCGTCGTCACGTTGCACATCCGAGCTAGAAGAATCCATGGCAAAGTGCGTGAGAGAGAGAGAGAGAGAGAGAGAGAGAGAGAGAGAGAGACCCTTTTCGTGGCACCCAATCCACTCTCTTTCTTTATTTGCCTTGTTCCCCCCCCCCCCTAGCCCTTTCCTTATGTCACGTGGCAAGGGCTTCCGAGGTGCATTAGATATAGTTGAGAAAATTTGAAGGTGGCATTATACTAAATCTAGGTTTTTCTTAAGCACTAGGATACACAATAAATTTTTATTATTATTCAATAGCCCATTATCTTTACTCTTTATAATGGAGTTTGGAAAGTTAGAGGAAGGAGAGGGCCTCCACGCATTGTTTTGGTTGATTTGCATGGCCTGCTGGATCAATGCCAAAAAGGGCTTGTTGAGTCCGTGCTGGGTCGCCCTCCTTAACATAGACACATTAAAGAGCCTTTGAAAATTGAGTGAAGTAGTTCATATTCTATGCGATTCCATCCTTTTTCAATGACCTACAATAATCAAAATTGTTCGCCTGACAACTTGTTGTCAGTCTATGTGTGTGTGTGTGTGTGTGTGTGTGTGTGTGTGTGTGTGTGAGAGAGAGAGAGAGAGAGAGAGAGAGAGAGAGAGAGAGAGAGAGAGAGAGAGAGAGAGAGAGAGAGAGATGTAGCAGCCCATTCTATTGTACAAACTTATTAGTTGCATTCTTCTCCATGCTCTCTCTCACCCCCATCAGCAGTGATGGCACTTCCCTATACATGAGAGCATTGTGGGGGCTGACATATTGAGATCCTTTTCTTGCAACGGTGAATACAAAAAGACTTTAATTGGGGATGTAAGGATGCAAAGCATCTTAGCATTGGATGCATTTAGGCTTCTTCTATGGTTAGAAATGTTGTTTTAGCTTCTAGAAGCCATTGTTGCCGACTACTTTAGCTTCACAAATTTGGAGAAGCTGTATATGTTTTACATCTATCCCAAGGCATGTGTGCACGCATGAGAGAGAGAGAGAGAGAGAGAGAGAGAGAGAGAGAGAGAGAGAGAGAGAGAGAGAGAGAGAGAGAGAGAGAGAGAGAGAGAGAGAGAGAGAGAGAGAGAGAGAGAGAGAGAGAACATAATATTAAACAACATAGGAACAAAAAAGGGACATTGGTGTGTGTGTGTGTGTGTGTGTGTGTGTGAGAGAGAGAGAGAGAGAGAGAGAGAGAGAGAGAGAGAGAGAGAGAGAGAGAGAGAGAGAGAGAGAGAGAGAGAGAGAGAGAGAGAGAGAGAGAGAGAGAGAGAGAGAGAGATAGATATCCAATAACCATGCTTTTCTTGGTCGCAGCAGCAATGTGCGGGTCACATACTAGTAGATTCCCTAAACTCCATACTACTCCCATGTAGTTGCGTTATAATTTAGGACTGGCCGACAAACTGCTCAAGCACCCAAACCACCCCAGCAAAAAGGTTGTCATTGTTTCACTCGCTGGTTCAAAAATTTGCAAAAACTCACCTCCAACGCTCCTCGGGCCGAGGGCAAGTGAACACCAACACAGGCAAGTCCTTGTGAGTTTTGACCTTGTTCATATTGAGATATTGGAGCTCATCAATATGAGCTGCTACACGGTGGCGCTGAGTTTTATAGCTCCCCACCTCGCTGCTACACTGCAGCAGCAGAAACAATTTGCGTCTAATCGACTCTTCACTTAGCTCAAGCTCATTGCTAACCCTAACCCCATCCTTAGAAACCTCAGTGTCTCTTCAAAACCATGTGTGTGCAGCCTTGCTACCGCAACTCCAACTGTAGCAGAGAAAGAGAGTTCTCAAGCTTCTTAAGTTGAGGTCTCTTCCTCTCCTTCATGTGCCAACGCCAAAGGCAACGGGCTTTCCTACCACATTATCACCATGGGATGTCAAATGAATGTTGTAGACTCAGAGCATATGGCTGGGCAACTTGAGGCCCAAGGGTATCAGCTCGTTCCAACCCCAGACGACTATAGCCTGTATTGGTTGGTCAGTTGGATTTTCCATCTGTGGCTCTTCATTGTAGACTTGACCACTGTAATCCATGTACAAAGATCCTGATTGCATATGCACCAAATGTATGGTTTGTTGGCTCGTGTAGATGTCTCAATAGCTACTTGGATCAAATTTTTGCACTTTTATATGCACCTCTTCTTTAAGCTTGCAATACTTGGCTCCACTGAAATCTGTGAACATTAGGGAGTTCTCTGGATCTAGCTTCACTCTAATGAGTAGAGTCTTGACTCCTGTGTTGCTTTTGCTACTTATCAAATACCTTTGGCCTTCTAAATCTGACTATAAGACTTAGTCTCCACTGTAGCCATATAGCTGTAAGATATGCTCTATTGTGATATGATCCATGTTATTGCTGCTATTGGTTGGCTTTGGTTCACTTGAATTCTGAGCTCAACTCAAATCCATGTTGTGTTTGGTCTGTAAAGCTATCTCCTAGTAGATTCTATTGTTGCATGGTCAAATTCCTCCCTCTTCATTGCTTGTGCCAAAGCAATTCTAGCAATTGAATGCTTTCTAGACACACAAGAGTTGAGAAACTCTTGTGTGTCTAGAAAGCACAAAGTTGATTACAGTCCTTTGAAATGATGAAAAACTAGGTCTTCAAATGCTTAATTTTCAATCAAATGTGTCCCCAATCTTTTGATTCTAGGTTCAAATTAGAACACTGTAAGCCCCAACATGCAATCATTGTACTTGCAAAGCTATAGCTTGTACGATCAATCTTTAGCTCATCTGGTGTTCTTTGTCTGAACTGTGACACAATTTTTCCAATGGGGCTAGAACAAGGATATTCTTGCTAGCTGAATAGATTATGACCTATGTTTTAAGGTTTCCAATTTTTAGTATCCCTTTTTGCAAAAGTAGCCAAAAGATCAATCTGCAACCTTCAATGTTTGAAAACCCAATTTCTAGTAGCAAATAGTGTCCAATTGAATTCAAATTTTCAAGCTATCTTTATGATATGTTTACTAAGCTTGGGACCCAAAAATTGTCAAAAAAGATCTCTCTAGCTAGCAAGAGATAATAAGTGTGTTTATTATCTACTTAGTCAAAAATATATTTTTTGCACTTTTGAAAATGCCGACTCATTAAGCATATGATCAAAGAGCTCTGAATCAATTTTCAACAAATTTGGACAAGTACTATAGAGATTTCACCAGTTTCAGTGATTTTCAGACTTTGAAACAAAATATTTATCAATCTCAACCAAAACTATTCCAAATGACTTGAAATTTGGTACATGCATTCTATTACTATCATAGATCAAAGTCCTTTCAAGAAAAGTTCAACTTGACTATGGGATGTGGTCAACATGGATTTTATAGTGTATCTACTAGATTGCCATGGATCCACCACGGTATTTGTAATTGTGGATTATTTATCAAAGTAGGCTCGTTTTATTCCTGCAAAGCTGGTGCTAACAGCTTATCAGATGGTGCGGCTCTTCTTCAATCACGTCGTCAAGAATCATGGTTTCTTGGCACACAAATCAAGTTTTCCTCTTCCTATCACCCTCAAATTGATGGGTAGACTGAGCACCTCTACCAAGGCCTCAAAGACAATATCAAATGCTATGTGAAAGTTGACCAAAAAGATTGTGCAGATTTCCTAGAAGTCTTGGAGTTCTAGTATAATAGAAATGCACATGGATAGGATACACCCCCTTTGAGCTTGCAACATCTAAAGAAGTGATCACATCATTGGACCTTGCTTTGAGCATAGTACAAGACAATGACCAAGATGCCAAGAAGTTCTTGTTGAACTAATAGAAATGCTTGGATGTAGCTAGGAAAAACTTAGTCAAATACAAGGAAAAGTATAAGGCCAAATAGGATGAAAACACATGCCCAAAGTTCTTCCAATAGGGGGACTTGGTGTTGGTAAGTTCACGAATCATCAATCCTGCCCAAGAACCTGACTCCCAAGCTCAACCCCACTGGTAGTACGGGCCTTACCGCATACTGCAAGACTATAAAATGTCTCATACAAGCTTGGACTTCCATCCAATGTTAAAATTCACGATGTATTACATGTTAGCTTGCTGAAAATATTTCATGTAGGAAAAAGATTCAGTTGCCATGTGCCCTTGCTTGATGAAGGAGTCAACCCTTTTGAGCTAGAGATCATCTTGAAGCACCAATTTGTGTGCCAGGTAACAGAGTTTTACGTGAAGTGGCATGGTCATACTACACTTGGGTGCCAAAGGAGAGAGGGAGAAAAAAGGGAAGAGGGAGCATGCCCCTGCCATTGTGAGAAAGATCATGGATTTGCATGGCAAAGGAGGAGTATGTTGCAGGTGGCCCCCATCATCCACTTTCACCTCCCGCTGACCTTAACAATTGTTTTATCCTCAAAAACCAAGGAGGGATTCTCTATTATTGGGGCCCTAATGAGTAAATCTACCAAACCTATGGATAATTACACAAATACCTTCATTCCAGATAGGCTCCTTGAAGACGTGTTTCAAGATACCAACCATAAGGTATCTGCTTTGTGGCAACTTTGCCTTGCTTACCCCAATCAATAAGGGGTTTCCATTAACCCTTTTCATTGATAGAGAGAAGGGTGTTGCATGCTATAAGGAAAAATCATAGTCGCCATGCAAAATACACAAAATATTATACGATAAGAAATCAAGGATGTCCATACCTTCTATGATGGTCCTTGATGCGATAGAAGTTAAAAGTGAGTGAGAGAAGAACATGAAAGTGTGTACACAATAATCTCCCAGAATGGAATGCTTTTTTGCATGAGAGAAGAGAGGATGAGAAGAATACACACGGCATTCGGTGCAATCTCCCCCTGTGCAAGAGTGGCATTTCCCTTTTGTACGTATTTATTTATTGATTTCATTGAATGCTACAAAATGGTAACAATTGTCCGCCTAGATATAAAATAATAGTTCTCAATTGATAAAGCGTCCATAGGCTATTGGTCATCCCATAAATAAAATTTCCTTTGCCACTTGTCAACTACAACAAATAGTTATTAATGCATCATAATTAAATACTATTACATACTTCTTCGTTAGGGAAACATACTTGGCAAAAATAGTGGTTGAAGTGTGTGCTATAAATATCATGTATCAAAGTAAAATCTCATGAAGTTAAACATATTAATTTGCTTATGTCTTTCGTCATCCACATATTACATATTCTAGTGTTCCGTACCACTAGAATAAGTAGTATATGTCATATTCACATACTGCTTACTTTAATGGCCCATACCACTAAAATAAGCAGTTTATCTCATATCTTGACATATTCGGATATCATTGGTCCCAATCACTATTCAATATTAATTCCAAGTCCAAAACCATGAACACTATTAACATCATATCACCATAAACCAATTGAAAATCCATATAATCCGAATCATTTTTCATCATATTCCCAATTGAAAAATCATACTAGTAGCAATGGTGGCCAGTCACTACAACATGAATTTGTGATTGGTGTTATCTAAACTGACGAATTGACACCAATTGGGCATGCTATTTAAATTGGTGAATATGCAATTATGCTACCTAAAGTGGTGGATTGACATTTATACCTCTTAAATTGTGAATTTTTTGTATGTGGTCGTGCTACCTAAATTGGAGAATTTGCACTAGTGTTGCCTAAACAAAAAAATAAATAAAATTGCATTATTTAATCTATTGTTGCCCAAATCAATGAATCTATCCTAGGATGAACATTTGCACAACACCTCAACCGACAAATGCGTGTGCATGTGACCAATAATGGACAAAGGTCTTGCATAAGTATAATACATATTCTATCATTTTGGATTTAAAATATGAGTGAGTTTCAAGAAAACTTACAACTTGAATATATATTTCTTCAAATGACCCTTCCTTATATGTATGAATTTATTTGCAGAGCTAAAATTGACCTCTAAAGCCAACAATATGAGTAGCAATCAATAATTTTTTGGAAGCTGTGAAAGCTACGTAGGTAAATACAAAAAACTGGTGTTGTATTTGAGTTTCTATCAACCAAGAATGAGAATTGAATAAAATATACCGAAGTTGGAATATATTCCTAAAGGCATTGGTGGATGAGAATCTTATGTGTTGATTGTATTGACTACGAGGAAAAGTAGATGAAGACTTACAATGTCTTTTCATGTTTACTAGGGTGAAAGGTATGAGTTTACTAGGAAATAGGTAGGATACAATCATTATTATTGAGTACATTATCCTCTAAGTGACTAGAAGGCAAGGATATTGAGAGGAGGAAGGTTGAGGGGACACAGAGTTACTCAAAGATACAAGGTTAATGTGACATCACAATGTCTATAGACAATGCTAAAAATATGGTAAAGATGTGTACTCAAAGATAAATTAGATAGGGGGTTATAATTGCAATTGCAGACATCTACAATGTAAGATTCAATGTAGCTAGTTTAGTTTGAAAATAATAATGTCTACTTTACTTTAATATGAAAAGTATGCATAGTACCTAGAAAATAATAAGGCCTACAGTAAAGAATATTGAGAGAATTGTGGTTCTCGACTTTAACCCTTAAAAACCATGCGATGAGAGTTTAGTTGTGTATGTGGAGCATAAGAGTGGTGGTAAGAGCAAATGGTGGAGACATAGAATGTAATAATGATGTTTAGCTTGAGTGATAATTTTTGGTAACATGAAAGAGATACTTAGGGCTAGATTATATCATAGAGTGGTTAACAATGTGGTTGTGAGTAATGTGTTTTTTTTGGTGGGGGGGAAGGGTTGTGATGTGGGAATGGAACACTAGATAAATTGAAAGGTAAAGGGATTGAACAATGAATTGCTATAAAGAACATGAGTGGTTTGCATAATGAAAATGGGTGATTGGTTATACATCAATGTAATTTAAAAATCCATAAGAAGGCTAAGTGAAGAAAAACAAGAAGTTAGTCATTTCTTATATTGGGCATCCGTATACCACGAATGGACATCATAACTTAAAACATCTTAGTTTAAGAACATCAGCTCTTGTAGGATACATACGCTTCTTCAGAGATGCTCGATACAACAGATATTTGAGAAAGAATGAAGAAGATTTCTATGAGTGATGGCAATAAACATTGAGTGGATATATAGAGGAGAAAAATGGAAATTGATTTCTTTGCTATTACAAATGCTAGGAAATTAAGATCTAATTATTTACAATGGCTTCTTTCCTCCATAAATGTGGTAGTTATATTCTTCCATTCTACTTGATTCTATTGAGGTTCGCTAGATAGCCAAGGTCTATAGTCCAAGCGGGCTTGTGTTCATCATACCATTGATCAATTAATGTTAAGTTGGTGGGGAGGATGGGCTCTCGCTCGTGGATCTTTGCTCTTACTTCAGTTAGGTGATCAAAGAGGTACATGTAACGGTAATCCCATCTGTCCCCTATGTAGACGTTCCAAAAATCAAAGGACACCCATGATTTTTTGAAGTTTGTCATACAAGATGATGTGGTGGTGTGTGTTATGACAAAAAAATCTACCAAATACCTGATGAGAAAGGTCTTAAGCATATGATTCCAAGCTAATCACTTAGTAGTGGCTTGTTCATACCATTCTTTGAGCCCATCTACTATCTTGATGTACCGTTGTTGGTCTACTGGACTAGTGTGTGGAGGATAGAGTGTTGGAAAAAACCGAGGTAGCTTTGCTTCCTTTGCAGGGATGTCATACAATAATACTGGAGAGTCTAGAACGAATTCCAAAAAATTGAGGACCATCTGGTTTTTTTGCTGCATATAGATGAGCATTTATTTGATTTGAACCCTAATGTCTTTTATGCATTATTAGGTTGGTTTGGTGTTGAGCAGCATTTCTAATTGTAAACCCAGTGACTTTAGGTCATCAATAGCCAAGTTCTTCATAACTGGGTTTACTGCTATGTCATCATAATTCATGCACAAATTCTAGAACCCTCTCTAATACTTGTATGTAGCTTGTGTGTGGAGGCAGTTTGCAGACTGGCTAATTATGAAAAGTGATGGCTTTACAATCTAGTACCATCCATCTAGCCCCCACATATAGCATTTGAAATCTTTCCAGATCCAAGTAGACCGTTTCACCATCTAGATACTTCTAGATCTAGAGATGCTTTTACTTCTTAAGTGCTTTATTGCGCGTGAAAATTCAGTCGAATGTGTATGGTTAGGCTCAGGCTAGGGACAGATTGGATGGGGACAATTACCCTATGTGGGCTTATATGATGCAACATGTTCTTGCGTTGAAGGGGGTTTGGAACATTGTGCTCGGCATTGGTATACGTCCTAGTTCTAAGGATACAGGGGATGTTGAGGATGTTGCACGTCTTGTTGCAAGGATTTCTATTGTTAGAGTTGTTTTGCCTATGATAGAACAAGCTCTTTGGGACGTAAAAGATGTGTAGGCTCATGCATTGATTGTGTTTTCTATGAAGCACACTATGAACTATGACTCCTCACATTTGTTCAGCAAAATCTGCAAAACGATCTTGGGATATTTTGGCTAGTCTTTATGCAAGCCGCAAAATAAAATTTCATTGCTACATAAATAGTTGGAATCAAAGATTATGCATGAGGAAGATGATATGGACACTTTCCTTGCTGGTGTCAAGGATACCAATGAGCAACTTATTTATGCAGGTGAAGTGATTCTAGACAGTTCCCTTATGCAGACTGTTCTTGATGCCTTGCCAGATTCTTAACAGACTTTTGCTAGTACTTGGAGACTTATGACCCAATGAAATCTTGAAGTTGTCAAGTTTGATGCATTATGCACATTGTTGTTGCAAGAGTCTCTTTCCCAAAACAAGCCTTTATAGGTGCTCAAAGAAAAGGTGGTAATAATAATGCATCCACTTCTCATGGTTCTTCTGCGAGTGGAAAATTACATGTTCCTAATGCTTCTGGTGGCAGAAATTTGTCTGGAAATTCTGGTGATAAGAGAAAAAAGAAGATGCATTTCCATCATTGTAAAGCTAATGATCACTTGATCAAGTAGTGTCCTAAGTTGAAGGCCAAAGAGGGTAAGAAGAAAGAGGCTAGTTCCACTACTAATGCTAGTTCCACTACAAATGAAGCTATTCTTGGGTCTTTTGTGAAAGGAGACCTTTATAATGATGTTGATGCAAGATGGTCTTTTAGTGCAAAGTGCACCTATAATCTTTTTGTCCATGATGCATGCATATTAGTTGCTGCAGATTCACATGTGTGGTATTTTGGCAGTGGTGCTACAAAGCACATTACCTCACATTGTGATTTGTTCACTTCTCTTGAGTATGTCCGTCATGGGAATTTAGTTACTTGTGCCAACAATGCCACTTATCCGATTCAAGGAGTTGGAAAGATTGTGTTTACTACTGCAGATGGAAATTCTTTTAGACTTGTTGATACACTTTATGTACCTGGGATCAAGAAGAATCTTTTGTTTGTATCTGCACTTGCTAGACTTGGTCTTGTAGTCAAATTTATGGATGACAGATGTACAGTACATGATCTCAGTTTTGGTGATGAAATTGTTTCACCTGGAATTTTATACCGTGGGCTGTATAAGCTCACTTTGAATGACAAGTGTGGGCAGAATTTTTCAAATGCAATTGTGGATTCAAAGGCTATTTCAGATGCAAAACTTTGGCATGTACATTTTGGTCATTTGAATTTTTCCAATTTGCTGCATTTGCAAAAATCTAATATGGTTGCTTCTTTGCCGCCTCTTGAAGCACTTGTCAAAAATGTTTGTGAAGGCTGTATTTTGGTTAAGATGCAGCATTCACAAGTTTCCAAAGGGTGGGTCAGTTAGGGCCACATGCAGGTTGCAACTTGTACATAGTGATGTTTGTGGACCCATGCAAACTCCGTCCTTGGGCAATTACCTTTACTTCCTGACTTTTATTGATGATTACTCCAGGCATGCATGGGCATTTCCGCTTTAAGAAAAGTCCAAAGTGTTTATGTGCTTCAAACAATTTCTGGCTATGGCTGAAAATGTCTCAAAATGTACTATGGGCACCCTCCATTCGGATTGAGGGGGGGAGTATTAAGCTCATGAATTTAATGCATTTTTGGCTAGTCATGGGATAAAACACCAATGGACATTGCCTTATATGCCTCATCAAAATGGTGTTGCTGAGAGGAAAAACATGTCACTTATGAAAATGGCACGATGTATGATCAAAAGTCAAGCTTTGCCGCATTTGTTTTGGCGTGAGGCCATCATGTATGCCACTTATGTACTAAATAGGTGTCCTACAAAAGATTTGTAGTCTATTACTCCATATGAAGCATGGCATGATAGAAAGCCTTCTAGTGATCACATGCATGTTTTTGGTTGTTTGGCATATGCTTTGGTGTCACAAACACAGTGCAAAAAATTGGATGATAAGGTTTTCAAATCAGTTTTTGTTGGCTATAGTGCTAAAAGAAAAGGTTACAGGTTGTATCATCTACAAACAAAGCATATCTTGGTCTCAGGGGATGTTGTGTTTGTGGAAGATTCTGTTCAGTCCTTGCTGCTGACGCGGGGTGCAAAGCGCAAGTGAATCTCGACGGCCTCGTAAACGCCGGGAGCCGATGCACGCAACGAGCCGATCACGGTAAAGCGAATAGGGGGGCACCACCTAGCTTTGAGCGGCTAGGATGCAGACAACGATGATTTGAAATATCACGAATTTACACACACACACACACACACACACACACACACACACACACACACACACACACACACACACACACACACACACACACACACACACAGAGCATAGACCAGTGATGAAAAACGTCGGGGGTGTGGGGGAGAATTATTATCTTGCCATATTTACAGCGACCTTCTTTCTGGCGAGGTGGCACACCGTGGTGATAGAGGGAGAGATAGTGAACCTACTTGGTGCGTTCTCTAGAGACGACTCATCGACATGGAACTTGCTAACATGAGTGTGTGTGTGCATCACCATTTGGAGTCGGAGATGTGGACGTAGCTCCCTTTACATGATGTAATCCCCAAAGCAAACCACTACGCTAAGTCCCCTCTCCATGATGTGAATGTTGCCAATTCCTCCCACTAAAAACACTACCAAGTGCTGACCTCTCATGAACTTTGCCCCCCTAGGTAGTGACCTCTCAGTGCCCTTTTATAGGTGCTGGCTACTTTAGATTAGGGTAATCTAGCTTGATTAGGGTAATCTAATCAGGGGAGACAAAGCAAGGCGGTGGGCCCTGGGTGGTTGACCCTTGCTTTCTTGGGAGTTATTATAATGAAAACCTCTAGGTGGGCCTTTGTGACCATCACCTAGAGAGATGAGAATTTACAAGTTGGAATCCTTTTACAAAGCTAGGTTGAAACGGGGGAAATTGATAATAACCTACGATTTTACTGCAAAGCGCATCATGGTCGCGTTGCCGGTGAATGGCAGCTTGCTGGTGAGTCGCTGTAGCGCGTTCATCTCTTTGGGGTTGGCTAGGGCATGCCTTCGGCGCCTTTGCTCGTTTCGGTATCGGTGTCGCGTGATTTTGGTTGTCTTCCTTCTTGCCGATGGCGTCAATGTCATTGAATCCTTTTTTTTTTGTATTTATGGGTGTGTGCGTATATGCGTGTGTGTGTGTGTGTATATGAGGGTAAGCATGTGTGTGTGTGTGTATATATATGTGTGTGCACGAGCATGCGTGGGAATGGGGAGGGGAGGGAAGCATTGTATATATATATAAGTATATGTATATATATATATATATCTTTCGGTGGTTTACTGCTGGCGACGCAGAGACAGGGAGAGATGGAGTGAGAGAGAGAGAGAGAGAGAGTGTGTGTGTGTGTGTGTGGTGTGTGGGAGCATGGCATGGGTGCGGTGCCTGCACATGCTGAAGACAAAGAGTGCGAGAGAGCAAAAGCGGCTGCCCACGGGCGTGTGCGAACAACGCGAGAGAGTGAAAAAGGGTGGGCGAGGTGGTGAGGGAGGGTGAGAAGGGGGATAGGGTGTGGGTGGTGTTGCGTTTCCAGTGGCGCCCACATGGGCTGGGTCCGGAGCGAGAGAGCATGGCGTAGGCGGCAGGCGCATCCGACAGAGGGCGCAAACGGTGGGGAGGGGGTATAGTCAACGAGGGGGGGGGTTTGTGTTAGAGAGAGAGAGAGAGAGAGAGAGAGAGAGAGAGAGAGAGAGAGAGAGAGAGAGAGAGAGAGAGAGAGAGAGAGAGAGAGAGAGAGAGAGAGAGATTAAGTGGATTCCCTCCATGGCTTGCGGGACCGCTCTCAAGAGAGACAGAGCTAGTGGGAGGTGAAGATAGGGGGGGGGGGGGGGTGTTAGGCTGGTGGTCCGCCAGGGTTGGGGAAGAAAACAGGGGGGGGTTTAAGGCCGAAGGGGTGTGGACAAGAGGGGAGAATGGGGTATAATATGGCGGCCTGCTGGGGCTAGGATGTGGACGAGCAAAGAGAGAGAGGGAATATTTGAAAGAGAGAGAGAGAATATACAATATCTGTGACGGCCCGCCAGAGTGTGTGACAGAGGTATCTTATCTTATGCGCCCCACTGGGCTAGGTGTTGCAGCGGCAAAGTAAGTGAGAGAGAGAGAATTGGCGAAGCCAAGCAGTAGGAGAGAGAGAGTCCGTCTTCTGGCGATAATGGAGAGGTGTGGCCAAACTAGTGGCGCCCCGCTAGTGGTTAAACCTAGAGGGGTGGTGAATGGTAAAGAACTTCCCTTTTTTGTTTTTTTTTTTCTTCTTTTGGTAATATGCCTTCCCTTTCTTGGGGTATGGTTCTCGCGGTCGCGGTTTCGAAAGCCGGCCATCTTAGTCCTCCTGTCTGGCTAGAGGCATTCATGCTTCTAGCCCTTCCTCTGCATCTTTAGTTGTGGAGTTGGAGGGTTCTCCCTCTTCTGGAATGTCTAGCATGAACTCTGGATCAAACCTAAGGAAATACCTTTTTAGCCTCCATACATTGACTCTAGTCTTATGAATTCTTCCATCTGCCTCCATCAGCTTATAGCTGCTGTTGTCATAGCTCTTTTTACAATGAATGGTCCCTCCCATCGGGGTTGAAATTTCTTGTCCTTCCTAGTGTCAAATCTGTTGTCGTATCTCAACACTAACATGTCCTTTTCCAGGCACTTTTCCCTAAGCCCTTCATTGAAGGTGAGCCGGCGTTGTTCTTCCTGCGCTGCATAGTGATTGATTGCTTCTTTCCTATCTAGTTGGAGCCTTTCCAGATCCAGGATGTGGTTGCGGAGATTTAAAATTGGGTGCTGTATTTGGCTAGCCATGAATCGTAAGCTGGCTATTTGTACCTCAATGGGTAGAATTGCCTCCTTTCCATAAACTAGATGGAAAGGGGTGAAACCTAATGATGTTCAGGATGTCGTTCGCTAGGCCCATAGAGCGGCCATGAGATGTTTATCCCAATCACCTGTGTGGTTGTTCACCTGCTTTATGATGATTTTGCAGATCATTCCGTTTACCTTTTCTACTAGGCCATTACACTGTGGATAGTATGGTGTGGAATGTCGGCGTGTGATGCCTAACTTTTTCATCAGTTCTCCCTCCAGATTGCCTCTGAAACCTGGTCCCCTATCTAATATTATCTCTAGAGGAGTGCCAAAATGGTAACAGATGTGCTCAAATATGAACTTTGCTACCTCTTGGGCTGTAATGCGGGTGGTGGCTGTTGCTTCCGCCCATCGGGTCATGCAGTCTACACCAACTAGAATGCATAGTTTACCTGATTGGGCCCTTGGTAGAGGACCAATTGCATCTATTCCCCACTTCTCAAACAGAACATATGAGATGATAGGATTGTGGCTCATAGGTTAGTGTGCGATCACTGGCCACTTGACAAGCCTTGCATGTTTTACACCAATGGTGTACATCCCTGTTCAAACTAGGCCAAGAGTATCCTGCTTGTAGAATCTTCCTACTGGTGATATCTAGAGCAAAATGACCGCCGTAGACGCCATCGTGGCAACTTGACATTACCTTTGTGATCTCACTGGAGGTTGGCACTCGCCTGACAATCTGATCCTTGCCAGCCATTGTTTCTGGCCTTTAGTGTACCCTTTCGGACATTCCCCTATATCTAGAGAGCTGATGATATTAGGCATAGCATCACTACCTTGAAAGAGGGGTAGTTTTAGTTTGATTGCTCCTATGGGAACGTCTTGTATTCTTTTCTTGGCTAGAGCATCTGCCTCCTGATTTTCTGTTCTGGGGACATGAAATAATTGCATTGCTTCAAAATTTCCTAAAAAAGATCCTTAACTTGGCGTAGTTGACCAAGTAAAACCTGATTTTTACAAACCCAAGTGTCGTTTATCTGCCTTATCAAAAGCAAAGCATCGCCAAATACATTTAGGCACTGAATTCCTTGTGAAATACACTTTTCTAACCCAAGAATTAAAGCTACATACTCTGCTTCATTGTTGGAGTGGGAGTGTAATAGCTGCCCGATAGAGAATACCCTTTCCTGTTGCTCATTGAAAATGACTATGCCAGCTGCAGATTGGTCCACTGTTCTCTTGTATGCTCCGTCAAAGAAAAGAGAGTGAGCTCCTTCTAGCTTAGGATTCTCTACCCTTGGTGTCTCTTCACTTGCTTCCGTATTGACCTTCAGCTTCTTCTCGTAGTGGTGATGAGTAAGAATTCCCGCTAAACTAGCCTTGGTGGAGTTTTCCACTTGCATGGTGTAGTCAAACTCTTGTAACCTAACTAGCCATTTAGATATCCTAGATGAGACATCCATGTGTCGCATTACATATGAAAAAACCTCCTCCATTGTCAGAATTACAAAGGGTCTAGGAAGAAGATAGGAGCGGAACTTTGTGGTAGCAAATATTAGTGCGAGAACCATGTGTTCTATTGTCGTGAATCCCCTTTTTGATGGTGTCATGACATGACTAAAGAAGTAAATAGGACGCATGAAGGAAGTTTGGGGGTCCTTTTGCATTAATACGGCTCTGAGTGTATCACTTCCTACACTAGGGTTCACATAGAATGTCTTGTCCCATTTGGGAGGTGAAATGGTGGGAAGCGTAGCTAGGATTTGCTTCATCTCGATAAATTGCTGCTCATTTTCTTCACTCCATGAGAAGACATCCCTCTGGGTGACTTGTTGTAGAGGAGGGACCACTTGAGATAGAAAGTGAATGAACCTGCTTAAATATCTTACCTTTTGAAGGAAAGAAACCAACTGCTTAGTTGTGGTGGGTGACGACAAAGATACCAGAGCTTGGATTTTGTTGGGGTCAGCCTCAATTCCTAATGCTGAAATTACATGACCAAGGAGAGTGACTTTGCACTCACCAATGTGACACTTATCTACATTGAGCTGGCCACCCAAGGTTTGTACCCTAGTCAAGCCATCATAGACTTTGCTTAAATGGAGGGCGCGTGAACTATAGATGCAAAAATCATCTATGAAAACCCAAATTGACGTTCCAAAGTAGGGTTGGAAGACAAAGGTCACGTAGCGCTGAAATGTGGCCGAAGCGCTAGTGAGGCCAAAAGGCGTCACTCTGTAAGAAAAGAATCCCCAAGGCATGATGAAGGTTGTCTTCTTCTGGTCCTCTTCAACAATACTAATTTGGAAGTATCCTAAGTAGCCATCACACACTGTGTAGCGCTCGTGACTCGCCACTTCATTGAGAATTTCATCTTGGAATGGGAGGGGAAAGTGATCCCTCTTTGTGGCTGAATTGAGAGGTTTATAGTCCACACATACTCTCCACTTGCCATTCTTCTTTGGTGTGACTACTACTGGGGAGACCCATTCTGAGTCTTCGACGGGGTAGATGAAACCTGTTTGTAGCAAACTCCTCACCTCTTTGAGTAGTGACTCTTGTTGGATTATCCCAAGTCTTCTGAACTTTTGCACCACGGGTTTACTGCCTTCCTTGAGTTTTATGTGGTGTTGTACTACTGTGATTCCTGTGATCTTATCATAGCCATCAATAAACAGTGTAGTGAAATTACCTAGCATGAATTCATACTCCTTCCTTTCTTCATCGGTTAACTCATTTGAGAGCATCCGATGTAACTTCCTTGCATCCTCTAAGGATTGCGTACCTGATGGTTCCTCTCAGTTTGTCGGAGGTGCTTCAGGTTGTGTCAATATTTTTGGGTCCTTAAGGTTTTTCTACCTTTGCCTTCCCTTTAGCTTCCAAGATAATGACACTCAGTGCTTGATTTACAACAGTTGGTGGGGGTAGCGATGGAATACGAGGTGGTGGTGGTTGTTGTTGTTGTATAGGTTGTCGAAGGATTTGGACAGGTGGGATCATCACTGGTTGCCTGGGTGGTGGTGGTCTTGCCCTTGGTGGAGAGATTTGATTCTGTCTCCCTCCTCTATTGAAATTTTTCCTCCTTGGATGTGGGTAGTAGTACATGCCATGGCTGTCTTCCCTTCAATTGTACCAGTGGTACTCTTGGTTTTGCCTTCGTTGTCCTCTTCCTTGTTCTGGATTTTTGACAGGCGCATGCCCTTGCTACACCAGATGCGCGGATAAACTCTCTAGTTGGGTAGTGATGCGACTTAGCAGGTCTTGCTGCTCTTCTGATGCCTCTTGTGGTTGGGCTCTATGAACGGTTTTTGCAGTCACTGGGGTTAGTCAGACTGAGCTTGACTCCTCTGCTCGTTTACTCTTACTTGCATGCGCAGCTTCTTGTCTTTAAGGTAGGCTACTTCTATTGCGAACTCATACGTTGTAGGAAACCTTCCCTTCACCTTCTCTTTAAGCGGCGACCACAGGCTAGCAATGAAACAATCCTTCTTCAGGAAATTAGGCGCTCTTTTGCCTTCCTCCAATGAGGCAACCCATCTCTTCCATAAGTCCACAAACTTGGACTCGTAAGTGGCATATTGTAGCAGACCTCCCTGCTTTAATTCTATCAATAGCTGCCATAACTTCTCTGAGGTTGTGCCTCCACCAAACCTCTTCACAAAGGCAGCACATAGTACATCCCATGCATTCTTGGTTGCTTGGGAGAAATCATTGTACCAGGACTTGGCCTCTACTTTCATCAGTAGAGGAAAAATTCACAGCCGTGAGGCGTCATCATCCTTGTTGGAAACCACACAAGCGATGTTGAAATCATCCAGAAAGTCGGTGGTGAGATCTTCTCCCTTCTTTCCACTGAACGTGGGGAAAGAAACACTTGCCATGGTAGTGACTCAGGAAATTACAAACCCCTTTTTTTTTTTTTTAATATTAATGACAATAGCGGCTCATAGCGGCTTTTTACAGAGTTGGGTGGATAGATTAAAACAAGATGAAGATGGAAACATTGAAGGAGTGGTGGTAATCTAATATGGGAAGAATGATAGGTTTTGGGGAATTAAGGTTTTCTCCTAGCACCGCAGCACCAAACAGATACACAATCTTCTATTGATAGAAGATATTCCTATCAAATATTCACTTGCATATGCTGCAAGAATGTAAACGGGAATGCTGTCGGCCCATTTTCCATTGTACACAGAGGGTGGAGTACTTACTTATACTCTTACTGTGCTAGTATTGATGAGTCGGCACATCCACAGGAGGTCGTCTCCTTTCATGGGCTCTACCTTTCCTTCATCGCTCAGCACGTACGGGGTGATGGCAACGCGTCTGACCACTCCCAACCTTTTGGCTAGAAGTAACTGTAGATAATTATCGTAGTTGGCACACTTCATGAACTCTACTCCATTCAGATGCAACTTGTCTCCAGCCCACTGGGTTTCACCCGTGGTGGAGAGCTTCTTCAGGATAAGTTGTATGGGAAGAGAAGGAAGACCCTCTACCAATCCTCAAAAACAGTGAGAATAGTAGCCGAACCACTCCTCCCTAGGGCATGGAAATCTTCTCACCACTTCTGCTTCAGGATTGTCGAAGTGGACGGGTAGCACTCGCATGCGTCGTGCAAATCTATAGGTGACCTTTCACTGCTTAGCCTCGGATGACTTTCTCTTTGGCAAGTTGGGTACGTCCCGACTCTCCGAGCTTGAAGTACTCGCCTTGCCAGATGCTTCTCCCTTTGGGGTCATGTGTTTTTAGACTGGCTTAGCCTCTCCTTGCCTTTGGCTTGAGCAACCCCTTTAGGCCATTTTGGAGTAGAGATTATATCTTTTACTGCAGTCTCCTTAGGAAAGAGAGGCCTTACCATTTTCTTTCCTCCTTTGATGTGGACAACCTCCTCGTGGTGAAAGTCGATGTAGATGATTTCAGTCCCTCCGCTGCCTTCGTTGTTGGCACTCATTGACATTGTGCTTTGGTTGATAGCAGTGATGACACTTCATAGGACTCCCACCCGATTCTCTCAATTTGTGGTTAGAACGAGCAACACGAGATGGGGAGCTTACCTCTTGAATACTGACGACACTACAGCCTGGCAGTAGTACTTGAATGAAGGCGGCTAGTGCCTCTTTAGTCTCCTCCTCTTTCGTCCTCCAATTAGAGAATTCCTTCAACCATTCGTCCATGATTGATGGTGTTCGTTATCTTCAGCATTGTAAACCGAAGGTTTCTGAGAAGCCCTCCTACGTGGGGGCACCAAATGACACGGGACGCAAAGCGCAAGCGAATCCCGACGGCCTCGTAAACGTCGGGAGCCGATGCACACCACGAGTCGATCACGGTAAAGCGAACAGGGGGGCACCACCTAGCTTTGAGCGGCTAGGATGCAGACAACGATGATTTGAAATATCACGAATTTACACAGAGAAGGGGAGAGAGAGAGAGAGAGAGAGAGAGAGAGAGAGAGAGAGAGAGAGAGAGAGAGAGAGAGAGAGAGAGAGAGAGAGAGAGAGAGAGAGAGAGAGAGCATAGACCAGTGATGAAAACCCTCGGGGATGTGAGGGAGAATTATTCTCTTGCCATATTTACAGCGAGCTTGTTTCCGGCGAGGTGGCACACCATGGTGATAGTAGAGAGCTAGAGGGAGAGATAGTGAACCTACTTGGTGCATTCTCTAGAGACGACTCATTGACATGGAACTTGCTAACATGAGTGTGTGTGTGTGTGTGCATCAACCATTGGAGTCGAGATGTGAACGTAGCTTCCTTTACATGATGTAATCCCCAAAGAAAAACACTATGCTAAGTCCCCTCTCCGTGATGCGAATGTTGCCAATTCCTCCCACTAAAAACACTACCAAGTGCTGACCTCTCATGAACTTGCCCCCCCGGATAGTGACCTCTCAGTGCCCTTTTATAAGTGCTGGCTGCTTTAGATTAGGGTAATCTGGCTTGATTAGGGTAATCTAATCAGGGGAGACAAAGCAAGGCGGTGGGCCCTAGGTGGTTGACCCTTCCTTTGTCTTGGGAGTTATTATAGTGAAAACCTCTAGGTGGGCCTTTGTGACCATTTGCTAGTACTTGGAGACTTATGACCCAATGAAATCCTGAAGTTGTCAAGTTTGATGCATTATGCACATTGTTGTTGCAAGAGTCACTTTCCAAAGGAAATAGGAGTAGACAGTGTGCAATTGAGCAAGCCTTTATAACTGCTCACAGAAAAGGTGGTAATAGTAATGCATCCACTCCTCATGGTTCTTTTGCGAGTGGAAAATTACATGTTCCTAATTCTTCTGGTGGCAGCAATTTGTCTGGAAATTTTGGTGATAAGGAAAAAAAGAAGATGCGTTTCCATTATTGTAAAGCTAATGATCACTTGATCAAGCAATGTCCTCAAAGTATTTATGTGCTTCAAACAATTTTTGGCTATGGCTGAAAATGTCTCAAAATGTACTATGGGAACCCTCCGTTCGGACCAAAGAGGGGAGAATTAAGCTCATGATTTAATGCATTTCTGGCTAGTCATGGAATAAAACACCAATGTACATTGCCTTATATGCCTCAGCAAAATGGTGTTGCTGAGAGAAAAAACATGTCACTTATAGAAATGACACGATGTATGGTCAAAAGTCAAGCTTTGGCGCGTCATAATAATCAATATCTAATTCTCCTAAATGATTTTATCATGTTAAACTGATCATTTAATATGGGGAAGTGCCAGGGGAGAAAAAGATAGAATATTGATTAAGTTAGCAGACCCGCCACAGTAGGGATCCAAAGGAGGGAAAATAGGGATCCAAAGGGGGGGCCATATGCAAAAGAGCTATGTGCACCAATGGGCTTAAAAGACCCTAAGGTTTATCCCATTAAGACTTCCAAAATGCTAAGGTTCCAAAATTCAAAGGTTGCGCCCAAAGTTAAAACTTTAGGGAAATTGGATGCTTTGTGTGCCCCAAAAGTCTTCATCCATCCCTACATAGGAGGGGGCGAGCCTTGCAAGTAAGGGATGAGAGACAAAATCACACACGCACACACATACACAAGCTTCCTTTACACAAAGGGATTGAGGGACACATCTCATCTCCCTAGCCCAGATGCCCACAAGGTGTATTCAAATCCTATTGGATGGCCTTTGCGGTGGACCAATGAGAAAGGCTAAACTAATTTAAAAACACTTGATAAAAGAACCAATGGGAATTAAGCTCTCTAGAAGACTATTGGACAGTCTCCCAAGGGGTCCAATGAGCATTCAACAGCCCAATGGCTTGCCTGACTCCTATTGGCCAGGAGGCAAAGGGGTCCGATGAGAGTTTAGTTGCATTTACTAATTACCTAAAGCTTCACAAAAGGGGAAAGGGGGACACATATCAGAAGGCTATCACTTATGCTGCTTAATTAACATTGGCTAAGCATGGGGAGGTCCAACAGGATGCTAGCAAGAGCAAATAGCAAGGGGGGTCGACCAAGGGAGAGAGGGGGCTGATTTTTCAAAGGCATTATCACCTACACACTCAAGCTAGCTCCTGTGTGAAGTGAAGAAGACTCTCTCTCCTTCTCAAGCTTTAATGGATAGCTTACCACCTGCCCTAAGCTTGTGAGAAGGGAGGCCTACACCAGGATTTGTGATGCAAATCCAACCAAGAGCCAAGCTTCAATGCATGCTCATCTCCTCTACCATGCTAATTACTAAGCTAAGCTATGCTAATATGAGTGATTATGTGAGGAATGGTACATCTTTCTCGTAAGAATACTCCTTCTTCCTCTCAATCTACTCTCATACCCCACTAGCTCTCACCATCTTCAAGGTGTGTGAGGTCTTGGGTCTGTGACTGTGAGGGAATTGATGTTGTGTTTGATAAGTGTTTTGCTTAGTGCATGAAGTTTCCATCTTCATTGCACTAGCTGGTACTGAAGGAACACAAAGAACTGTATTGTAAAATGTCTCTCTTGGTGGGAGAAACCATAATACAAAGCCTTTTGGAGGGGGACCGGCTCCATGTAAATCCGATCCTCAACTGTTGTCAATTGCTTAATTTCTCTCTCTTTTGAAGTATTGTTCATGCTATCTAATTAGGTGCTATGCTTTTTGTTGCTCTCTCCACCCAAGCACTCTTGTTAATTATGAATCTATTCTAATGAAATGCTCACTATGTTCATGCTATTTTCCGCTACACACAAGTTATTAGGCCGTTAAATGTTACATTGGTATCAGAGCACAAGGTTTCTCTTTTCTTGCTCAAGAAGGGAGGTCCTCAAGCTAGCTATAAATGGTTGGTACTATTAATTGCATGTGAGTAAGTAGAATAGGGATATTTCACCCTTGCAGTGTGCCTGCCTTTGTGCAGTTAACGGGGCATCGACGTCAAGAGCTATGGTCTTAATATTGGAGTCCTATTGGGCTTGCCTACGGCTTAACCACTATTGAGCTATTAGAAGCTTGACAGGAGCCGGTGCTGTTTTGGTGTTGAAAGACCCTCTCTTCTATTCCTTGCAATTAATGGAATTCGAGCCATGGGTACAATAGCTTGAGTGCTTTTTCTAAAAGGGTAAAGAGGAGTAGCAACTAGGGCTTGAAGTGCCAAAGTACACTTAAAAAGTTGCTAGAATGGCTAATAATAGTAAAGAGAGTGAAATTAATGTGGATAACTTTGATTTTGCTAATGAGCAAGCTACTAATGATGCCCCAATGCTTGTTAACTATCTTGTTTCTAGGCTTCAACAAGCCATGGGCAATCCATCCCTCCAAAGTGAAGTGCAACGGCAGCTTCGTGCTCATGGGATTCTCCAAGCTCCCCACCATGACGAGAGAACACCTAGGAAGCCTCCTTGTGAGACTTCCAAAGGAGGTCTCTCTCCGATTCGGGAAGAAGAAGAGGATCCCTCTGAAGGGCTCATAAATTTTCTCCTTGATGACGCATCTCCTTCTCAAAGGAGAACTCAAGAGCCTCTACCAAAGGAATGAGAAAGAAGTGAGTCTCTCGCCACTTCGACAGAGATGGCTCCACGAAGACGACGGGTAAAAGCTCTCCATCACCTTCAGAATAGAGAAGACCATCGCATACTTCTCCACAGCATACTTCAAAGAGGGATGACAAAAAGCAAGAGAAGAAAAAGGCGAGAAAGAGGACAACATCTTCTCCATCTTCTTCATCCTCTTCCTCTTATCAAAGTGACGGTGAAGACAATGAAGATCAAGGAAAGAAAAAGGCGAGAAAGAGGTCACCCTCTTCTCCATCTTCCTCAAATTCTTCATTTCCTCAAGAAAGTGATGGTGCAACCTTTGAACCATCAAAAAGAAGAGCCCATAGGAAATCCTATGCCGCGTGGAAGAGGTCATCCAAGCTCAAGAAGTTCAAAGAGGGAGGGAAGAGCATCTCTTTCCTTACCTACGATGGCACTTTTGGTGCTACGGACAAAGTCTTGGCCTTTATCCAACACTGAGGGCTTCAAAGAGTCCTCTAAGCTACACCATGTAGCTATGCACTTTCAAAAGTCTTCCAGACAATGGTGGTCTAGCCTACGGGCCAACGGTGAAGCTCCATGAACATGGAAATCTTTAAGAGCTTCCGTTATGAAGCAGTTTTTGGCCACCGATGCCAAAGACAAAGTACTCACCGAATGGCAAATCTTGAATCTCTCTCCCTATGAATCCATCCACAAATATGTAGACAAGTTTTGGGACCTACAACTCAAAGCCACTGTCTTCAAAAATTTGGATTTTGGAGAGAAAAAGCAACAATTTTGTGCGGGCTTAACTGAAGAAATGGTGGAGTATGTCAACTCCCAAAGGCCACGCACCATATCGGCGATAATACATCATACTATGGTGGCCTCTTGAATCAATCTCCAAACAGGGGCTAAGAGGAATTCTAAGCCCCCTGAAACCAAGGGTTCCAATGAGCCTAAGGGAAAGGACAATGTCCAAAAGTCTCCTAAGGGCAATTCCAACAAAGCGAAGGAGAAGGGAGTTTACAAAGGCAAAAATAAACTCTCTCCTGAAGAGCTTGAGCATTATCGCAAGGATAACCGGTGCTACTTTCCATGTGAGCCTATTAAAGCCTTAGAAAGGAGATCCACTTGAGGAACCAACTACTGAAGACCCACCGGAGATCGAGGACCAAGAAGAGGTGTTGCAGCCCAAGTCCATTCTCTGACATGAAGACAAGGTACTAAGATGTGGTAAGACTATCCCATGATATCTTATTAAGTTTAAGAATTATCCTTTTAAAGATGCTAGATGGATGCAAGGCATACAATTAAAGGATAACCTAAACCTTGTCAATGCTTACAATGCTTCCCAAGAGTAAGCAAATGTACAAACATTAAAAATGAACAAAATTTTTGTCTTATAAGACTCTCTTTTTCTTTATTCTGCACAAAAATAAAGTAGTATGCATGCTTAGATCAAGTTTGCGGAGACGACGTCTCCCGAACACCAAGTAGAGCTTGTCACTCTACTATGGAAGATGATAGGACTAATGTGTAGACATGATTTTGGCAGCCTTAGGCTCTCAAGCGCCAAATGGACTAGTTATCCGTTGTGGAACGATGTCGTAGGGTAACATAGGGATCCTCTACCCGCTAGGAAAAAGGACTAATCAATATGCTTTATCTTCTCTACCCCATAGTCAAGGACGACTATGATTTCAAGAGAGAGGTAATGTCATAATAATCAATATCTAATTCTCCTAAATGATTTTCTCATGTTAAACTGATCATTTAATATGGGGAAGTGCCAGGGGAGAAAAAGCTAAAATATTGGTTAAGTTAGCAGACCGGCCACAGTAGGGATCCAAAGGAGGGAAAATAGGGATCCAAAGGGGGGAGCCATCTGCAAAAGAGCTATGTGCACCAATGGGCTTAAAAGACCCTAAGGTTCAGCCCATTAAGACTTCCAAAATGCTAAGGTTCCAAAATTCAAAGGTTGTGTCCAAAGGTCAAACTTTAAGGAAATTGGATGCTTTGTGTGTGTCCCAAAAGTCTTCATCCATCTCTACATAGGAGGGGGAGAGCCTTGCAAGTAGGGGGTGAGAGAGAAAATCACACACACACACACACACACACACACACACACACACACACAAAAGCTCCCTTTACACAAAGGGAATGAGGGACACATGTCAGCTCCCTAGCCCAGATGCCCACAAGGTGTATTCAAATCCTATTGGATGGCCTTGGAGGTGGACCAATGATAATTAAGCTAGAGCTTAATTCCCATTGGTTTTTTTAAAAACACTTGATAAAAGAACCAATGGAAATTAAGCTCTCTAGAAGACTATTGGACAGTCTCCCAACGGGACCAATGAGCATTCAGTTGCTCAATGGTGTGCCTGATTTCTATTGGCCAGGAGGCAAAGGGGTCCAATGAGAGTTTAGTTGCATTTATTATTTACCTAAAGATCTCACAAAATGGGAAAGGGGAACACATGTCAGAAGGCTATCACTTATGCTGCTTAATTACCATTGGCTAAGCCTGGGGAGGTCCAATAGGATGCTAGCAAGAGAAAATAGCAAGGGGGGCGACCAAGATCGAGGTAATTGAGGGAAGATCAAAAAGTCCCTTGCTACTTAAGGTACATGAGAAGATCTTTGCTACAGATGAGTATAACCAAGACCTACAAGAATCTTTCCAAAAGATTAAGGATGCTATCTCTATCTCATAGCAAAGGCAAAAGGCTACTGCTGATAAGCACAGAAGATCCCAAGCCTTTTAAGAAAATGATTGGGTCTTACTTAAATTTCCCAAGGCTCGATTAAGGCACACGACGGGCAAGAATCCTACGGGACACCAAAAGTACTATGCTAAATTATCAAAAAGGTACTATGGTCCCTTCCAGATTCTTAGGCCAATCAATGAGATGGCCTATCAACTCAAGTTGCCCAGCCATTGGCTCATACACAATGCTTTCCATGTGAGCCTACTAAAGCCTTACAAAGGAGAGCCACCTCAAAAACCAACTATTGAAGACCCATCGGAGATTGAGGACCAAGAAGAGGTGATGCAGCCCGAGTCCATTCTTCGATATAAATACAAGGTACTAAGAGGCGATGAGACTATCCGACGATATCTTATTAAGTTTAAGAGTTATCCTTTTGAAGATGCTAGATGGATGCAAGGCATACAGTTAAAGGATAACCTAAACCTTGGCAATGCTTACATGCTTCCGTAGAGTAAGCAAATGTACAAATGTTAGAAATGAACAAAGTTTCTGTCTTATAAGACTCTCTTTTTCTTTATTGTGCACAAAAATGAATTGGTATGCATACTTAGATCAAGTTTTCCGAGAGGACGTCTCCCAAACACCAAGTAGAGCTTGTCACTCTACTATGGAAGATTGATAGGACTAATGTGCAGACATGCTTGTGGCAGCTTAGGCTCTCAAGCACCAAATGGACTAGTCATCCATTTTGGAACGATGTTGTAGGGTAACATAGGGATCCTCTACCCGAAAAAGGACTAATGAATAGGCTTTATCTTCTCTATCCCATAGTCGAGGAGTCGAGGATGACTATGATTTCAAGAGAGAGGTAATGTCATAATAACTAATATCTAATTCTCCTAAATGATTTTCTCATGTTAAACTGATCATTTAATATAGGGAAGTGCCAGGGAGAAAAAGCTAGAATATTGGTTAAGCTAGCAGACCGACCACAGTAGGGATCCAAAGGGGAGGCCATCTGCAAAAGAGCATTGTGCAACAATGGGCTTTAAAGACCCTAAGGTTCAACCCATTAAGACTTCCAAAATGCTAAGGTTTCAAAATTCAAAGGTTGTGTCCAAAGGTCATCACTAGGGAAATTGGATGCTTTGTGTGTGTACCAAACAAGTCTTCATTAATCCTACAAAGGAGGGGGCGAGCCCTGGAAATAGGGGATGAGAGAGAAACACACACACACATACACTCACAAGATCCTTTACACAAAGGGAATGAGGGACACATGTCATTTCCCTAGCCGAGATGCCCACAAGGTGTACTCAAATCCTATTGGATGGCCATGGAGGTGGACCAATGAGAATTAGGCTAGAGTAAATCTAGTTTAATTAATTTAAAAACACTTAATAAAAGAACCAATAAGAATTAAGCTCTCTAGAAGACTATCGGACAGTCTCCCAAGGGGTCTAATGAGCATTCAACAGCCCAATGGCTTGCCTGATTCCTATTGGCCAAGAGACAAAGGGGTCCAATGAGAGTTTAGTTGCATTAAATAATTACCTAAAGATCTCACAAAAGGGGAAAGGGGGACACATGTCATAAGGCTATCACTTATGCTACTTAACTTTCATTGGCTAAGCTGGGAGAGGTCCAATGAGGTGTTAGCAAGAGCAAATAGCAAGAGGGGTTGACCAAGAGAGAGAGGGGACTGAATTTTACAAGGCATTATTGCATACACACTCACACTAGCTCATGTGAGAAGCAAGAAGACTCTCTCTCTACTTTGCAAGCTTACCACTATGTCAGAGAGAGACTCTTAGTGGGGGAGATCAGTTTGGCTTATGTGCCAATACATGAAAACCTTGTAGACCTTTTCACAAAGGCATTGTCTTTTGTGAGAAGTTTGAATCTTTCCGCACCTTTGTGGACTGATCATGTCCTCAGGGCACGGCGCTTCCCTTTACTCTATGTGCCATCTATGGTTCACTGCATCACTCCAGGGGGGATTGTTACTATAGACATGTGGTAGTGATGTGTGCATACCATTCCCTTGTGTGCCTAGAATGTGGACAGCACCTGCTGAGTGACACTTGCATCAAAATAGCTTGTCCACCTCCACTATGACCTCTAGGTGCCATAGTCTCAATAGAGCCTTCTCTCTCTCTCTCTCTCTCTCTCTCTCTCTCTCTCTCTCTCTCTCTCTCTCTCTCTCTCTCTCTCTCTCTCTCTCTCTCTCTCTCTCTCTCTCTCTCTCAACACATACTTGGCAATTTTACTGTGTGCAACCACTTCTATTGCCTTTGCTACAAAAGCAATCAAAGTTTCAGTTTATGGCAACATGGTATCCATGGTGTCTTGCATTTTTTCTGACATTTTTCTTCTTCCCATACATGCATAGTGTGAATAGAGGTGGGATACTCACTTATAATGGTGAACGACTCAAAGAAGGAACACTTTTCTAGAGCCGCAACAACTATCGATGGGGCAGGTGTAGGTGGCGAGGAAGTTTGCTGCTATGCAGACAAAGAAAACTTTGCAGGTAGTGATGTGAGTAGCATAGGAGGATGTGGGTAAAGTGAGGATGGCACACTCTTTGCATAGTTATATGTACATGCACCATGGATGATCCACTCCTTTCGTGTCTCAAAATTACGTGCACTATTTGTGACGTGTCAAACATGCATTGGTCTACCTTGGTCGTTATTACTAACAAGATTATCTTTATGATTGTGGCATTTAATTCCCGTTGATGACCGCTATAGGGTATTGGTGCTATTGGCTTTTGGCTTTTCCCACTGGCTTTGAACTAGCTTGTCTGATTGGCACATGTTTGAATCTGGACTGAGTGTTGTCCATGACAAATGAAGGGATGAAGCTGCACTGGTCTAATATGAAATAAATCCAAGGGTTCGTCTTTTGATTCAGGGTGAACATCTGATACTGGTTCTATTGGATTTCCTTTGACCTGGCATAGTATAACTTGATCTTGGCTCCATTGTACACTCCTGGTAACAACAACCCCAACAAATCTGTGAGTCTTAGTATACCATTTGAGAATACCCAATCTACTTCATAGGGTCCTGACCAAGCTATCTTCAAATTTGGCTTCTTTGGTCCCAACTTTGTCTAGTAAAGCAGTACCAAATCACCCTTCTTGAACTCCCTAACCTTGATCTTGTTGTCATGTGAGTACTTTCTCCTCTATAGGAAAACTTCCTATTCCATCATTGCCCTCTGTTTGATCTCATCTAGCTTCAATAACTCACCTAACATGTTCTTCAATTCTGGTTAAAGTCCATTCCATGTTTCATAGCTAGTCTCAAACTAGGGATGGCAAACTCTATTGAAACTACTACCTCTCTTCCATACACCATTCTGAACGGTGTCATGCCAGTAGTAACCTTGTATGCAGTTTGATAAGCGCATAGTGCCGTTTGAAGTTTGGTGTCCCACTAGTGTTGTTCCTTCTGAAGTATTTTTGTGAGAATGGTTTTGATGGTTTTATTCCTGCTTTTTGTCTGACCGTTACACCTAGGATAATAGGGTGTGGATTTCTTGTGTTTAACTTAAAAGATCTCAATTAGTATCTAAATGGTTGAATTGATAGAAAGTATTCCCTAATTTTAGACAATCTCTATTGGGCATAGTATCTAAATGGTTTAATTGATAGAAAGTGTTCCCTAATCTGAGACAATCTCTATTGGGCATCATTCTACAGATGATGTTTTCATACAAGAATATAGTTGTCGATTTGTACGTATTGTCTGGTAAGGCCTTGGCTTCAACCCACTGGATGACATAACATGTGGCCATGATGATATAATTATTATTCCTTTGAGTAATCTTCATAAATGGCCCTATAAAATCTAGACCCCATTTCATGAATATTCCTAGTGGATGTACTGGAGTCAGTGGTGTCACATCAGTAGCTCTTGATATTCCCATTCTCTAGATGTGAGGTCCCCAACCCCGACAAGATTGGGGTGACTTTGATAGATGGCCTTCCTTTATTCTCCTTTTCCATTGACGACACCCTACTCTGTTCCCACAAAGTAGAGATACAAGCAACAGAAGAGAGGAAGTCCTCTATCCACCCTTTACGTGGCGATAAGGGTCATACGCCACAAGCCAGGTCGATAAATCTAGGATTTTGATGAAGCTGTTTCCTAACATAAAGATAAAATCCCATTGACATATTTAGAATCCATAAACAACACCTTTTTACCCATGTTTAAGAGGCATGGCCGCCATCCATAAACCATAAATACGATGTGAGACTTAGTCTAAGCTAAATAGCAATCTTGTGTCACGTAGATTTGGGACATCTCGACTCTTGGCACAATGAGTCTCTAAATTCACTTCTCTTAATAAGAGTGAGTGGAGAGTCTCTTGACTAATCGAGACCACCCATCCTTGACTGGCAACCTGAGCCAGCCCCCACTTTCCACCCCACACTCACACTTTTTTGCTTGTTTACTAATTACTACCACATTGTTTTACATATGCAGACAATGTTCTTTAATTAATTCTAGACACAGATTCTTTCATCTAGCCCTTCAAACATCACCAAAACATTTCTTTCTCAAACATGGTCTAATGAAGACAGTCCTATAATTCAACAGAAAATGAATCTTTCAACTATTCTTAAGAGTTGCCGCTACCCGCGGACTTTCTCTGTCTAACCAACAGAGCCTTTGCAAAGGATTTACTTATTCGCTAACCGCAAAATGCACATACTTTCCCAGTCGCTAACCGCAAGGGAGCATCTCACTAACCGCAAGGCATCCTGCTAACCGCAAGAGACAAAAAGAGAGGTGACAACCTCAACTTAACCACGGAATCACCTCGCTAACCGCGAGTTCCATCTGGAAATAAGATATTCTTTCAACAATTGTTTTTTTTATGTGATTTCTCAAACAAGATTAACTAACATATAATATCAAACAGAGATAGTTTATCAAACAGTAATCATAAATCAACCAATTCCTTCTCTACTCTATGAAATCATATGCTTGTTTCTTGTGATATAATCACATTTTCTGGACAGTTAAGGGAATTCTTAGGCTTGACTTACCGGTCATCATGTATAACGATGCAAAATTATAAATCATCTTACCGGATTAGCAACACGTTCGACTACCTCTCGTGGTTGAGGTTGGATGACTTCGACTTCTTCTGCAACCAATACCTCCACTTGAGCAGCATTTGGAGTAGTTGATGCCTTCCTCTGCATCTTTCTTGGAGGTGGAGCGACAGGAGCGTCCTTCGAGCTTCAAGTCACTAGCTTCGGAGCCATCGTATCACAAAAGAGAAGAGATAAAGTGAGAAAGAGAACTCAAGAATTTGAGAGGTAACACGATGATGGTAAATAAAGAAGTTGGAGATGGAGATGGCTTGAAGGTAAGAGCTTGAGGGAGAGAGGTTGAAGAAGAGAAGATAACTCCGAGGTCAAGGTGAGAGAGCTTTCGCTCTTTTGAGAGTGAGTCTCTGTCTTCTTGAAAGTGAGGGGAGAGAGGTCTATATATATAGGCTCTCAAGACCAGCTAAGAATAGAGGAAAGCAAGAGAGCTAAGTTCGCGTACGTTCGCGGCCCTCTAAAAAATAAAAAAAATAATTTTTTTTTGGGACACGGATTCAGATGCGCGATTTTGGTCCTCCATTTTTAAAAGAAGCTTGGCTTCCAAGCAAAGAACTCTAAACTAAGCTCCTCCTCTCTTTCTTTCCTAAAAGTACTCCTCTTACTCCTTGTCCTCTAAAATTACTCCTCCTTTCCTAAAATTGCTCTCCCTTTCCTAAAATTACTCTCTCTTTCCAAAAGAGTCAAGTCTTATCTTTAGATACAATCTTGAGGCTTAAGTTTCCCATCAACCTTATAGTTTTCAAGTGAATAAGGCTCATAATTAATAGTTCTAAGGTCCGATTTTTGATTCGATAGTTCCATTAGAATTCTATTTGACTTAATAAAATGCAACCCTCAAATATTTGTAAAGTAAATAAAATACCTTTATTGAAAAATGTTGGGTACATTACACTAAATATCACAAGTTTTACATAAGGCTCTAATATCAGCTATCATAGTCAACCACCATAATCTGGCATGAAGAATTTTCTTATATGTGATATCAGTTGAGAAGTGTCCCCGTGCATCTCCATTGTGAGATTCACAAATAATTGCATTCTTCCTTTCATTGGCACACATTTTCAAAGCACACCATCAATGCCTAATTTGTAAAGTGCTCCAACAATGATGGTAAATGTGAGACTTTTTATGATTAGTGCCTTCTTCTTATTCTGGGATCAGTTGTCTGGAAAAATTTCCATCTGAAGGAAATCATGAACATCCTACCACTCTAGGTCTAGTCCCTCTTCAACTGTATTCTGAAACAACTCAACATCTATTGGCTCATCTCTTAGCAATGTTTTTGAATAGCCCTCAGTGCTTCTGGAAAGGAAACCTACCCCATAATGCATTTTCCCTGGCTTGTCGAATATCTTAAATTCAAACTCCATGAGAAACATCATCCAATTGATTAACCTTCCTTGTATGATAATTTTAATGATTAGAAGCAACAAAGCTTGATGATATACATAGAAGTGAAATAGCTTGCCCACTAGATAGTGCATGAACTTGGTAGCACTAAACACCATTCCCAGTGCTTCTCTTTCAGTGGTTGAGTACCCCTGTTCAGTATTACTGAGCGTGCAATTGGCAAAGTAGACTAGGTAGTCCATCTTCCCATCAGGCTGGGCCAGTATAGCTCCCATCGCCATGGCGAAAGCATCTACATGTACATGGAAAATCACATTCCAATTCGGTTGGCAAAGGACTGGCTTCCTGCTGATTGCATCCTTTAAGCATCGAAACTCTACTCACACTCTTCAGTCCATATAAAATTGTTTCCTTTCTTCATTAGTTCATATACAGGTAATGCCTTAGTTGCTGCAAACATGTAAACAAACCTCCTGTAAAAGTTGATGTATCCCAAAAAGGAACTCAATTTAGATACTGTTGTGGGTGCTCTCGCCTACTAAATACACTTGATTTTTTCATTAGCCATTTCAATCCCATTTTTGGACACTATGTGTCCTAGAAGCTGCCCCTTCTAAACCATAAACATTGACTTGAAGGGATTCATACAAATCATCTTCTCTCTACATCTCTCAAAGGACATTTCCAAGAATAATAAATGCATTCCTTCAATGGAAAAGATAGTAAATTCATCCACAAATATGGCCAAAAACTTTTGCAAAAACTCATTGAAAAGTTCCATCATACATCTCTAAAAGCTTGTTGGAGCATTACACAGTCCAAATGGCACACTTGATACATGAATTCTCCCTATTGAGTGAATAAATGTAGTTTTGGCCCTATCCTCATGTGCAATCTTCAGTTGATTGTAGCCACTATATCCATCCATAAAGCTATACATTTTGTGGCTTGCAAACTCATCCAACACCATATCTCTAAATTGTAATGGAAAAGGATCTTTAATTGTCATGGCATTTAGCTTCCATTATGTAATCCACACATACTCTCAGTTTCCCATTATTTTTGGGGAATACCACAATTGGTAATAACCTGTCATCGCTACTTGCTACTTCTGTGATGAACCATGCCTTGGGAAGATTTCAATCTGCTCCTTGACTTTCTTAGCATAGCTAGGGTTCATTCTATACTCTGCAACCTGACTAGTCTGGCATCTGGCTTTAATAGAATCCTATGTTGGCACACTTTTGGATCTACTCCTTTCAAATCAGTATGTTCCATCCAAATACATCCTTGTATTTTTTGGAACAGTGTCTTGCCTTTTCTTTGATCTTCAGCTTTTGATGCTTGTTGATTTTAATCACTCTAAGATTTCCTTCTGAACCAAGGCCACTCCTCTACCTCTTGGTCATCTAGAAGCAACCAATTTGGCCCTCTATCGTTTTGTCTGGCCAACGATTCAACTTCTTTCTCAATTATGATACCAAGATCATAATCATTGAATGGATTCCTTAATTCCATAAGACCATTTTGAATTTTTGGTTCTTCAGTTGTTGCGTTTGCTTCATCAATTTTTTTTGAATTGGTTCCCCTTTCTGGTCTGAATTGGAACTAGTTTCCCTTCTGTCTGCTGCTAGTTGTTCAAGTGGTCGTCTGTCCAACTGAATTGTTCTCTCCCTATAGTTCTGGGTATTGTCTTTTTTGTCTCTCGGCCCGATCCTTATCCGTGAACACAACACTAAGGTCTATTTCGGTGAGTGGGAAAATATTCATTGAAGCAAGCATCTTTTCTATTTTCTTCATCCCATATTTCTTGCATAGTTCCTTGGGCCTCAATGCCTTCTTCTAGCTTCTAGAATCCTCATTTTATCTGATTTCTTATGCTGGCCCCTTTGATAGTTAATGTCCGATTAGCATGATCATGTATAGCACCAACAATTCTAAGCCAAGGTTTGCCTATCAACATCCCATATGCTCCTTGCACATCCAATACTAGAAAGCTGGTCTTAAATTTCTCCTTGCCTACTTTGATTTTCATGTTTTTCACTAGTCTAGTAGCTTGAACTACTTTGCAATCATCCATCCTCACTCTGAATGGTGTTGGCTCTAAATTTGTGATTCCCAGCTTTTGCTTAAGATGTTCCCCTGTGTTCGCAGCAAGCTAACACGGATACCACGAATACCATTTTTTGGAGCTCTCATTGTAAAACACTTAATATTTTTGATAAATCGGGAATATTGTAACTCCTATTTTCTTGTAATTGATGAGCCGAGGCTACAAGATTCCAGATTGTATCAACCTGTCATTACCTATCTTTAGTTAGAGCTCCCAAGTTATTAGTTTTGACCACCAAAAACCTTGGCTAAGGTATAAAAGCCAATTTTTGTAAGTTATTTGTAAGTTTTGGACAATGAAATACATAGCGTGAGCTAACGGTGCTCACTTTTCTCCTTCTCGTGCTTCCTACTCCCCCCCAGTTGTCACATTGCAGTCGCGTTTGTTGCATTGCAACGCAGGTAAGAGCTCTATGCATTGACGTAAACATATCACAATAATTCGTAGCTTTTGGCGTCGCCGACCCGTGGCCTAATTTCATCATAAGTAGGAATTTACACTTCAAAATAGAAAACTAAGCATAGGCGGGATATTGGGGCATCATTGCTAAGCATTTAGGTGCATTCTGGGTCGAAAACGACTAGGTCAAAAATCCACTGGTTAATAGTCGTGATTTTGACACTTGACCTAAAATGGGGTTTGAGACCATAAGCATGTGTGCTTAGGTCTTATAAACTTTTCCTAGAAGTTTCATTACATTTGGATGTCATTTGATGCTGTAACGGATGTGATTTGTTTGCCGATGAGCGATTGGCTTTTGGTGATTTCAGTCACTTGAGTGTAACTTGAGTTGATTCAAGTTTTTTGTTGTTTTCTGAGAGATTGACAACGTCTTGTAGCCTCTATGCACTAGTCAAGTCAGCTTCATCCCATGGATTGACAATTTAATCGTGATTCTCGCTAAAACTACAATAAGATAGGATAGTGAGGTTAAACAACCGTCCCACATTTGGCACCAGTACCGGGGATCAAAGATACCTAAACTAGGAAAAACACGAGAGTCTTGTAAATTTATCATTTAACTTCATCTAGGATCTCCTAGAGTCAAAAAAATTCTTTTAGAAACCGCATACCCTAAGATTGTCGTTTTTTGTTGTGTAGAGGTAGCTTGGAGGCAAGTTGTACTTGCTGAGTGCCTTTAAGATTGTAGGATTTTAGAGCTAGATTAGGATATTGATAGACAAGACAAGTCTTACGATTAAAGCTCAGAAAACCATAAAAAATAAGAAAATGAGTGTTTGTGGACACTTTCCACAACCCCATTGCATGAGAACCTAGGAGTAGGGTAAGTAGGATCCGAGGTGAATTTCAGAACATTGCTCTCTCTGAAAGAATCATTGTGAGTTGTATTTGAAGTTGCAGAATTTCAGGTCTATGGCTAGAAATAACACGAAAAGACTCCAAACCACTCAATCCGACTGGAGAGTAATCTTAAAAGTTGTATGAACCAGTGGGTAAGCTCAAGGACACTTTGAGGTAAAAATTTCAAGAGTTGGCCAAAACTCAGATTATTTGCTTTTTCTTGACAATTTAGGCCAAATTAAGTTTTGACTTGATTCATAGGCTTAAATAACTCATGAAATGGCTGTTCTTGGAAAAAGTACAAAAATTGGTTCATTTCAAGCTTGAAGTAAATAATCACGATTATTTACTTTCAGCCCAGAGTTGACCAAGGTTGATACCAGTGACTCATTGCATGTGTACAAAGAACTTTTGTAAAGGTACATTGAATTTGGATCACCAAACTGGCAAAAAATTGGGTAAAAACTAAAGTTTGTACTGACTTTTAAAGACTTGAGTGTAAATTGGAAAAAAATAGTCCAAACTTGATGAAATTTGATTCATAGGCTTGTATTGATGTGATAGACATGTGTACATGCTCAGCTGACCAAAAAGATGCAAAAATTTGCCAGGAGTAAATAATCACGATTATTTACTACTGCTCCATTTTTCAACTTTTTTGACCAAGTTAGCATACCACTAGTTTTACCATGTTGTAATAAGCCCACAAACCAAATTTGGTGAGATTAGGATCTTTGGATTGAAAATTGTGACTAAATTTGCAAAGTTAGTCAACGGACAGAAAACTGATGACCATTTGACCAAAAATTGTCCAAACTTGATGGAACTTGGCTGGAGACCTTAAGTAGAGGCTTAACAGATCTGTTCAAGATTGGGACAAAAATTTGCAAAAAATTAGCTAGAGTAAATAATCGCGATTATTTACATCTGCTCCAAAAATTGACAATCTTGCATATTTGAGCATACCACAAGGTCAAGAATAGCAAGTAGACCTCACAAATCAATTTTGGTGAAATTTGGATTACAAAAGTGAGACCAGATTCTTGGAATCAGAGTCTGCGAATACGAAACAGTTGATAAACTTGAACAGATTTTGTCCAAACTTGTTGAAACTTATCCAAGGACCTTAACATGTTGTATACTTGGAAAACCAAGCCAAAAAAATATAAAAAGTAAATCATGATTATTTACTAATGCTACACAGAGCCACCATTTTTTACTTTTGAACTTGTATAATGTTAGACCAGCATAATACAAATCCACTGGGCAATTTTGGTGAGGTCCCCACCCCTTCCGTCACAAACGGCGGATCTGATGGTAAACCTGGTGGCCACTAGATCTATAGAGAAAGCAAACAAAGTGGTTCAGGGTTCATCTAGCGGACGATCTCTCATCACAAAGTGAGTCGAGTTTGAGCCTACTAGCAACGAGATCTACCTCCACCTCGCAGGGGAAGCGTGCTTAACTTATCTAGAGATCCTAAAACCCACCTTCCAAGAGGAGAGAAATTCCGAGTGCCTTTTTCTCCATGTTTCAGAGGCACGTACACTTGAGATCTTGCCGCTCTTGGGGCAATGAGTATTTCTAGTGTCGATTTATAACACTATGGGGACGGAGAGTTCCCGACCAATCGGGACCACCCTTCTCATAGGCATTGGCAACCTGAGCCAAGTCCCCCACTTTCCACCCCCACACTCACACTACTTTGTGTGTCCTAATTACTATCACAATGGTTGTTCAACATATAAGTTCCTTGATTAGGTTCCGATTCACAAGGTTCATTAAGACAACCCTTCAACCAGTATTGCAAAGCGGCACCAAGACAGTAACTCTAGTAAAAATTTTACTCAAAAATTATTCATTAAAATTTCAATGTTCTGGAGGTACAACATCCCCCCTCTAGCGAGAGTTTACTCCTCTCGTTGCTGCCTAGCTGCCCATGCAACTAGGTATGTCCACTGCATAGAACGCACGACATGGACATTCCCACCGCATAGAACGCAAGACATGGGTATCCACCGCAAAGAACGCAAGTCGTGGATAGAGGCCCTAAGCTAGTAACTATAGCTCCTGTGAAATCTTCGCGAGCCCCCCCCTGTGATCAGTAGGGGGATAAGGACTAGTTTCAACATTGGAAATAGAAATGAACATACCGAGCTAAATTTTCCCTAGCAGACATTCTTTCCTATCTCAAATAGTATATCCAACAACCATTATTTCCTACTTAGAATTTAATATACATTTCAATTCAATGCCGAGGTTTCCGTCGGATTTCTCCAACATGTTTAGGGATATGTCCTTTCCTAACTTATCGTATGCAATGTTAGATTTAAACAAACTTGAATAAAAATGTGACCTAACTCCTCCATTTCTTCGTCATTGACCCGTGAGTTGGCCGGTACTTGGTCATCCATGGGAGCTTTCCCTTTTCCATTCACATTGCTTGTTCCCGCCTCGCGATCGTGGGCACCACCGAAGCGAGTTCTCTTTACCAGGGCCATTTTATACTCAGTACTTAATTGACAAACTTGGAGAAAAGAACTAATGTCCGAGAGCACCATAACAACCAAGATGACAGATTAGAATCACTGAACAATTCCTTTTATACGAGAGGGTTAGATTTCCTTCAAGACATAGTATTTTATGGATAGTACCTTACTTGTTCCTGCGGGAATTGGCTCTAAAGATTAAATACTTGGTCTAGGTAATTAGGAATTTCAGATTTTACTTAATCAAATTACTAAAGGGGTGAATTAGACATGCTCAATCACCTTCCTAATGTAAGTAGAGAGATGCAGAATTTCCATATGCATAGGTGAGAGGATTCCCCCTTCCTAGTGGATTAATGATGGATTAATTATCCTTAATTACATCTTAATCTATGAACAGATTGAGCATAACTTAGTTACTCAAACATTGTGTGGTAATAGGATGAATTTGACCCATTCCACATCATTGTCGGCTTGACTTTTATTTACTATGATGACTAGCGGGAGATTTTTTCTTACTAATCATGCATTAATCTATGATAAGGAGAGGTTAATGACTTGCATAATTAACTATTAGATTAATAATTATGCAGTATGCTAATGATATGGAGAATTAGAGAGAATCTATTGAGTAATTTAGCTATGATTAAGCATAATAGTTACGGAATTAAGAGAATGATAGAGAGATTTGCAGCAAAGCATGAAATAAATTTGATATTACCGTGATTAAAGCTGAAATCTACTCAAAATTTTGATCCAATGGAGTTCTTGAGATGAGAATCGGGTAGCACTTCCCTCCTTTGCTTCTTCTCCAAAGACTATGTGTGCCGGCAGCACCTCCCCAAGGTGTGTGTGTAAGTGTGTGTGTGTGTGTGTGTGTGTACTGAGTGGGTGTGTGAGCATATATGTGTGTGTGTGTGTGTGAGAGAACACCCTTATATAGGCCCTCCCATGCTGAAAATCGATCCAAGCTGCTATATGCAACTGGAGAGCACTCACTTCATGCATGGTAAGTCCAGTTACATGCCTACCAAGTGTCCAGTTAGCTATAACTGACTCTTACACTCTCTCTTAAGCATGGCAAGTCTTCCACCACTCTCTAGAGATGAGAGGGCGCCCCCTAGCTACTAAAGCAAGCTCTGAGTGGCCTGGGACCTGTTCCCACACAACCCTCGAGCTCCGGTGCTCCCCACACAGCCTTAGGAAATTTTGACTTTAGTCTAAAACGGGCGATATGAGTCGGAATTTAATGCCGTAAATTGCTATACTAAGCTCTAACTAAGGTGTACCTGTCTGAGTACCTACCATATTTAGCAGCCCCCAGGGGCCAGACATGTATTTTTTCAAATTCGAGATATGGGTGCAGTTTCTCGAGACGTTCAAAACTAGACAGGTCGGGTGATTAAAAACTTACTATTTTTGGAGATTTTTCACAAAAATTATTTTAATTCACTTTTGGAAGCTTTATAACATTCTAAAAATCATGGCACTGACAGAATTTGAAAAACTGTTAAAAATAGTAACTTTTTCCATTATGTTTATCCCATGGTACAATGGTGCTCTTTTTGGTCGGGGTCAGAGACCTTACAACCTCCCCAACGTGAAAAATTTGAGATGTCCTCATCTCAAGAATGTGTTTGGGTAATCTTGTATGAGCGTTGGTTCGTTCTCCCAAGTTGCATCTTCTTCGGGGTAATCCTTCCACTTTACTAGATGCTCCGTGATTGTTCTGTTGCGTAACTTTCTTTCCCTTGTTTCAAGTACATAGTCAGGTTGGAGCTCGAGAACTCCTTGTGCTGGCATGACTATCTGATCTAAGTCCAAGAGTTGATCAGGATTAGGGATATAGGGTTTAAGTAAGTTGACGTGGAATACATCATGAACCTTTAAGTTTTGAGGTAACTTTAGCTTGTAGGCCTGATCACTCACAACTTTAACAATCTCAATTGGTCCACAATACCTTGGGCTTAGCTTCTTGTATTTGTGTAGTGATAAGTTGCTTTTCTTCGGCCGGACTCGCAGAAAAGCCTTATCTCCTTCTTTGAAAGTTCTTTCCGAACGGTTCTTATCTGCATAGTGCTTCTGTCTATCATGAGCGGCCTGAATGTCTTGGCGAATAGCTCTAGTTTGAGCTTCCATATCTTCTAACATCTTCCTAGAGGCTTCTACCCTGATGGTTGGGTCTGAAAAGTTAAGCGGTGCTAAACAGTCCTGTCAATAAAGAGCTTTGAAGGGTGACATTCCAATGCTTTTGTGTTCGGAAGAATTGTGCACATATTCTACCAAAGGAAGATATTGTAGCCACTTCTTTGGCTCTTGCGAACAATAGGCCTTGAGAATGTCCTCAATGACTTGATTTACTCTTTCAGTCTGCCCATCTATCTGTGGATGATACGTTGTGCTGAAGGCTAATTGTGACCCAATAGATTGGAAAAGAGAAGTCCAAAACTTTGATGTAAACTTGGCATCTCTATCACTGACGATATGCTTGGGTAAACCATGTAACCTAAAAATTTCCTTGATGAATACCCGGCTAATATCCGAAGCAGTAAAGGTTGTCTCTACGGGTATTAGATGAGCCACTTTTGCGAGCATATCAACAACCATGAAAACAGAGTCATAACCTTCTGTAGAAGGTAATCCTGTAACAAAGTCCATACTGATGCATTCCCATTTCATCTGGGGTATGTCAAGAGGTTGAAGTTGCCCTGGTAAGTTGATTCTTTTGGCTTCTATCCACTGACAAGAAAGACATTGCTTCACATAGCGAATTATGTCTCCTTTCATCCCGGACCAAAAATAACTCCTCCTGATAGCATGAAGAGTCTTAGCATAATCTGGATGTCTGGATGTAGGGCTATCGTGTGCTTCATACAGAATAGCCTTCTTTAAAGCTGGGTCTCTGGGTACACAGAGTCTATGTCTGTAGTAAAGACGTCCTCCCATAAGAGAGTAATCTTTTGCTTCAGGCATCTTATTCTGCTGGACTAATGATACTATACATTGGTATTCATTTTGGATCTACCAAAGATGCTTCTTTGATTTTATCCCAGATAGGGTTATTTGGAATAGAGATAGCTCCGAGAAAATATTTTCGGCTAAGTCCATCTGCAATGGCATTTTCCTGTCCTAGTCTATACTTTATGTCAAGGTCATATTCTTGTAAGAGTTCTATCCATCGCCGTTATCACATATTGAGAATAGGTTGAGTAAAAATCCATTTTAAGCTTTTGTGGTCTATAACTAGCTGAAACTTGCGTCCGAGAAGATAATGCCTCCATAACTTCAGCTCATGTATAACCGCTAAAAGTTCCAAATTGTGAGTAGGATAATTCTTCTCATGATCCCTCAGATTTGTGAAGTATACGCCACTGGTCTTCCTTCTTGAGTAAGAACTCTGCCTAGAGAAAATTTGCTAGCATCGGTCGCTACTTCAAATTCCTTACTGAAATCTGGAAGCTTTAAGATAGGAGCTGAAACCAAGAATTCTTTTAGCTTAGCAAAACTAGACTTGTGCTCGGTCTTCCATTTGATCCTCATTCCTTTCTTCAGGAGTTCCATCAAAGGTGTAGCAATACGTGCATAGTCCTTGACAAAAATCTCGTACCATCCCATTATCCCAAGAAATCCTCTTACTTCGCTGATGGTGGATGGTTGAAGCCAATCAATGATATCTTTGACTTTATCTGGGTCCAATGAAATCCCTTCGGCTAATATGATAAATCCAAGATAGTTGACCTTTGGTGAGCAGAAGGTACACGTGCTCACTTCAGTGTAAAGTTGGTGTTCTCGAAGAAGATCAAGTACTTTGCGAACATGTTTTTCATGATCTGCCTCGTTCTTAGAATAGATCAGAATGTCATAAAAGAAAACCAAGACAAAATCATCTAGATAAGGTCTGAAAATATCCTGCATAAGTCGATTGAAGCTTGCAGGAGCATTTGTTAGACCAAAAGACATTACTGTGAATTCGTAGTGTCCATACCTAGTGTTGAAAGTTGTCTTTGGAATCTCTGATTCCTTGATCCTGATTTGGTAATATCCTGACCTTAGATCAATCTTTGTAAACATCTTGGCGCCATGGAGTCTATCCAAGAGTTCGTCAATCCTTGGAATTGGATACTTGTTTTTGACAATTACCTGGTTCAGTCCACGGTAATCTATGCATAGCCTTAAGGTCCCATCCTTCTTCTTCTGAAAAATAACTGGTGCACCCCAAGGAGAAGTACTGGGTCGAATGAATCCTTGTTCAATGAGTTGCCTAGGTTGTTCCTTGAGTTCGATGGCCTCTGGAAGTGACATTTTATAAGGTCTCTTTGAGATAGGTTCACATCCAGGGATAGTCTCAATCTCATGATCTACCTCTCTATGTGGTGGAAGATTCGTAAGGTCTTTAGGGAATACATCATCATACTTCCTCAACCAGTTTGGTCAAAGTGTGGTATCTGTTTGGTCCACCTTGTTGAGCTTTACCGCATAAATTTGCTGCCCCTTTCTCAGTCCCTTCAAAATTTTGTTGGCCCTAACTAGAGTACCCCTAGGTCTCCCATTTTCCCCCTGGATTAAGACTTCATTTCCCAAGTTATCTGTAAAGGTAAAGTTCCCTTGTGCACAATGGATGTGGGCCTGATTTTGCTTTAGCCAGTCCATCCCTAGTATCCCATCAAAGAATCCTAAGGGTAGGATTCGAAATTGGGCAGAAGTTGGGCGTCCCCCTGAATCAAAGTCGATTCTTCCTGCAGAGTGTTGAGATACTACTTCCTTGCCGTTTGCTAACTCTACAACTAGTTTGCTTGTTGGATACTTATCTAGCTTTAGCTTCCTCATGCATCTGGGTGAAACAAATGAAAGAGTACTACCACAATCTATAAGGAAGTTAACTTGTTCACCTCTGAGAGATCCTGGAGTATGAATGACTGCGTATTGCTCGCAACCATTGGGGTTGTCACATGCAGCATGCAAGGTTGCTCTCTCCATTGCTTCGTCTCCCACAATTGGTTGTACCACTGCGGCATTTACTCTGGTGGTAGCTCCACGCCCTGGCCCTCTATTCATCCTTCCACGACCTCCTCTTCCATTAGGTTGGCCACGCCCATGGACATTCAAGGGTATGGCATTGGCGCTGGTTGCATGAGTCTTCTTGGGGCACTTGGATCTATAATGCCCAAACTCGCCGCATTTGTAGCATCGAACATTTGGGAACTCCATAGTTGTGGTGGTAGCCACAATAGGACACTAGTCATGTGCTTGGTAGGCTGGTCTATTATTCCAAACATTTGTCCTTGCCCTTTTCGCCAAATGATTCCTCCTATTCTGATTGACCTTCTGAATTTCCATGGCTAAGGGTTTTAGCTCTTAGCAAGGCATCTTGAAGAGTTGTTGGCCTGAGAGCTTCTAGCCGATTGTTCAAGGAGTCGATGAGCCCTTGGCAAAATCGTGCTACTTGCTGATCCAGGCTCATTCCAGGAGCATATCTTCGAAGAGTAACAAACTTTGAGTAATACTCCTCAACTGAAGAAGTCAACTGAAGAAGGGAAAAGAACTCGTTCATCTTCAAGGTTTTATAGGCGGGTGGTAAGTAACACCCCATCATTGCAGCCTTGATGTCTTCCCAGGATTGGGAAGATCCCTTAATATCCAAGTCCCTGCAATGTTGCTTTCACCATATCTTGGCATCACCAGACAAGCGGAACATTGCAAGCATGGTTTGATTCACGGGTTGGGTTCCCGCAGCTTCAAAGTAGTCGTCCATAGCCTCCATCCATACTTCTGCATCTCTGTCCACATTTGCCCCCTCGCCCTTAAAGAGTGGAGGTTGGGCTTGTTTAAGGAGGAGCTTCTTTTCTTGTGCCGCCGAGTAGAGAGCAGCAGGTGGTGCCTACATGGGTTACATGAGATTCTTAATACCATTACTTGGATCTCAAATAGACACGAGACTTAAAATAAAATTTAAGATCCCACTTTATCAAGAGATAGAGACTCAGAGACAAAAAAACACTTTATTGATGAAGATTTATTACAATCAAAACCTTTCAAGGTTTAGGATAACTCATGATCAATTTATTACATGGCTTTTGGATTGCATATAAGATACGCCTAGCAAGTTGTGTTCACATGATACTCTACTTTATTCGTGAAGTAGTTCCTATACTCGTCTTTGAGAGGATTGTAAATTATGGTGTCGAGCTGGGATAATTCTTTTGGTACTCCAAAAGTTCTAACTCTGCTTGCTGGGATTACATTAGTGACCTTCTCCAAGAGCCACTCGTTGAGGGCTTGATTGGTGCCGTCAGAGACAGTCAGGTCCATACGTGTAGGCAGCAAGTAGAATATCTGCACCACCCTCAATTCTTCTCCCCAATGTATTTTCTTCAAATCGGCAGCCAGGCATCCTAGCTTCCGAGCGTTGATGTAGTAAACCCCTCCTGCAAGTGTCCAATTGAGCCCCCATCCTCTATCGATGCGAGTAGAGTTCGGTGTATGAGCCTTCAGCAGCATCTCCATGAAATCTCGCCTGAATTGGTAAACTGGGGATTGTCGACCTTGTTCGTAAATAAGCTCAAACACTTCGAACTTTCGATATTCTAGCACGGGGTCTTCCTGCAACACCAATGCAAGGAATTCGGATCAGCTACCTATATACCCTTAGTTCCTTTTAAATATTCAAACAATACGACTTTATTTCTCAGTCTAACCTAACCTTGGCTTTGATACCAGGTGTGAGGTCCCCACCCCGCCGTCACAAACAGCGGATCTGATGGTAAACCTGGTGGCCACTAGATCTATAGCGAAAGCAAACAAAGTGGTTCAGGGTTCATCTAGCGGACGATCTCTCATCACAAACTGAGTCGAGTTCGAGCCTACTAGCAACGAGATCTAGCTCCACCTCGTAGGGGAAGCGTGCTTAGCTTATCTAGCGATCCCAAGACCCACCTTCCAAGAGGAGAGAAATCCCGAGTGCCTTTTTTCCCATGTTTCAGAGGCACGTACACTTGAGATCTCGCCGCTCTTGGGGCAATGAGTATTACTAGTGTCGATTTATAACACTATGGGGAAGGAGAGTTCCCGGCCAATCGGGACCACCCTTCTCATAGGCATTGGCAACCTGAGCCAAGCCCCCACTTTCCACCCCCACACTCACACTTCTTTGTGTGTCCTAATCACTACCACAATGGTTGTTCAACATATAAGTTCCTTGATTAGGTTCCGATTCACAAGGTTCATTACGATAGCCCTTCAACCAGTATTGCAAAGCGGCACCAAGACAGTAACTCTAGTAAAAATTTTACTCAAAACTTATTCATTAAAATTCCAATGTTCTGGAGGTACAACATCCCCCCTCCAGCGAGAGTTTACTCCTCCCGTTGTCGCCTAGCTGCCCATACAACTAGGTATGTCCACCGCATAGAATGCACGACATGGACATTTCCACCGCATAGAACGCAAGACGTGGGTATGCACTGCAAAGAACGCAAGTCGTGGATAGAGGCCCTAAGCTAGAAACTCTAGCTACTGCGAAATCTTCGCGAGCCGCCCCTTGTGATCAGTAGGGGGATCAGGACTAGTTTCAACATTGGAAATAGAAACGAACATGCCGAGCTAAATTTTCCCTAGGAGACATTCTTTCCTATCTCAAACAGTATGTCCAACAACCATTCTTTCCTACTTAGAATTTAATATACATTTCAATTCAATGCCGAGGTTTCCGTTGGATTTCTCCAACATGTTTAGGGATATGTTATTTCCTAAGTTATCGTATGCAATGTTAGATTTAAACAAACTTGAATAAAAATTTGACATACCTCCTCCATTTCCTCGTCATTGACCCGTGAGTTGGCCAGTACTTGGTAGTCCATGGGAGCTTTCCCTTTTCCATTCACATTGCTTGTTCCCGCCTCGCGGTCGTGGGCACCACCGAAGCGAGTTCTCTTTACCTGGGCCATTTTATACTCAGTACTTAATTGCCAAACTTGAAGAAAAGAACTAATGTCCGAGAGCACCATAACAACCAAGATGACAGATTAGAATCACTGAACAAATCCTTTTATACGAGAGGGTTAGATTTCCTTCAAGACATAGTATTTTATGGATAGTACCTTACTTGTTCCTGCGGGAATTGGCTCTAAAGATTAAATACTTGGTCTAGGTAATTAGGAATTTCAGATTTTACTTAATCAAATTACTAGAGGGGTGAATTAGACATGCTCAATCACCTTCCTAATGTAAGTAGAGAGATGCAGAATTTCCATATGCATAGGTGAGAGGATTCCCCCTTCCTAGTGGATTAATGATGGATTCATTATCCCTAATTACATCCTAATCTATAAACACATTGAGCCTAACTTAGTTACTCAAACATTGTGTGGTAACAAGATGAATTTGACCAATTCCACATCATTGTCGGCTTGACATTTATTTACTTATGATGACTAGCGGGAGATTTCTTCTTACTAATCATGCATTAATCTATGATTAGGAGAGGTTAATGACTTGCATAATTAACTATTAGATTAAGAATTATGCAGTAGGCTAATGATATGGAGAATTAGAGTGTATCTATTGAGTAATTTAGCTATGATTAAGCATAATAGTTGTGGAATTAAGAGAATGATAGAGAGATTTGCAGCAAAGTATGAAATAAATTTGATATTACCGTGATTAGGACTGAAATCTACTCGAAATTCTGATCCATTGGAGTTCTTGAGATGAGAATCGGGTAGCACTTCCCTCCTTTGCTTCTTCTCCAAAGACTATGTGTGCCGGCAACACCTCCCCAAGTTGTGTGTGTAAGTATGTGTGTGTGTGTACTGAGTGGGTGTGTGAGCAGATATGTGTGTGTGTGTGTGAGCACACCCTTACAGAGGTCCTCCCATGCTGAACATCGAACCAAGCTGCTATATGCAACTGGAGAGCACTCACTTCATGCATGGTAAGTCCAGTTATATGCCTACCAAGTGTCCAATTAGCTAGTCTAACTGACTCTCACACTCTCTCTCAAGCATGGCAAGTCTTCCACCACTCCCTAGAGATGAGGGGGCGCCCCCTAGTTGCTAAAGCAAGCTCTGAGTGGCCTGGGACCTGTTCCCACACAGTCGTAATTTAATGCTGTAAATTGCTATACTAAGCTCTAACTAAGGTGTACCTGTCTGAGTACCTACCATATTTCGCAGTCCTCGGGGTCCGAAAATGCCTTATTTCAAATTCGGGGTACGGGTGCAGTTTTTCGAGACGGTCAAAACTAGATGGGTCAGGTGACTAAAAACTTACTATTTTTGGAAATTTTTCAGAAAAAATATTTTTATTCACTTTTGGAAGCTTTATAACATTCTAAACATCATGGCACTGACATAATTTGGAAAATTGCTAAAAATAGTAACTTTTTCCATTATGTTTATCCCATGGTACAATGGTGCTCTTTTTGGTCGGGGTCAGAGACCTTACAATTTTGGATTCAATCGGATCCAAATTGGTACATGTTCACTCAGTTTCCAGGTTGCAGATTAATCCTTTTATTTTTGCCAAAGTCGAGTTTGAAAGTCTCAATTGCTGATTGAATTAGCTCAATTTGAAGTGATACACATAGACCAATCACAATAGTTAGCAACAATTGTATAGTCTTTGTGAAAGAATAGATAACCTGATCAAATTTGTACAAGAATTAGGTTGTAGACGAGGAATCGGTAGCTTGACAGAAAGTGCAATCCAGTCAAGTGGAAGAAATTCACAACAGGTCAATCCAAAGGTAAGTACTCTATCCAGGGCTTCACAAGTCTGTATGAACCTTAGATCTGGCTGTGTACTAGGAAATCAATGCATATTTGGAGAAATCTCCAGTAGAGTATCCACCGAAGAAAGCGTGAATCAAGGCAATTCTTTGCACACTATCCTTCAAGAAGTCTCAGACACTTTTCTGATTCAACATCCGAAATGTCTTCTTATTCGACTCATTCAGAAACTAGAACGACAATGCGTTATAAGCATATATCCTCTTTTTATAAGACTAATCGCCATGGAGCTTAGGTCACCTGGATCCTAACGAAGAGTATGCTATTCGCATTGATGACCATGGGATTGAGTTCGAAAGGAAATCAGGGCAAATAAACAAGGAAAAATGTACATAGATCGAAACGGAACTCAGTATTTACAAGTTAAAAATCCTGACGTGATAGACAAATGGGGGCTAGAAGTAAATACCATAATTCCAGATATGGCTGCAAAAGAAGGACCACCAACTTTAAAATTTGAGGGATATGATCAAGTTGATTTGAAGCCTTTGAAATGGCTTAGCACTGATAATCCTAGAATTGAAGTCTATTGTTGGGAGGATAGAAACGTAAAAGATCTTCTATGGACTTCGCATGCCAAATCAGGTTAATTAACGCCCATGAAGATCATCTATATTTTCAAGATCAAAGAAAAGGGGCCAGCAAATCTACCAACCTACCTGTTTAGGAATTGTTATAACAAAAACTTTGTCATGATGATTCCTGAGGAGGTGAAACAAACCAAATATCAAGGATATTCCATAAGGGAGTGGATCTTGGGCCAGGGACCAAAAACTATTCCAAGAGATGAACATCGTGAGAGATCTTATGAGAGTAATGTTAAGAAACCAGAAACCACCTCATCACAGAGAAAACTGGGTGACACTAAGGCCAGTCCAGGGCTACATGGGTTGCTATCTATCGCAATAAGTATCCAGAGTATCTACCTTGGACACCTAAAGATGATTCCAAGCGCTAATCACGTTACATTCGTACTCTTGAGTGATCCACGAGGAAATAAAAAGTCTTTTAAACTTAAGCCACTTTGTCACTGTTTCTTTTCGTAACATTCGTACTCTTGAGTGAGCCACGAGGAAATAAAAAGTCTCTTGAACTTAAGCCACTTTGTCACTGCTTCTTTTCGTAACAGAAGAGTGGACCACTATGTTCGTGCATTTCCTTTTAAATAGGAGGTTGCCCTTCTAATCTTGGAGTGCTCTAAATAGCACCCTCTAGAAAAGGCTATGTCAGGGCCTTGTGCGCATCTTGAAAACATGAAAAGGTATCAAATTTTATTGCTTGTCTGCCCTCCTTGAATTCTTTGGTCTTCCTGCTCTTATCTTCAATAAAGTTGTATTGATTGGCTCTATAAAAGTGCTTATCTTACAGTAAAACATCTGGTCATCAGAGTCGGAGCTCTGGAAGAGGATGAATCCTCCTCAAAACTATCAAAAAAATTTGAGATCTGCGATGGGATCTGCTTTTATTGGCCTTCTTCTTATACAATCTGTGTCTTTGGTTCTTCTATTGTTTCTTTCCCTTTCTGTCCTCATCCACTGGAATCAAAAGAGGAAGAGCTATCAGAATTGTCAGAAGAGGATCAGGACAAACTGAACATTTCTGCGAAGTGTACATGCTTCTTGGCTTTTCGTACATTTACAAACAAAGACCGTCGACCCAAATAACCAGGGTAATCTCTTCTCTTGCTGCATCTATTTGGATGCTTCGTGGTCTACAATATTTGGTTAACTCGTCGCTCAATCACATCATCAAGTTCATCTTCATTGTGCATTTGCGGGGCAAGTGGTTTCTTCAATGCAAGCTTTAATGGTGACTCGATGGTCGTACACCATCGGGAATGCACCTCATCAATCGGATGCTAGGTTAAAAAATTTGCATATTGGGGATCCTTCGAATACTGTAGCATTTTCTTGGCACAGGCATCAACCTGCTGTTGACATTGCATCTCCATTCATTCATACTCCATTGGCCGTAGAAGCCTGTAGTCTTCTTTTGATTGCCCGATTTGAATTTCTCGTACTTTCACCCAATCCGGAATTATCGGGTGGGTTCGTTTGATTCTTGCAGGGTTCGTCACTTGAATCCATGAGCAATCTGGGGTTTTTTATGGCTTATGACTTATAAGACATAGCGATGAAGACAGGAGTGCGCTCGATGCGCGATGAAGTAAAGGTGGGAGTGGCTAATAAGTTCGGGGTCGGGAGACCAAGATTCTTTAACAGAATTTCCAGTAAACTTTGGAGGACCGATATGATTTGAGAAAAGCACACGCCTGAAGCTCTAATACCACTATTACAAACTTGGGCACCCCAAGTCATTAATATGATACGACGCACGAGAGAATCACTTAAAATACTTCAATACTTTATCATAGTTTAAAGAAAATAGAGTTGACACGGCCCGACGTAGTTCGGTGCCAAGAGGTATTGGCCCCAAAATTTGGCACCCCTTTTGGTATTTATTTTTATATTAATGCTTGAGCAAAATTACAACTGTTGTGGGCCCTTTGTGCTCGGATCCTCGTCAACATACTGAGTTAAAAGAGTGGCCTTGGGTTCTTATTTAGAGGCCCTTGGCCTCAAAAGCAAAAGCAAGTACATGAAACAATGCAAACTCAAAAGCAACTAGACCAAAAGAAACCAACAAAAATCACAAAAATATGTACATTCAACGCAAAATGCGAAGGTCCGTACTGTTCCCATGTCAACATTGTCATTGCAAATTGTGGGCTTGTCGTACAGTTCTACCATGTCATCAGTTTGTGACAGCATCTATTTTGAGTAAGCAAACATTTGGTGAATTGCTTTTTATTTTTTGGCACTGCTCCTGATGGTGTTAGTGGAGTGATGACACAAGTCCACACAGATCTGGAACCAAAAGTTGTTTTTCAGCACCAATTCGAGAGGGCTTTGGGGGTGTCTATTAAGGTACATAATAATCTGCTCACTATTATCAACATCAACATCCCTAATGATGCCAAAGGCAAGAAGTTACTTTGGAATGACTTCTCACAGGGAGTTTTGCATGGTGAGAGACTTTAATATGGTCTGCTCCAGACAGTATAGGCAGGGCCCTTCAACCATTCTTGCAAGGGAGAGCATAACAAATGGGTTTCATAGAGGATAAATTGGCTTTGCTTGGAAAGCTGGCCCATGGAGGGATGACATAGGTTCCAATTACCATAGTCTTCATTATTCACAGTCTGCTTCTAGGCTTGCTAGGTTCTATTTCTCTCACAGCGGGGACCGGGTGCCTTCTTCAATGTAATGAAAATCCTTGTGGAATAAAGTCTCTCAGGTCATTTTCCTCTTCTTAGAGCCATGGAATTTACTTCTAAGGAACACCTTCTGTGGCTTGGTGCCAAGAAATAATTTATCACCTAGCCAAATTTGCTTAAAGATACTCATTTTAAGAATTTGGTGTCTCATTTGGTGGTGGAACTAAGCAAGGACATCATCAAGGATAGTTCCAACTCATGGAAAAGATTTAGCAAAAAAATCCAAACTGCAATCAAGAGAGTTGGGCCAATGCTAAAGAAGGAGAACGAGCAATCAATTTCAATCTTCAAATTCAGATTTGAAGAGCTAGGCCAAAAGGAAAAGAAAGGAAAGGCCTACGACCAAGGACACTTGGAATGGCTAAAGATCAAGCATGCCTAGCATGAAAGTGAAGTGGAGGAGACTAATCTCCTCATGCTATAGGCCAAGGAGAGGATTATTGAGGGTGAGGATGCCAAAAAAAACACATTACTTAAAGCTATCAAGGTAAGGAAATGAAAGGCTACCATCTCTTGATCGACGACCAAGGAGTTCAAATCAACAACCTTGATCGTATGAGCAAAGTGATGTTAGATCACCTCTGCCAAATTATTGGTGAGGAGAACTCTCCCTCTCCCACGATAAAAAATGCCACGGATAAGGTGTTTTCAGCCACCCCAACATTAGTAGACTCTAACAGAGCTAAATACTTGGAAAGGCCCTTTATCTTGGATAAATGCTGTTTGGCTTTCAAAAAGTTGAGCAAAGAAAATTCTCCAAGATGGGATGGGATCACAGCCGAGTTTTATCAAGAATTCTGGGAATTTTTGGGCCATCCTTCCTACATATAGTCAACAAAGAATTCACCAAAGGCTTGTTTGAATCAGGGGTGAAGAAAGGGTTAATTAAGCTCATCCCCAATCAATTAGCCTGCTTAACTCAAACTCTAGAGACCAATCACTATGATGACGGTTTTGTACAAGGTTCTAGCTAAACTTATTGTTGAAAGAATGGCCCCTGTGTTAGCTGATGTTATCTCCCCCAGCAACATGGATTCATTGAAGGGGTAGATCAATTTATGATAACATCTTGGTGGCCATGATTGCTATGGAATATGCTAAGTTCAAGAAACAAGAATGTATCCTTTTTTGGCAAGAAAGAGATCCTTCCATTGGTTAAGCACAACTGCTTGAAGGCTACAACCTGTTGGAATTAGGGTTGCAGAGAAACGCACACAGCTTGGAGAAGACGAAGGAAGCTCAAGGCACACAATAGAGAGTGTGTTACTTAGTGTGCAATGAAAAGATAGATAGCCCTAGAGTGATGGGTGTACATACAATGCACGGAGGAAAAAACCTCCTAAAGAGGGAAAAAATGCCCCGGCGGTCCTAGTGTGTTCACACACATCACTACCACATGTATATGGTAACAAATCCCCCCTGGAGTGATGCGTTGAACGAGAGCTGGCACATGAGTAAAGGGAAGTGCCATGCCCTAAGGACATGATCAGTCCACAAAGGGGAGTAAGCCCAAAGCTTTGCGGAAAGCTTCAAGCTTCTCACGAGACAATGCATTTGTGAAAATATCTGCAAGGTTGTCCTTTGTTGGCACATAAGCCAAGCTGATCTCTCCTGCTGAGAGCCTCTCCCTGACATAGTGGTAATGCACCTCAATGTGCTTTGTGCGAGCATGAAAAACTGGGTTCCTTGCAACTGCCAATGCGCTGTGACTGTCAGTGTACATAGTGTTGACAGTGTCCTATCCAACACCCAAATCAGCCATAAGGCATTTGAGCCATACACACTCAACCGTAGCTGTGAAGACTGCCCTGTACTCAGCCTCACAACTCGAAGTGGCCACAGTAGGTTGCTTCTTGCTCAACCATGATATACATGAACTGCCAAGCATGAAACAAAAACCACTTGTGGACACTCGCGTGTCAAAACAACCAGCCCAATCTGAGTCCGAAAAAGCATGTAAGTCTGGTGGCAATGATCCCCCCTTGGGATAAAACAAGCCAAGATGTAAAGTGCCACTAAGGTAGCGGAAAATCCTCTTGACAGCCTGCCAATGCTTAGACCCTGGGCTATGCATAAATCTGCTGACCTGTGAGACTGCAAACTGAATATCCGGCCTCGTGTTGCATACATAAATGAGGCAGCCAACAGCAGTTTGGTAAAGAGTGACATCAGCAGGATCACCAGCATCATGTAAAATCAACTTCAAACCTATTACAATGGGAGTGGCAATAGGTTTGCAATCCTCAAGTCCAAACTTACATAGCAATGTCTCTATGTAACTTTTCTGACACAAGGCAATACCACCATCACACTGCTTAAACTGTATACCCAAGTAATGATGCAATAGTCCCAAATCTTTCATCTTGAAAGTAGCATTCAAATCAGCCTTAAATTCAGCAATATGTCTCTCATTTGGTACAGTGATCAGCAAATCATCGACATAAAGAACCACAATGAGAAATACATCATCCTCACGCTTTACATACAATGTGCTTTCTGTTGGACTGTTAAGAAAGACTCGTTTCACCAAATGAGTGTCAGCTTTCTCATACCAAGCACGAGGAGATTGCTTCAACCCATACAAAGCCTTCTTACATCTGCACACTTTGTCCTCTTGTCCTTTTATGACAAAACTGTGAGGCTGCGTTACATAAACTTCCTCAAACATGTCACCATTCAGGAAAGAAGTAACAATGTCTGATTGATGTACATCCCAACCAAAATGAGGTGCCAATGCACATAGAAAATGCACAGCAGTCATACGACAAGTGGGAGCAAAAGTCTCTTCATAATCTATGCCTTTTTTCTGTGCATAACCCTTTGCAACAAGTCGAGCCTTATGGCGATCAATCTCACCATCCGGCTTGCATTTCAACTTGTAAACCCACTTCGTACCAATGGCATTTTTGCCAGGAGGCAAATCACATAAAGTCCATGTGTCATTTTCTATAAGTGCATCATATTCTAATTGCATGGCAGCCATCCAATTTTCTGAATTTTGTGCTTCATCAAAAGACAGAGGCTCCTCAACATCATGTAAACTAGACACAGCCAAAGCATAACAATCTGATGCATAAGATGCATGGCGAGAGCCTAAACGAGTACGACTAGACAAAGGTGCATCCAATTTACTGTCACGCAAAGTGTGCACTAGCCATTTTGGCATACCTCTAGCCTGCTCATTTTCAGCCCTTTCCTCATCAAGTACATCATGTACATCTGCATCAGTAATAGGCTGATCTAAAACATTTTTCAGAAACCCCCATAGGCTGTACATTTGCCTCATTGGAACTTACATTCGTATTTCCACCACTGAAAAGAGGCAACAAAGTGTCATAAATGTCCTATGAGCTTACATTACTGTCTCTAGTACCTGACAGCAAGGGCTGAAAAGAATCTTCCACAAACACTACATCCCGAGAAACCAGAATACGTTTTGTTTGCGGATGATACAACCTGTAACCTTTGCTTTCAGCACTATAACCAACAAAAATACATTTGACAGCCTTATCATCCAATTTTCTGCGCTGCACTTGTGGCACCAAAGCATATGCCAAACAGCCAAAAACACGCATGTGCTCAATAGAAGGCTTTCTATCATGCCATGCTTCATATGGAGTAATAGACTGCAAAGCTTTTGTAGGACACCTGTTAAGTACATAAGTGGCACACATGATGGCCTCAAGCCAAAAAGAATGCGGCAAAGCTTGACTTTTGACCATACATCGTGCCATTTCCATCAGTGACCTATTTTTCCTCTCAGCAACATCATTTTGCTGAGGTGTATAAGGCACTGTACATTGGTGTTTTATCCCACGACTAGCCAGATATGCATTAAATTCACGAGACATATACTCCCCCCCTCGATCGGAACGGAGGGTGCCCATAGTACATTTCGAGACATTTTCAGCCATAGCCAGAAATTGTTTGAAGCGCATAAAAACTTCGGACTTTGCTTTAAGCGGAAATACCCATGCATGCCTGGGGTAATCATCAATGAAAGTCACGAAGTACAGGTAATTGCCCAAGGACAAAGTTTGCATGGGCCCACAAACATCACTATGCACAAACTGCAACCTGCATGTGGCCCGAACTGTACCATCCTTTGGAAACTTAGAACGCTGCATTTTAACTAGAATACAACCTTCACAAACATGTTTGACAGGTGCTTCAAGAGGCGGCAAAGAAGCAACCATATCAGATTTCTGCAAACGCAACAAACTGGCAAAATTCAGATGACCAAAACGTGCATGCCAAAGTTTTGCATCTGAAATAGCCTTGAATCTGCAACAGTATTTGCAAAATTTTGTCCACACTTGTCATACAAAGTGAGCTTATACAGCCCACAGCACAAAAGGCTAGATGCAACAATTTCATCACCAAAACTAAGATCATGAACTGTACATCTGTCATCCACAAATTTGACTACAAGTCCAAGTCTAGCAAATGCGCATATAGACAAGAGATTCTTCTTGATCCCAGGTACATAAAGTGCATCAACAAGTGTGAAGGAACTGCCATTAGCAGCAGTGAGGACAATCTTTCCAACTCCCTGAACTGGATAAGAGGCGTTGTTGGCACAAGTGATTGAATTCCCATGAGGTACAGACTCGAGAGAGGTAAACAATTCACGATGTGAGGTAATGTGCTTTGTAGCACCACTGTCGAAATACCACACATGTGAATCTGCAGCAACTGACAAGCATGCATCATGGACAGCAGGATTGTAAGTGCACTCTGTGCTAAAAGCCCATTCTGCATCAAAATCAGCAACATAGTCTCCTTTCACAGAAGACTCAACAATGGCTACATTTGTAGTGGAACCAACATTTGCAGTGGAACCACCCTCTTTCTTCTTAGCCTCTTTGGCCTTCAACTTAGGACACGACTTGATCAAGTGATCATTGGCTTTACAATAATGGCAACGCATCTTCTTTTTGCCCTTATCACGAGAATTTCTAAACGAATTGCTGCCAGCAGAAGCATTAGGAACAAAATTTTTGCCACTCACAGCAGAACCATAAGAAGTGGCTGCATTGCTGTTACCACCCTTTCTTTGAGAAGCAATAAAAGCCTGTTCAACTGCATGCTGTCTAGTCCTGTTTTTTTTGGAAAGTGACTCTTGCAACAGCAATGTGCATAATGCATCAAACTTAACAACTTCTGGATTTCCTTGGGTCATAAGTCTCCAAGTACTAGCAAAAGTCTAGTAAGAATCTGGTAAGGTATCAAGAACAGTCTGCACAAGGGAACTGTTTGAAATAACTTCACCTGCAAAAATAAGTTGCTCATTGATATCCTTGACACTAGCAAGGAAAGTTTCTATATCATCTTCCTCATGCATAATCTTCGACTCCAGCTCTTTACGCAGCAAAGGAATTTTAGCCTCATTGTGGCTTGCATAAAGACCTGCTAGAATATCCCTAGCCTGTTTTGCAGATTTTGTTGAACGGATGTGAGGAACAATGGTGCGCTTCACAAACAACGCAATCAATGCATGAGCCTGCGCATCCTTAACATCCCAACAAGCTTGTTCTACCGTAGGCAAAACAACTCTAACAGCTCCAATCCTTGCAGCAAGACTTGCAACATCCTCAACATCGCCTACATCCTCAGAACCAGGACGTACATCAATGCCTTGCACAATGTTCCAAACACCCTTTGACACAAGAACATGTTGCATCATATAAGCCCACATAGGGTAGTTGTCCCCATCCAACCTGTCCTCAGCAGCAGCAAACATCTTGAACACATCTGTGTTGTTGTTGTCAGCCATGGTAAATGCTGCAACTGATGTGAAAACTGCCCAAAAATAGGAGAAACGGAGCGGGAACAACTTGTGCTATATAGCACAAACCGTAGAAGACTATAAGGCACTTGTTATGCAGAAAACGGCACTGACAGAAATTCTACACAAAATGACGAAATAGCTTGTGCAGTACTGCCTGTAGTGGAAACGGAGGCCGAAATGAGCCCAAATCAAAATTCTGAGCAGACCTGCGAATGCTTGCCAAAGCTCATTGAAATCGGAGAAAGTGAACAGGCATGTGCTGGAGCAGCTGGCGACTAAGCCCGGGAGGACGTGACCTGCTCTGATACCAATTGTTGGAATTAGGGTTGCAGAGAAACGCACACAGCTTGGAGAAGACGAAGGAAGCTCAAGGCACACAATAGAGAGTGTGTTACTTAGTGTGCAATGAAAAAATAGATAGCCCTAGAGTGATGGGCGTATATACAATGCATGGGGGAAAAAACCTCCGAGGGAAAAAATGCCCCGGCGGTCCTAGTGTGTTCACACACATCACTACCACATGTATATGGTAACACAACCACCTCTACGAGAGAGGGCTACATCAAAAACATGGGGAGACTCTCCCAGTGAGATGAGGGCTAGCTCACAAGATGGGAGGAGGAAAATTCCCCACTGGTGGCCAGTAGTGTCATCTAGGCACACCCTAAACCATGGTGTAGAAAGTCCCTCGATGCCAAAGTCGCAAGAAATCCTCTCGGCACTCTTGCATGCGGTTGAAAGGCCCTGAAGTCTCTCAAAAACACCCCAAGTGTACTGTTGAGCTATAGAAAGGGCTTGCATCAATTGGAAAACCTAAAGCCAAACCCAATGTGCCATGGGGCACTCCCACAAACAATGATGCTGACTCTCAGCACTCCCAGAAACCTAACAAGAACTCGGTTGTGAGACCCTCCTCCTACCCCTCTCTGTGTTGTCAGTATGTGTCGCCCCAAGCGAGTTGTGCACTAGAAGAAAGAAGCCCCTAGGTGATCGGCTAAAGAGAAAGAGTCTGTCACAACCACTCTCTCGATTACCACTGCACTCTTACCAGAGGGCGCGGCTCTCCCAAGCCCAAAGCTACCAATGTCCTGACTTAAGTTTTACTCGGTCAAGATCGATGACACAAGTCCTCCCACACATGCCCACAACTCGAATCCTCTGAAAAGAGCACTCTGCAACTTGTAGTGCCTCTACTAAGACTCTTTGAAGCCGACCCTCTCCCTAAATCTCAAAAAACATGTGGGGCACTACTTCAAGCAAGCCCTAACTGCAATGAGGACCTCCAAACACATGACAACCCCATCCATCTGGAAACTGTTGTCTCAAGAGGACCCTCCTTATCCCTCATAGCTCGATGCTCTGTACCTCCTCGGGAAGGTCTAAAAACTGTATCTAGTCACCAAAAGTGTGGGCTGGACCCTTGGTCATGGGACCCCAAGAAACATGAGTCATGTTGCCAACCAAATTGCCTCTCTGTGTGCTAACCATTGGGTTCCAAATAGCCATGGGACCCCAAGAAACATGAGTCCTATTGCCCACAAAATTACCTCTCTGTGTGCTAGCCATGGGGTCCCAAACAAGAGGTTGCCTCAAGCGCACCTCCATGCAAGTGGGTTGGTGCTGCTCCATACCACTCTACAGTTGTTCCTAGGACCTAAGCAAGCTCGCAGCAAAGCGGTCCTCCTAGCTCTTGCTAAGGCCAACTCGGTGCATCTTTGTAAAAATCCACCTGATGGACAAACTCCAAGGGCCACCCGTATGAGGGACTTGAGCATGCTCTCGTGTAGCAAAAACTCCTTCTAGGGCTCCTACCCTAGAAAAGGACCTCTAACCACAAGCTTCCCAAGGAGGGCTCTGGTCTGTTGTACTAGGTAAATGCCTAGCCCTCCCTAAGAACATGGTAAAGTGATGACCTGCTATGACACTTTGGCCCTGGCTGACTGGGTGTTGTGCCTTGATACAAAAAATTCTTGATCAACCTCTCTAGCTGGCTAAAACACGAGCTTGAAAATATCCAACAAGACGTGATGTACCATATACTAGCCAAAAGCACTTGGTTGGCCACTACGACTCTACCAGCCAAAGAGAGACATGCAGAACTCCAATGAAGCAGCTTCCTCCTAATGGAGAGGAGGGGAGCAGTATGCTACTCTGGAGACAAATCCAAGCCAACTTGACAACCCAAATAGTATACAGAAGCCTCTTGGGAGATCCACTTGAAGCCCTCTCTTAGCGAACCACTCAAGCGTAGGAGCACTGCCAACACAGAAAGCCACAGTCTTCCTCCAATTGATCAGTGCCTTGGATGCACAGCAAAACACCTCGAGAGCCTGCTCACACCTGTGTAGATTGGTCTTATGGCCCTCCAAGTACATGCCTAAGTCATCAGTAGACTCGGCGTCAAGCAACTCGTCTCCCCTGATAGGGATCTCTAAACCATGCAAATCAACCTCATGTGAAGCCAAAATTCTACTCATCTCCTCAGCATAGAAGAGAAAAATGATGGGGGCAAGAGGGAAACCCTATATAACCGAATGCATGAGCATGAAGCTTTCCCCTCTTCCCCTTACCAAGAGCACCCAACTGTGCGTGCATCTATAGAGACCTAACACTCCTCTGATCCAAGCATTTGAAAAGCCCATCCTGCAAAAAGTGCCCTCTAAGAAATCCAGTCAATTCTGTCGTAAGCCATATCAAAATCGAGGAGGAGTATCACAAGATCCTCTCTCGGACACATGCGAGGGCAAACGCCTCCCAAAAGGTGAAGATGTTGTCAAGGATACTATACTCCTTGACAAAACATGTATGAGTCTCATGTATAAGGCTCTCAAGTAGCGGCTAAATCCTCAAACTCATAGCTTTTGCTAAGATTTTGTAGGCTGAGTTGAGAATAGTGATGGGCCGCCGAATCTCCATCCAAGGGGCCTCCCTCCTTGGGAATAAGGTAAATCATACCCTCACTCATGTTGTCAGGCATCTCACCAGTGTGCAAGATGCACTGGTAGGCGCTACATAGATCCCGAACCAGGAAACACCCAATACTCCAAGAAAAATCTGGGAGTTAAACCATCCTCCCCTGGGCAGCTACCTTGGGGGAGTGTCCTGACGGCCTGGTGGAGATCCTCTAGCTAGAGAGGCATCTCTAGTCCTCCTCAGTAACTAGGTAAGACATTTGTGTCCAAACCTACTCTCTGCATGCACCCTAGCACTCTGACTGTGGCTCATGACTGTGGCTCAACTGAAAGCAACTCATGGGGTAAAAGTCAGTAGCAACTGCACTCATATCCTCAGGCTCTAAAGCAACTGACCCATCAGGTCCTCAATTGGCTAACACTGGTGCGTGCGTGGTGAGTGCCCAAAGTCTCAAATAACTCACTAGTAACTCTATCATCCACCTGGGTCCACTGAGATGCATGTCAATGAAATGAAAACTCATGACACTTCTCCTCAATGGTGGCTAGCTCTTGTCGCACCTGCTGCATCTTCTCCTCTAACCAAGGACTGGCTAGATGACGCTCTTGCATCTGTTGTAAGGAAGCAATGCCTCATCTGAGCTGCTTCTCCTCCTCCTTGGCCTGGCCACAACCAAGGAGGAGGAGACTCTTGAAGGAGGAAACGACTAAGATTAGCAAGTCCAATGGCCACTCTGCTAGCAGGGGTACCCAGAGTGCCCAAACTCTTGTCCAAAATGCCACCACCTCCTCTTTAAGCTTTGTATCTAGCAAAATCCTCTCGGGGATGTGCAACATCGCACTCCCACTCCTCTATCTATCTGTCACAGTAAGAATCATCGGCACATAATCTGAGAAAGAAGTTCATGCATGAATGCAAACAGATCCTCCCATGTCACAAATGCAATCACTCACATAGAAGCGATCTATCTGAGATAGATTCACTTCTACTTTATAGTTAGAGCGAGAGAAAAATAAGTTGTGTGGGGGCTGCACAAAGCCTGCATGCTACCAATTTACCAAACATCTGAAATCTTCAAGGCATACATAAACGTTTCCAAAGCTGCCAACTTAGCCCCATGCATAGTAGTATGGCTATCTCCAATCCTATCCAAGGGATCCTCCAACATGTTGAAATCCTTCAATACACACCATTGCTCTGCATGCGGCAAAGACTCTACAATATGTGATCAAAACTCGGCTCATACACTAACCACATTGGGCGCATAAATGTTCATGAAACCCATGAGGAAACCATGAACCTGCATATAATCCAATGGGCCCTTTTCGGCACAATAATACCTCTACCCACAATGGCCTACTGCCATGAGTTTTCAATAGTCATACATACTCCTGCCTGAATGCCTTCAGTCCCAAAAGAAGCTACCAAAATGTCTCATAACATCCACGCAGAATCTGACCACATCGTCGAAGATGATGCTCTTGAAGCATAATAATATCAATCATACCACCCACAAGGCATCTTTAAATCTCCTCACACAAGCGACCCCTCTGACGTTGAAACAGGGGTCCACCTAATCCTTGCACATTCCATGAGACAATCCTCATGAGATAAGTGAGAAAAGATTGATGTTGAACAGTAGCCAGGACCTTGATATCTTTGATGCCAGCTTGGATGAGGAGTAATCCGCATCCGAGCAACCCCGAGATAGCCTTGACCATAGAGATTGTCCAGCCCAAGCCCAGGAAGAGCGTGCAATCTGTTGGGCTACATCCTTCGTTCAAGATTCCTCATGTACATATACATAGCAAGGTGTACTCTGCATGTCAACAAAACAGTGTACCACAATGTGCCTACATCTTGCTGTATCCAGTGATGTCATGGAAAACTTCGCCAACGGCCACAGAGTTTGTATCAAATATGTCACCCCCAAGTCTACCATATGATGAGAGTGTTAGAGGGCCTGAACCTAAAGCCGTTCGACCACTGAATCCAAAGTCCAATCAGTCTGATCCATGTCACATAGTGGGAAGGAGAAACCAACCGTTGTGTCTAGGGATTCTACCCTTCTAGCTGCTAGAAATAGTACATGGACTCTAAGCAAGCCACCTCAAGGTCGGGAGAGGAATCGCTGAGAAATCTTGTGAAGTGGTAAGCGAAGAAGTCTCACCGGCGTCAGATTTCAAAATTAGTTAGTCCTTGAGGGACTGTCGTAGAAGGTGACGTCTACACCAATAGGGGCATTTCTAGGAATGGCTACTCCTCCTCCTAGCTATCGATAAAGGTCCTGTTCCCTTGGCCGGCTGTTAGGTAGGAGAGGGAGTAGACGATGGAGTAGGGGGGGACTAGTGGGTTGGATGGGAGGGGTGGTAATAGGGCGGATGGGGGGAGGTGGTGGTGATGGTGATGGAGGCGTGGGGAGGAAGCGACGGTAGGTGAAGTGGGAGGAGGAGGGGTTGTCGATGGCGAAGCTGAGGTGGAAGGGATATCCGTGGGCTCGTCTTCCTTTAAGGGGTCGAGACGGCTCCTTGTGATAACCCACTGCTACTGGCTTGGTGCAGGTTGACCACTAGGGGTGCCAAATTGGCGTGGTGGTCACTCGTGATGTCGACCACGAACCTGCTGCCAACCCTCCTCTGCATCGGCACCGGTCTCGAAGAAAGAACCCGCCGAATCTCTCTGAGTGGCCAACCTTAGGAGGCTGGGTCTATGTGTCACAATCTTAGGCACCCCAAGTAGATAATCAAACACGACACATAAGAGAATCACTTCAAATACTTCAAAACTTTATCACAGTCACAATTGAGCTGACTCGGCCCGACGTAGTTCCGTGCTAAGAGAGATTGGCCGTAAAGACTGGCGTCCCTTTCCATATTTCTTTTTGTATTAATCTTTGAGAAAAATACAACTCCCACGAGTCCTCAACTCTCAGACTCTGCGACCAGATGCCCTGAAAAATGAGGCCCTTGTGCTCTTTTTATTCTTACAAGGGATGCCAAAACAGAGCCCCAAAAGAAATTAAACTGAAAGCAAACTAGTACAAAAGCTTTTAGCTCAAAAGCAAAGAGTTCTAAAAAGAAAATGTTCCCAAAATCTGTTAGCAAAAAGCACTAGTGCAAATTGCGAAATTCGTACAGACTGCCACATAAGCACTGTCAATGCGAATCTCAAAAATCTGTACTATTCTGCCACGTCAACAATCAATGCAAAATCAGGGATGTCCGTATTGTTATGCCATGTGAGCAAGCTGTTGTGTATCACCACATTATCAGTTTGTGACATTGTGTCACGGGTTAGGGCCTCCTCGGTGGACAAACCACTGTAAGATGGCCCATCTGTCGACAAATGAAGCATTGATAATAGACGCGTCCGAGAGCTGGACACCAATGATCTTTCCCACCTCTACTAAAAGGCGGGTTTGAAGGAGATCACGCAACTCCCCTCTGCTAGGTCAGGTGTCAATGATCTTGCAGATAGTAGAGGTGGCCTAAAGGCGTGCCACCTCTGCCTCTAAACTCGCTTGCTGTGTCAACAAAAGAGCAAGTCAAATGGTGGATTCCGCAAGGTTGGGCAAGGGGGCTTTAGTCGAATCCCTCTATGGCGGAGTAGAATCCTCTATCTGTGTCTACTGCTAGGATGGCGAACAAATATGGAGCGTAGCGAGACAAAGATAAAAACGAAGATTGTGCCCACAGAGAGTAAGAGCCCAGTAAGGGGGGGGGGGGGGGGGGGGGGGGGGGTGTAAACGTGAGCAAGAAAATTTGGAGGGGGGACATGCTAGCAAGTTGGGGCAGCAAGGGCGCATGAGCGTAAAGGCAGAGGGAAGTGCGGGAGGGCTGGGACATTGCGGGCGAGAGGGCAGGGATAGGGCGGGCTGAAGGGAGGGGGGAGGATAGCGATGGTGGGGGGAGCACATGCACAAGAACAATCCATTCGTCGCTCTTTCAACAACAATGTATCTTATTGCGGATGGACCTTGATAAGGCATATGACAGAATAACCTGGTCATTTGTGCAGAAAACATTGCAGACCTTAGGGTTCGGTCCATGAATATATCAAGCGGTAAGTACACTTGGGGAAGGAAGCTCCTCTAAACTGCTCTTCAATTCAAGAATAGTAGGCTGATTTGATTGCAAGAGATCCATCCATCAAGGGTGCCCCTTGGTGCCACTTTGGTTCACAACTTGCAACCACCCTCTTATTGCTTTGTTGGAGCAAGCAGCGGCAAGAGGAGAGATCAAAGGGATGCAAATCCAGAATGATAAACTAATTATTAAGATGTTCGTTGATGACTCTCTACTTTTCCTCCAAGCGAAAGAGAATAACATTAGGAAGGCCTTGAAGATAGTATAGGTGTTTTCCATGGCATGGGGTTCACTTGTGTAACATTGAAAAGTCAAGACCTATCTCTTTGACAGAAGAAGACAATTTTGACTCTTCAAGATGGAATGGAGAGATTGTGAAAAGAGGTAACATCTTTCGACACTTGAAGGTACCTATCGGGGAACAACAACTCACAAGCAAACCTTTGATTGGGTTTAAGAAAGAATTAAAAAGCAAATGAAACGCTGGGAGTTCATCCTAACTCCTTTCCACAAAACAGGGCAACGATAATTAATACCTTCTTCATCCCTTACATTACCTACGCATCACCATTCCTTTAACTATCCCAAAAAAATTGGAATTCCTCATGAAGCCAATCAAGGAGTTCTTGCGGAAGAACAAACTGACAGTAGGGAGACCGTGGCAATGGGGTAAATGGACAGTGGTAGCTAAACCTAAAGTTGAGGGTGGTCTAGGCATTCTAGACCCTATCACTCATGGTCTTGCTCTTTGTGCAAAATTGTTCTATACTTTTGTCAATTCAGATAGGAGCTAGGCTTGTATGGCAAGGGAAATGGTTATGGAAGCCCGCATGAAGTCTAGAGGTGGGTCATGGCTCAACCTCAGTGTACAAAAATAGGTTTCTACCCCCCATTGGTGCAAAGGCTCAATTAGGTGGATTTACTAGGATGTTTATTGAAAAATGTTGTAAAGCCGCAGTAACACTCATATGGAATGAAGAGAGCACGTACCAAAAAGGAACGGCTAGGCATTGGTCTCCTTGCCCTTAGGGACCCATTGTGGAGGACTTGGGTCAAAATAATCATTGGAATAAAATAGCTAGGATTCTCAACAACAAGGGCTTTGGTACCTTGGCGTCTTTTGGGGATTATTAGAAAAGGGGTTGGCAATCCCTGGAGCATCTAAATCTATGTTGCAATTTCCCCCTCCAGGAGGAGATCCTTATCGAAAGACTACTAGGCAAATTCTCAAACCTTACCCTTCCTCCTTGCTCCACACCAATTGATTGAAAAGCTTGGAAATGTCCTAGAGAAAGGATTTTTAGAACCAAGATTAAAACAGTTTACGAGAAGCTTTGCTATACAAAGTATTGGTTTGACCACCTCAATAGGATCTGGGCCAAAAACTGGACAACGAGAAAATGGAGCCAAATAGTTGGAAACATTTGGAAGGCCAAGTGTAAAGAAAGGGACAAAGTTTTCCTATGGAAAGTAATTTTTGGATTCATGCCTACGGCAGATAAGGCAAAAGTGAGAGGCTTAGGCAAAGACACCCGTGCCGGATGCAAATACTCGAATGAGACCCTCACGCACCTATTATGGGATGTTCGGTAATTAGAGTCTTCACCGGAACGATCTGTAGGTGGGTGCACACTCATTTGGATACTCCCTCCTTTAGACGCGACCTAGCTATGGGCTCTACACGCATCAAAAATGAGGATCTCCTCACTAATGCTTGTATAGTTGAGACTGCGGTATTGAGAGCAGTTTGGCAGTCCAAAAATGAGACTCTTTTAAAAGAAGTGCGAGCATCTAGACACAAACCTGGTTGGTAGAAGAAATCATCCTTGCAAGCTCTATGCGAAAGAGTAGATGGAGGGGTGCAACATCATGTACTTTTGGAGATCCCTATGCAAAGGATATGCCAGGGCTATTTGTACCATTTTGTTATTAATACAAATCAAGCTCGTCGGAGCATTTGTATTTTTTTCAAAGACCATAAACTTTATCTACTAAAGCCCTTGATTTCCACAACATCATTGTTGGAAACCTATTAGTGCTTCTTAGCCCTCCCCTACTGAGCATATCCTTTTTTCTTTTGTAAAGTATGAGCATTCCCACTTGTAAGCAATAAATGCGCCTTCGGGCATCATTCAACCGCATTCAAACCCATGACTTGGGATGCTTCAACCAACTGAGCTAGCTCCCGTCAGCATTTTCTTTTTTTTTTTCTTTGGAAATACTCACTTAATGTGAGTGATATATTATATATTTACTCTTGCACAATGTTGATACAATGACTAAATGCTGAGATGCTGATGCTAATGGGTATTGATGCTACTAATACTGGGTACAACTTAGATACTAAAGGGTATTGCGGACACTGATGGGTCCTACGAGTATTGATGGGGTACTAAAGGAGAGGCTATGATTGAATGCTGAAAACGCTAGCGATTGTAGATGGCTAGGATCTGCAACCATAACAAGGCTAGGGGATGAAATCTGATGGCAATCATAGACTGAATTGCTGGCTGAAAAAGCTGGCCTTTCTTGGCTAAAAAAGCTGATGAGAAAATGTTGAAAATGCTGATTGTTGACTCTGCGAGCACTGAAGGCTGTAGGCCCTTCTTCTTTTGCTGCCTCTTCTGCTTCTCCTAGCGTCCAAAGGGCCACCTTTATAGGTGCAAAAGGCTGGGTCAAGTAGCATAAAAAAACATCCACGATTGGGAATATGGTCACCTAATAAATTAAATGAGCACACAAGAGGTGGTTCACACACGGTAATGCCTATAGGCTAAAATGCTATACTATACAAGAGAGGGTATGCAACTATGATCGGCCTGGACATGCACGTCCTGCCAGAGGCTCACAAAATGCCAAGCTAGGTCCTAAGCTAAGACTATGCTAGACTGTAGCAGAAGCATGTCCACGTAGCGCCAGTGAAGTGCACACGTGACATCCCCTGCTAAAGGTGAGGCACAACTGCCGAACTTCTACCTTTGGATTCTTCTTGTACTTCTGATGCTGAATGCTTTTGATGCTCGTGGATGCAGAAGCCGATATAAACTCCTCCAAACTTATAGATACTGTGGATATAGGTCTGGTGTGATGTAAACACCGACCATACGAATTGCTAGGTAGCCTTATTACTGTTGCACAATACCAGCCTTGGTGTTGACTCTGCCTTGCGAGCAAGTACTACCACTCAAATAGTCCTGTCGTGAAAACATTGCAAGTGAAGCTGAAAGGTCCTTGAGTTCATGAAGTCAAAGTACACATAGAGCTCTGATACAAATGTTAGGAGCAGAAGAAGTGTTTTAAGGATTTAGCTTGATCCAATACTCCGCACAAACACAAGAGACACTTTACTTCACTTGAAAAAATTGAACTGAATTGAATGAAAGAGAGCGATACAAGAGAAAGAGAAAAGAGACGACACCGAATGTCGGGTTCCAAACCCTAAGGGGCACCTTGCTCTATTGCCAGAGCAAGTACTTTCTTTATTCTTCCACAATACTGATACAATGAGATGGTGATGTTAATGGGTATTGATGTTACTGATGTTGGGTACTATTGAGATATTGAAGGGTACTGTGGGTATTGGGGTGTTGCAAGTACTACAGGTATTGAGGGGCACTACGAGTACTGATGGGTACTGTAGGTACTGAGGATCCCTATGCTAAGCTATGTAGGAGCTAGGCCTAAACACAAGGGGTGCTAGATGTTGGGGTACTGTATCGACGACGATGAGGTTATGGTGGCTGAATGCTGAAAATGCTAGCGACATCGATGGCTAGGATCTGCAACCATGACGAGGCTAGGGGCTGAAATCTGATGGTGGCGATCATAAGCTGAATTGCTAGTTGTTCTGGTTGAAAACGTCGATGACCCTGCGAGCACTAAAGGCTGCAGGCCCTTCTTCTTGTGCTGCCTCTTCTGCTTCTCCTAACACCCAAAGGGCCCCCTTTATAAATGCAAAAGGCTGGGTCGAGCAGCATCAAAAACAGTCCACGGTTGGAAATATGAAGGGTTACTTATTAAATTAAATGAGCACACAAGAGGCGGTTCACATGCTGTAATGCCTATATGCTAAAATGCTATTTTGTGCAAGAGAGGATATGCAACTATGAGAGGTGTGCACATGCACGTCGTGCTAGAGACTCACAAAGGTGCCGGGATAGATCCTAAGCTAAGACTATAGCAGAATCATGTCCACGTAGCGCAAGTGAAGTGCGCACGTGACATACAATTAAATTCAAGAGCACTTCTTTCTTGCAACTATCAATCAACACAAGTACCAAAAAGTGCTTGTAAGTCTTCCATCTCATATTCCAAATATTCATGCCTCGCTCGCAAGGAAGATCTCTCAAAATCAATAAACATGACTCTCTGGCATGACATGATGATGTTACCCAGCGATAAGTCTCCATGAAGAGCACCTTTAAGATGAATCAATTGTAATGAGCTCATTGCCAGCCTCACAAGCTCTTGTGATTGCCTTTCTGACGTTTTATATGGACATAGAGCATGTCCCTTCCCTGACAAAGCCAGAAAACCCATATAGTTGCCCCATACTGACCCGTAAGCAAGTACTTTAGGGACAGCTATGCCTTGCAAATCTTGCAACTCTATATGTGCAAAAATTTCACGAAAAAACCCAACAATGTTTCTTTTGCGTCCTCAACCAATTCATACATTTTTAGTACTGCAGGTTTGCCCCAAATGTAAGCTTCTCTAACAATAACTCTTCCATGGCTTGATAGAACATTTCCAAGCTTCAAGGAAAAAAGATCAAACTCAGCTATCCCTCGAAACCATAGACCCAAGTCTTGTGCATGTATATCTACATCACGGATCCACGAACTTGTTGGATAAGAACTTTGAGCTGACAACATGTTCGGAGTAAAATACGCATCTGGCACATACTCTTCCAAATAGAAAATACCAGAGGGCAATGCTTCCTCCAACAATGGATATGCCCTTCTTGTAGGAACCCTTAAAGGTAAGGAGACCTGGAGTGTAAGCATTTCTTACCTCTTGGAGTTACAAGCTTGCTCATTAATGAGGTTTCCCTGCCTGGTCCACATCAACCACACTTATGATCGATGAAGTCTGAACAAGATGGCAAATGAACAAGATGCACCGGCAGATGTGAATTGGATCACTGCACATAAAAAGTTTTGAAAACAAAAGAACCTTGCGTGCAGGATCTCCAACCCGCTTGAAGAATACATATTGTTCCTAGAGCATAAGACCCCATACTCAACCTCTTCCAAAATCATGTGCAAGTAAAGCTGCACCACCACAAATCAGACCATGTCACTTTCAGCTTCATTTGAAGATAATAGAAGATCCACTACATGGGCATCAGGAGGTATATGAAACTGCCAGGGAGGCTTAATTTCGACTGGCAAGCAGAGATGCTGAAAAATGTCAATAACAGCTGACACACTTGCGCTAACTGCTCAATCCACATTCGATGTAGCACATTAAATACTTTCTATGGAATTCAACTTGAAACACATATTCAACCCTGAGGGTCCAGCAGCCTCATTCACAGGTATAAACACAGAAACTACCAAAGCTGCTCTAACCTCATCTTCCTTAGATATAGAGATGCCATGCATTCCCTGTAGCGGAAACCTCTCAGGTGTGAGTTTCCCACTCAAAACACCCTCGAGAGAGCCTAGCTGAGCAGCACAGCTGCTTGTTGCCTCGTTTGCCTTTGCTATCCCTATTGTTTCCGAACAACCAAGCATGAAAGCTTTGCTCGAAGTCGGTCCATCTTCCCACGACCGAAGGTGTTCTTCCTCCCCCCATCAGTTGGGTTTTGCCACTGTTTTTCCTGAATTGGAAAGAATAATAGGTCTTCGGCTCGACAGGCTCAAGCATAACATTAGCAAGTGTCTGAGTTTGCATAATCCCAGCAAGCCTACAACATGCGCATGGAAGAAGCACACACGCGAATGTACATCTCTCTCTCTCTCTCTCTCTCTCTCTCTCTCCCTTCTTCTGCTTCTTCTTCTTCTTCCCCCCCTTCTCGCACCAACTTATACACAACCAACTACCGCAAGCTCTAGCCATGCATCAATGGCTAGATCTCCCTTACTCCACTCTAAAAATAACTATCTAGTGTGCAAGACTTGAAAACAACTTACCCGTCTACAAGATGTCTGACAACAAAGTTGAAAATTCCTCTTTGTGCCCCCGATATCTCAATGGTGGGCCAATATATCTTTTTCAAATTAATTGGGTGATTAAATGAATATCACTTTAAAAACATTCATGTTAGACCAATTTCAACTAGACGATCATAACAAGAGGATTGATAGGAGCAAACGGTACTAGAGAGGTATGCTTTTTGAAAGATACAATAGAATTGAGAAATGTCAAAGAAGGATGACCCACTTTGGTTTTGGGTTTTAGGTTGGGGGTTATTCCACAGGTACACAATAGTGCTGATTAATGCAGCAGCAAGAACCTCACGTTTCTTCTTTTTATTATTGTCATCCAAGATGTCGTTGTAAGTAGCACACAAACTTTAGATAATAGACACATCAATAGCTCTTCCATCCATGATGTTGTTGTAGGAAGCACACAAACTTTACATAGTAGACATGTCAATAGCTCTTCCATCCACGATGTCATTGTAGGAAGCGCACAAACTTTAGATAGTAGACATGCCAACATCTCCTTTATAACTCTCTTGCCTCTCCCCATTCAAACTAAATGCTTTTCCACAAATACCAAATGTCATTATACTTCAAGCCTCTACCATGCAAAAAAGTTGTTATGCCAACTCTACCAAAGCTCAACAAATGCATCCCAATTTATGTCATTTGGCATCTACTCATCCACACGAGTCAATCTGAATAGCTCTCTCTATAGACTTGGTACTTTCTCTCATGGAAGATAGCCCGTATGAACTCATGTGCCTAAGTGTCTAGATAATCTGACACGCTTGTTCATGTTGCTCCCATATTTGTGCATGATGTCTATTATTATTTTCTCTCATCAATTTTGACAAACTATGCCTCGTAAAAAAAAATGGTTTTCTATTGCATAAAACAACTTATGGAACACAAAAACTCAATCAATGCAAAATATCCCTTCACAATAACATCAACAACATGGCTTGGCACAAAGTCATAGTCCACAGACAAGAGAACTCTCCATCAAATGTATTCCTTCCTTTTTTATCAAAACCAAAGCTATTTTTGTATCAGCTCTTTCAGCAAAAAAGAAACATTCTTAGCTTATATTGCGAGAGCCAATTCCAGTATGGACTTTAGTATTTTTATTAAATAGTTTCAAAGATTGCACCACCTCACCAATCAATAGGCATGTGACACCTCTAAATGCACACACATGGAAACTTTGATAGCCACTCTCAACCATCCTTTTGTCTGTGTAAGGATCAACCAAAGAACCAAGGTAATCACCATGAGCAATATCTTGTTTTCATTCATCGATGGAGTCAATTACATATGCATGATCACATGTCACATGCATGCATGCCATTAGAGAAACCACGTTTATGTGTGGATGGAAATTGTTGCGGCTAGGCTCTCCATCATAGCATATGGACATCTAAATTGACCATGGAACTTCATTTAGACTACCTTAACCAAATTAATGGTTGCATGTGTGTATTGTAATCCATGCATATATGATGCATGCAATGCATGTAGGTGCCATAGATGCAAGCATGCATATATGATGCATGCAATGCATGTAGGTGCCATAGACGCAAGCATGCATAGTCTTATCAAAACCCTTTATTGACCATAGCTTCTGATCAAACCCTACTATGCAATAATAAAAAACATCATGTCATATAACTTTTTTGCTCATGTCCAACGTGAAACTCCGCTTAGAAAGTGCAATTTTGGTCAAAATATAGCTGACTAAAAATTGTGCAGAGGATGATCGGGTGATCACATTTGCAACCTTATAATAATTAAGACTAATGAAGGGAAATGGATAAACATTTATGTTTAGTTTCTAGTGCATATAGAGAGGTCGGTTCTATCCCATGTGGCCACCGTGACATACGTAGGTGTTGCATTGGCAAGATTTCTAAAATTGAAGGCACACTATTTTAGGAAACATTATGACACTTGAAAATTCACAATCCCAGAGGAGCTTTCAAGGGAATCTATTGCTAGAGAAAATATATAAACTAGAATTAGGACATCAGTTCCATATGCCTCATGGGTCTGCAAAAGTCATGGTAAAAAATAGGGAGGAAACTAGTGGAGATCACAAAGCCTAGTTATTGTCCACTTTGTACACACATACTCTTAATGCAAAACAAAGGTGGTCCATATCACATGTGTATGGACTATCAACAAGCACTCATAAGACTTTTTGCTAGTTACATTGCTGAAGAGTTGGGAAATCTTTTGTACATCTCTCATTATTTTTGCACCTGTTGTGATGGTCTTGCAAGTGCTAATGTAGAGAGCAAATTTCTAACTAATGAAGTGAATAAAGAACTCTTGGCCAACAAAAGGTAGTAGTGTTGTACTTGTTAGAGGTAAATCTTATGCTAAAGGGAAGTTTTCCATTAGATCCAAGTCTCGTAGCAAGTCACATGGTCCTTGCAAGAAGGACATTGAGTGCTACTACTTCCATAAAATGGGACACATGAAGAAAGGTTGTTCTAAGTGGAAAGAGACAAAGTAAAAGACAAGGACCAGGGAAAAAGGTTCTAAAGGCTTTGTTGTGAAGAGTGAAGAGACCAATACATCATGCAATGATGACAATGGAGATATCCTCTTTACTTCAGCTATGGATTTGGCACACTTGATACTTTTAGATGGTGGTGATAAGAATCCAACCCGAACTTTAGTGTTGTGGCCTAAAGGAAAACATGCATTGCCATGCAAATGAGTCTATAAGATGAAGATCACACCCAGCCCAAGTACATACAAAGCAAGGTTGATTGCTAAAGGATTTAAGCAATAATATGGTGTGGAATTTGAGGATATATTTTCCCATATAGTCAAGATGACTTCCTCACGGTGTGTATTAGCCTTGGTTGCCAGAGAAGGCATGGAGCTTGTTTAGATAGATGTCCAAAGAGCATTTTTTCATGGTGATCTTCATGAGGAGATTTACATGCAGCAACCAAAGGTTTTAAGGAGAAAGGAAAAGAACTTATGGTGTGCAAGATAGATAAGAGCCTATACGGTTTTAGCATGCACCCAAAGAGTGCTATTATAAGTTTCACGCTTTTATGTTGCCCCAAGGGTATCGTAGTAGTGATATAGATCATTGCCTCTATACTAAATGGGCCAAAGATGGTAATTTTTTTATTTTGATCCTTTATGCAAATGACATGCTTATTGCCAATAGGAACAAGATTGAGATAGATGCCTTAAAGAAGAATTTACATGGTAAATTTCAGATGAAATACTTGGGAAATGCTATTATGATAGTCATATTTTTGGCATGCAAATTGTCAGAGACTTCAGCATTTCAATATGACGGGGGGAAAGTCGTGGGTACCACATTATTTTCATATGTGAATTAGCTTGCAAAATTGTCCCAAATCTGGTGAAGACAAAGCAAAAATGGCTAAGGTTCCATACTCATTAGCAATTGGCTCTTTGATGTATGCAATGATAGTTACTGATTTGTATATTTCTTTTACAGTGGGAATAGTCAATCTCTCCATGTCAAATCCTGGCCATAAACATTAAGATGCCATCAAAAGGGGTCATGCGGTATTTGCATGGTTTTAAGCATTGTGCATATGCTTGGAGGTAAGATTGCAAGTGTATTGGGCTACACATATGTGGATTATGTCGAGGGATTTGGACAAGATAAAGTCCACTTCAGGCTACATCTTTACATTCACTACAGGTGCAATGTCTTGGAGATCATGGCTTTAAGACAACATAGTGTTATCTACCACACAAGCCGAGTATGTTGTAGCATCTGAGGCTTGCAAAGAAGTGATCTGGCTTTCTTTTCTAGTGGGAGATTTGGGTGTTTTAGGTGAGAGGCCAGTCTTGAAGTGTGATAGTTAAGAGTGCTATTCATTTGGCCAAGAATCTAGGTGGAAATCAAGTATCATTTCATTCAAGATGTGCTTGAAGACGAATGTCTACAACTTGTCAAGGTTCATTCAAATGACAATCCTGCAAAACTTCTTACAAAGGGTTTACCCTCCAAGCGGTTTGCACACTATCGAGAGCTTATGGGAATTGGGTAAATATACATACTTCACATTCAAGTAGATATGTCCATAATGGTATTGAGAGGCACATTGTCCTTTAAGTGGGAGGTTGTTGGCAACATAAAGTCCATGTGTCCCCGGCCTAGTGTAGATGCCCATAAGAAACTTGTGATTAGCGAGAATGGCCTGGCGGATGTTTGGACTGAGAGCTTACAGAAGTAGTAAACTACAAATAGTTACCACACTAACTGATACATTGCACAAAAAATCAAATCCCAATTGGAGGCCTATAAATAGGACCCATTACTTCACTTTTGGGGATTTGATCCCTGAGTTCCCAACCCCAAGCCCAATATCATTTCACATATGTAGCCAAGAGCTATTTGTACTTTGCAACTCTCATTTAGATGGAAGCTTTTTAACTTGATTTTTCTCTGTATACAAATTTTTGATTTGAATAATACAATCCCAATTTCAATTCTCAGTCTCAGTGTCATTCACATTTCAATTGAGTTTGTCTTTCAGTTATACTTAAGTCTGATTTGAAGTCTCTTGTCTGATGAACTAACTCTGACCACCAACTTGGAATACCTGTTTGAAAGTGTCCATCTCATTCCATTTTGGCAATCATAGTGGCTTGAGCTAAGTTTCTCTAGATAGGAGAACTATCTCTCAATTGGTTTTCAAGCTATCAGATATCAAACATGTTGCCCACAAGGGTACAGAAGGTCAACGGCTAGTCACCAGATTCATGGATGATTCAAATCGTGTTAGAGGAATCAAAGCGTGGCTTTGAAATTAAACAAGAACCTATTAATGAGACAATGTGGCCCCAAGGCCAAGCACTGCTAATGAATCAAGTGATTCCAGCACTCCACCCTTTTTAGGAGATGGCGGACTCGAGCTAGATGAAGAAACCGATCCCATGGCCCAGAAAAGTAAAAAAAACAATAAAGAAATCCATGGCAGTAAACAAAGTCACAAATCAATGCATAACCCAAGAAAGAATAAAGTAGAGCACATAGTGTCAAAAGCTGAAGCAGACAAGGACTAGAATGCTGATACGGATCACTACAACAAAAGAAGATCTAGAGATAAGAAGCCGGTTCACAAAGTCAGAGCCAGTCATACTCTTGAACATTCCATTAGTTTGAAAATTTCCTTCCCAATGTTCAAAGGTGGAAAAAATGGTGATCCTGATGTTCATATCCAAGATTTTGAGCAATATGCTGACCTTAAGAATAACGACGAAGATGAATGGGGAGAGTATTTTCCATAGACATTGAAAGAGGCAACTCAGTAATGGTATTACCATTACCCAGCTTGTCAACTCAGTTCATACAATAAGCTCATTAAAGCTTTTAGACTGGAGTATTCAAACAAATGACAAGATCAAGCAGGGTAAGTTGTCAGTTAGGAGTTATGTTGAGAAGATCAAAGAGTTGACCGAACAATTACAAGAATCTCCTTCTAAAAAGAGGATGAGAGTCTGGTTTTTGAACAGATTCAAAAGTAAAAGTTAAGGGAACAAGAGGACCTAACACCAACAAAGAAGTTCAATGACTTGGGACAAAGAGCTCTAAAATTGAAACAACAAGCGAAGAAAGAAAAGGGTCACAAAACGAGACAATCCAATGATAGTGAGTCTTCTACTGAGGAGATTCTCAAAAGGTTCAAATCGAGAAACTCTTGCCGGTTAAGGTAGTAGCTAGAAGCAAAGGAGTCATCATAGAGGAGATCCTATATGAGAATGAGGGGAGGCAGACTCCAGAAACCAAAAAGTAGGAGCAACAGAGGGTAGTCTGAAAGGCTAAGGGCAAGGAAAAGGTAGTGGACGAATGGCAAGAGTAGAGGGAGCTTGCAACAAAAATCACTGAGAAGCTGCCAAAACAACCATAATGTTATGAAGCTCATACAATTCATAAGCTACCATCCAAGTCTTTAAAAGAACAAAAAAACCAGAACAAGAAGGCAGCATCTGGACCAAGTGAGTCCATGATTGCAGTATAGAGTCTGACAAACGAGGTAGGTCAAGTAAGATCAGACTTGTCCAAAGCTAGAGCCACTAATTTAATAAAGGACCCATCAAAGAATCCATCTCAGAGCCAGCCAACAACCAAACAAGAAGAACCAGTAGAATGGAACTATGTGACGATAGTCAGGAGGAAAAATCTTCTAGTTGAGATAATAGCTCTAGTAATGAACATGATGAGATATATGTCAAGGTCTGTGAAAGGATGTAGAAGTTAACAGTTGAACTCGATGACATGAGGTAGACACTATTAGTAGCTACAAAACTCATTGGGCAAAAGAAAAAGTTGAGACCCAAGCCACAGTTGTGGACCTGGCAGCTATCCGAGACGATGAGGTTCCAATTATCCAGGTGGACTACAAGCTAAGAAACCAATGGGAACCATTGCTCAGGAGTCATAGTGGATGGTGGAACTGGTGTAAATATCCCAGGGTGTGGCACGGTTGTCTAACCTCACTATCCTATCTTATTGCAGTTTTAGCAAGAACCACGATTAAATTGTCAATCCATGGGACGAAGCTGACTTGACTAGTGCATAGAGGCTACAAGAGGTTGTCAATCTCTCGGAAAAAAACAAACAACTCGAATCTAACTCAAGCTACACTCAAGTGACTGAAATCACCAAAAGGCAATCGCTCATCGGCAAACAAATCACATCTGTTACAGCATCAAATGACATCCAAACATAGCAAAACTTCTTGGACAATTTTATAAGACCTAAGCACACATGCTTATGGTCTCAAATCCCAGTTTAGGTGAAGTGTCAAAATTGCGATTATTAACAGCAGTGGATTATTGACCTAGTCGTTTTCGACCCATAATGCACCTGGATGCTTAGTAATGATGTCCCAATACCTCACATATGCTTAGTTTTTCATTTTGACGTGTAAATTCCTACTTATGATGAAATCAACGACGCCAAAAGATACAAATTATTGTGATATGTTTACATCAATGCATAGAGCTTTTACCTGCGGTTGCAATGCAATAAACGCGATTGTAATGTGACAACCAGGGACGGAGTAGGCACGCAAGAAGGAGAGAAGTAAGTACCGTTAGCTCACGTTGTGTATTTCATTATCCAAAACTTACAAATAACTTACAAAAATTGGCTTTTATACCTTAGCCGAGGTTTTTGGTGGTCAAAACTAATAATTTGGGAGCTCTAACTAAAGATAGGTAATGACAGGTTGATACAATCTGGAAGCTTGTAGCCCTGGCTCATCAATTACAAGGTTTATCAAAAAAATAAGAGTTACAATATTCCCAATTTATCAAAAATAATAAGTATTTTACAATGAGAGCTCCAAAAAATGGTATTCGTGGTATCCGTGCTAGATTGCTGCTAACATTCCTCCCCCTCCTCGCTCGTGTCATCCCTTGACACAACTTTATGGGCTGAGTAGTCTTTGGATTGACGGCGGATGGCGAGGCGGTCTTTAAGCGCATTTAGTGTCTTTTGGTATTTGATTTTACTCTCTTTATGTGGCACTTGCAAGAACTGCATAGTGACTTTGTTTTTCAGCTCCACTGTTGAGTAGCCAAAGCGTGATGTAAGATTTTTGATCACTGGCCCAAATATTTTTGTTCGCCAAGTGAAGAACCCTGTGTAAAACGCTTCCTCAAACGCTAGCATATTGTGAGTAGATAAAAACAAACATCTGGCGTAGAAGCCATAGAGGACTTCTTTGGAAGGTTTCTCACTGAGATCATAGCACAACCCTTTGTTATCCTCGAGGAATGACATCCACGGGGTGCCTACTGGCTCTAGCTCATGGAATACTTTGATGCAGATAAGCAGCATTCGGTAGATTTTGTATAACATTGCACATGATAAATCTGGTAGACTTCTAAAGAAGGACATGGCACCCGTTAGGGTTTTCACCATGTACTCTTCCGTCGGTGGTCCCTTTTCTGGAGCAGGCAATCTGGGGTAATTCAACCAAGTTGGCCGCTTCTTTATTAGTGCCTCATGTGCTTGTCAAGTCTTGACTCTTGGTACAAGACAGAAAGTAGGATCCTTTTACAGGGCCGCAGGTGCTCTTGTGAACCGAATCAAATACCTTGGATTCTTATTCAACCAGATCAGCCTCCACTTTGGGTGGTCTTGATCTGCGCCCTCGACTTGCATGTCTGTGTAAAGCCTTTCTTTCACTTGTAGCAACTCCACAGAGGATAGGGTAGGGATTGTTGGTACCATTGCGCATTGATTTTATTGGGAGTGAGCTATGTAACATTGACGGAGTGAAGAAATCTCAGCTCCCAATCCATTGCTGCCTTCCATTGCTCATCTACCTCTTGTGTAATTTTTTCCTTTAGTGCATCTTCCTCGGCCTTTGAGAGTTGGACCATTGGCAATGTGTTCGTTTTGGTTATGTGTATTTGAAACTCATCATTGCGACTTAGCTCTTTGGCTGGTTGTGTCTCCATCTCAAAGAATGAAACTGAGGGGATCTCTACCTGGGGCTGCTCTGAAGTGCTTGCCTCCTCTTGTGTTTCTGGCTGTCCCTCTCTCAATAGCTGGTTGACTCTTTTAAGTTCTGCTATTTCTTTCAGCAGCTTGTCTTATGTTTGGACCTGCATCAAAGCCAGGTCTCTGCGTTGAGACTGCTCCAATCTAAGCTCCAACTCGAGGTATTTATTCTTCTTCTCTAATGCCTTGTAGACATTGTCTGTGCCTTTGATCGAGGCCACAGTGGGATTCGCTCTGATTTACCCGCAAGTGCCTGAACATTTATTCTTTGCTCTGAGTACTGTAGGGAGGAATTTGCTACATCCAATTGAACCTGAATCTTTTGAACTGATAGTGTTGTAGTTAGAAGTTTGTTTATGACTTCTGTCAGCTGTTCATCTTGCATGCATCTGACAATTTTGTAAGCAAATCACCAAGCTTCTCCATTTCTTTCTGCTATTTATCTCCTGCAAGCTGATGTTGTTCCGCTTTTGCTTTCAGCTCTTGCACTTGTCTTTGTAGATCGGTGATGACATTTAGTCGGTCGTCTAACTCCCCTTGGAGTGCGTCAATCACCATCTCTAATTCTTTGGCCCTTGTGCTACGGCTAAGTGCTCTTGAGCGAAGCCGTTCAGTCATGTCCTGCATTTGCTTATCATACTCATTAACTTGCAGGATCACTTCGTCATTTGATTGCCAATCTTCATTTCTCGCCAGCTGACTTGATGTTTTTCCACATTCTTGTGTATCCTTTGGTGGTGTCATGGCGGCTGTTTGTTGTTGCCCTTGTGGCTGTGGCTTATCTTCTGCCGTTTTGTCATCTTGAGGCTTCGTGGAAGCCTCGGTCTTCTCTTGCTGTGTTGAGGTAGAGGTTGTGCTGACACTATCCAAGTGTTCTGATATGGGACAGGTGGCAAGTTGTCGACCATGCTGATGGCATGGTAAGCAATCCTGGTCAAAACCCTTGGTGCACCCAGATATTTGATTTTCCCTTCTTTCTTTGTCCCTTTTCAATGTGGACAAAACATAATGTGCATGGTCAATTGGTTGCCTGGTTGTTGATTTGAGAACTTGTGTAAAGGTCATGGCAATCGCATGATTTGGTGTTGTATACCTTGGAGGTCTTTTGGCAAGGAAGTGGAAGTGCTGATGGTACAACCTTGCGGGCTCTTCCACCTGTTTGTGGATGAGATCGGCAAATATCGTAGCAGCGGTTTCCTTGGTGAAAGTACCTGCCGTCTTTCTATCTCTTGCTCTCATTGTCATTCTGTCTATTGGTAGTTTGAGTGCATCTACCACTATCTCCTTTTGGTAATCACCACTTCAACTTTATTCCCTTGTGGGTCAGAGATCTGAGTGGTTCCATCTTCTTTGATCATGGACAAAATCTCATAAGCTTTTTGGAAGTCCACTTGGCACATGGCTCTTGTTCATAAAATTCTCTGATACCAAGCCTCCTGTTGGCTTCTTTGGTCTGGGGCTTTGGGGAGACATCATATACTTCTTTTGGTAGAAGTTGCAGCTCTACCTGATGTACCTCTTCGCTCTTGAATTTTTCGGTGAACACTGTGGTGTTATGCTCTTCAAGCTGTTCTCTTGAAAGATAGGTTGCTTTGGCGGTTTTAACTGAATCGGGGTCCAGTTGGTATGCTGGTAGCTCTTGCAACTTTTCTTTCTGGTTGAGCTTCTTCTTGGCCTTTTCTGCTGCTTGCATGGCTCCTGTTCAGTGAATAGAGTGTCAAAGTTAGCAAATTTGACAAACATTCCTCTGAAATGCCCTTCAGTCTGAAATGCTGACAAATTTGGTTCAATTTGCTTCAAATCAATTTTTGAACATGCATAGATGCATAAAAACATAAAAGGAACAAAATTATAAAGTCCAAACAAAAAATTGCAACAAAAGTAAATAATTACAATTATTTACCGTTGAGTAAATGTTTCAACTTTTTACAAATTTGACAGTACAGGCTTGAAGTATATACCAAATAGATACTCTGAGTGAAATATGGGCTCATTTGGATCCATGGGATGAAAATGGTGCCAGATTTAGGCTTTAGGTCTTTGAAACAGTAGATGTAAAGAGATTTTGAGATTCTGAGCTCCACATTTATTCAAACTTGGCTAGTGGGCTTAGGACATCATGTACTTTGGATGTATGATGGCAAAGTTGCAACTTTCTCACATTTTGGCCAAAAAGTAAATAATTGCAATTATTAACTTTTCTACCAAAATGTACATTTTTTGGTACAACTTGGTTCCAGGCATTGTATAGACCTTGTGTATGTGATATGAGGTGATTTGGATCAAGAAATGTGGCTCATAACTCAAAATTTGGCTTGCAAGGACATCCCAGATTCCCCTGTTAGTCCTACTATGCCGTGAAATCTATGCTAGACTCAAAAATTTCCCCAATCGGATCCCTGTAGCTCATTCTGCACGAATTCTGCAAAAGTAGGTATGGTCGCCCAATTTAGGCTTCCCGCTTCCATCTGTCGATTTGATTGAAATTTTTTTTGCTTGTCCCTTGTCTTTCTGATCACCATCGTGTCTTCAATTTTTCCATCTGAGCTCCATTGCTATTTATTTTTAAATTTTGACATGTTTATTGAAAAAATCAAAGAAAATAACAAAATGCGCTAAAAAAGCAAAGTGAAAATCCAATAATTAAGAAAATCCATTGAAAAACACAGATTTATTTTCTTTTGTTGGATTTCTCCATTTTGAAGTCTCAATATCAAGAAAAATGATGAAAAATAACCAAAAAGGACTATTTTTTATGATTTTATGATAGTATATACATTATTTACACTCATCGGCAAGATATTATCGGTCAAATTTTCCTGTTGATGATATATAAGGGTATTATTAGTTAATTTTGCAAAAAATCATGCGTTGACATCAAAAAAATTTCCTCCCTCTTCAAACATTGCCCTTAATTACTTAGTACTCTTTCTCCACCCCTCCTAGATGGCGTACTCCGGGACGACTGTGTGTAGAGTTGAACAATTGTGTCTATGCATAGCCGTGTTTGGCTCTACCATGATTTGAAGATCAATGCAGTTTAAACCATTATGCTGTGCAAGAGGTGGGTCTTGAGTGATTAACTCAAGGGTTTCTGATGTCGAGGCTTGTTGTTGCTGTCTTCTAAAGAGCAAATCTTGTAGCTTGTGTGCTCTTTTCTTGATTGTACCATCACGATGCTTTAGCATGCTGATTTCCTGAGCTTTTGGTAGCAATAATGACTGTTGTCAAGCTTTTACTCGCCATTGATATCTTGGTTTGTCTCGGTCAGAATGGTGTGGTTGAGGTTTTAGAGGCTTAACTCTCCATTGATTGATTGGTTTTGCAGTTTGCGGAGAGGGTAAGTGCTCTTTTTTCTTCCAAATCCATTTCGTTTTAGGTTCCCTTCTCAGAGAAGTGCGCCTCTATGTTTTGACTCATGGAACCGTCTTTGGTTTTGTCGATAATGTTTTGGGCACCCAGATTTGAATTGGTTTGTCCTTAAGCTGTGCTTTCTGTACCCCAATTTTTCTGACTCCTTGCATGCTACTTGTAGCATTTGCTTGTCAAGAATATGGAGAAGATTGATTACTTAGTGGTTTGCTTTGCTGATAATTGCCTTTCCATTCTCCTTGCTTGGTGCAATTGGAACAATGACCGCCTTTATGTGATAGCTTGAGCTGATTTGTATCCCAATCTGGTACTGCTTTGTATGTTCGCATCCAAGGAATTCCAAGAATCATCATCTCATTCATGTGTTCATCTGGTAAGCATACAAACTGATGAGGATATGAAAATCCATGTACTATCGCGTTCAAGTTGACTACTCCCAATGTTGGTGTTGGGTTCTTGTTGCATCCTTTGATAGTCGCTATTCCTGTTGTCAATGAATGAGTTTGTTGCTTTCTTGTACGTAGAATAACTGACTGCACTTAATCTAGCTCCTGTATCGACCAATGCATTTGTGCTATGATTGTTGAGTTGTACTTTGATACGAAGGTCCATTCCATCTAGCCATTCATCATCTATTGACACTGCATCTTTCGGCAATTCCCATTGTCGGTCATCTATTTTCAGTGTGTTGATGGGAATAGGTATTTGTTGATTCTTGAGAGCAGTTTTCCTTTTGAGCACCCAAAGCCGAGCTTCGTCTTGGGCTTCATTAATAACCTGCTGTCGTTTTATCTTCCTTTGCTTGGCTACATGCATTCTTTCTAGAAATTCATTGGTTAGCGGCAAATTGTACTTCTTTAAACGACACCCGCTAATCCAATTAGCCATTGGTTCACCATCTAGGGTCGACAACTTAACTGCTCCACTTGGAGATACATCGTCAATGATAAACGGTCCGTTTTCCTTTTTCTTAAACTTGAGAATGTGTTGCCTAAGGGAATAGATTAAAACTAAGTCCCCTTTCTTGAAAATTTTGGTAATTTAATGGGAATCAAAAAATTGTTTTTATTTTTGCTTTTGTGCATAGATGTGAGCTACAACAGTTAGCCTTTGCTCATCTAGCTTCTCTAAATCTTCAAGTCTTTTTGACAATTCATGTCCAATCCACTCAAGATTCTTTGCTACCCTTAGTGTCGGCAATAGAAATTCTATTGGCAATATGACATCAAGACCATAAACAAGGTTAAAGGGTGTATCATTTAAAGTTGTTTTAAATGTAACTCGATAAGCCCATAAAGCAGCATGGAGATTCATTTCCCAGTCTATCCTTCCTGAACGAACCACCTTAGTCAATACCGAGCTAAGAATCTTATTTGTATGCTTAGCTTGTCCGTTTGCTTGTGGGTGATAGGGAGCTGACTCGTTATGGATGACCATAAATTCATTAAGCAGATACTCAATTACCTCATTGAGGAAATGAGTTCCTCTATCACTGACAATTTCTATTGGCAAGCCATATCTTGTGAACACATTCTCATATAAGAATGCGGTAGTGGTTCTGGCATCATTCTTTTGAGTTGCTTTAGCCTCGGCCCACTTAGTCAAATAATCTATAGCTACAATAATATATTGAGCTTGGGTTCTATAAGTAGGTGGCTGTATTGGCCCAACAAAGTCTATACCCCATTTTGCGAAAGCTCTAGCCTCCATCATTGGTCTTAAGGGCATGCTATCTACTCGTGTTGGCATTTTTGCTCGTTGACAAGCATCACATCTTCGAACATATTCTTTGGCATCTACAAAAAGTGTTGGCCACCATATGCATGCCATCAAGATTGCTCTTGTGGTGGTCTCATTAAAAAGTGACCTCCAGCTAATCCGGCATGTGCTTGTTCTATAATCGAAATATATTCGTCTTCATTTGCACAAAGACACAGATGTTGATCCTTACCTCTCCAATACAACTGGTTTCCAATAAGAGCATAGTCTCTTGCTTTAGTTTCAATTGCTTTTTGACTACGTTTACTCATATCCTCAAGAAATGTTCAGCTCGATAAGTAAGTAACTAGATAGTTACTCCCCTTAGGAACAAGTGACATTTGAAACAACGTTACGTGAGGTATGGGTGGTTTTTTTGACATTGAGGACAATCCTTTACATAAGAGGGAATATCACTCCTCATAGTTGGCCAAAATACTCCAAGTCTCAAGATCCTTTGCATAGTTTGGTCTTCCGCAAAGTGAATTTCCCACTATGGTAATATGTGCTTGACTTAGGTATTGGCTTTCTCTTCAAGATTGATGCATAAGAGAAATATTCCATCTCGATTTCTTTTGTATAGCCTACCAGCTAGTAATTGATACATAGCCGATTGCTCAATTAATCTGATTGTAATAGGAAGTGGTCTTTGCGAATCCACTTGAGCTATGGTCATTAATGATACCATATTTTTTGACCATCGAGGTATCATTTCCATGGCGAATAGATATACATCTGGTAGATCATCATCTACTCCTTTAGGAGGTTCTTCTAAAACAATCCTAGACAAATGATCTGCTCTTTGATGAGTAGTGCCCCTATTTACAACTACAGTGAAATCAAATTCTAGAAGAATGATGAACCATCTCACTATTCTTCCTGTGTTGCATGGCTTGTTGACCAAGTACAATAAGGCTTGGTGGTCCACAAAGAACACAAATTTGTTTGCTAATAGGTAATGTCTATACTTTTTTGTGACATAGATCATTCCTAATCCTTTCCTTTTAGTGGTATGATCTTAATCCTTTCCTTTTAATGGTGGTATGATTCTTTTCTGCCATGTTCAACTATCGGCTAGCATAAGAAATAGGAAAATCAATTTTCCCATCTCCTGGTTGAGCTAGTATACACCCTATGGCAAAATTTGAAGCATCTACATGTATATGGAATATCTTATTGCAATTTGGAGCTTTCAATATTGGATCTGAGGTGAGAGCTTGCTTAAGTTTCATGAAGGATTATTCACACTCATCAGTCCATTCAAATTGTGTAATCAAGCTATACATGGGTTTTGCAATTATAGCATACATTTAAATGAACCGTCTGTAATATCCACAATGTCCCATGAAGGCTTGAATCCCCTTGACTATTGTTGGTCTAGGCATATCAATAATAACATGAATTTTATCCATATCAATAGCTATGCCATTTTTAGACACTATATCTCCAAGAATTTTTCCTTGTCTACCCATGAATTTGCACTTTTTAGGATTTAAGAAAATCCTATAAAGTCTACATTTTTCTAATACCTTTTTGAGGTGTTCAAAATGATCAGTCCGGATTGATGAATGCATGCATAGATCATCCATATATACTTCCAAGAATTTCCTTAGATGTTCCTTAAAAGCATGACTCATAATCTTTGAAATGTGGCAGGAGCATTAGTTAACCCAAAGGGCATAACCCGATAGGCAAAAATACCCCATTCCATTGCAAACGTAGTTTTATGCTGATCTTTTGGGTCAACCAAAAGTTGATTGTATCCCGAAAAGCCATCTAAGAAGCTGTAAGCTTCTTTTCCTGCAAGTCGTTCTAACACATGCATGGTGATTAGAAGAGGAAAGTTGTCTCTAATGGTAGCTGCATTCATTTTCTTGAGGTTGACACACACTCGTAATTTTCCTTTCTTCTTGGGTACGACCACAATTGGAGAAACACAATCTGTGTGTTCAATTTCATAAATGAATTCGGATTCCTTTAGTTTCTCAATCTCTTCTTTGATCTTCCTGGCAAATGTTTCATTGTATGTGTATGGCCTTTGCCTACTTGGTTTTGCATCATCTCTCATGGGTATGGTATGCTGACAGATTTCTTGATCAACACCCTTGAGATCCTTGTAAGACCAAGCGAAGAAATCTCGGTATTCTTTTAGTAAGCTTAGTAAAAGATCTTCTTCTTCTTCTGTTAGGTCATTTGCAATGTAGGCAGGACTAGGTTCTTCTCCTGGTTCAGCCAAGTCTATCTTTTTCCCGTTTTCAGACCCTTCATAGGACTCGTCTTGTTTTTGTAGTTCTCTAACAGGTTGTTCTACTATGATTTTTCTGTCTTGGAGAGTATATTTTTTGTAATGGGATGGAACACTCATTACATCTTTACCATCCTCTTCTGTGATTTCCATTTCGGTTGTATATATCTCCTTTAGATCTTTTTATAGCTCTTGATATTTCTTTTTCTGCTCAACTCGTCTCATGGTTGGCTCCTTGTACTGTTTGTTTGGATTTGCTTGAGTATCCTTCCCTGTTTTTCTCAATGTTTTCGACATTTTTGGATTTTCATTTAAAGGATGTCTGCCAATGATTTTGTCCTTGACACAATCATGTGCATCTATCTGCATCAGGAACTGTGTTCTACTGGGGACTGATGGCATAGGTCTTGTTTTCACATTTCTGGTGTCTCTTTTTCGCCTATACCATTTTTGTCTTCTCCATTTTTGGTTAGGAAAGTCAAAAAACTTTTCCTCCCCTCCTTTTAAAAGTAGCTTAGCTCTCACATGTTCCTTTTCTGACCCCAAATCTTCTGAGGTAGCTAAGTGTTCTTCTAACTCATCTATTGCATCATAGTAGAGGTCTAAAAAGACTTGTTGCGCTTTCATCAAGTCCTTGGGTTCCTCAATTTCATCTTCAATGTGGAGGATTGAAATCATTTGAATGGAATTATGTCGTAGCCATCCTCATTGCAAAATTGAGTAGGCATAGACATATTCACACATACATCCATTGTCGTTAAAATTTGAGTCCACTCAAATGGCTCAAACAAATGTTGTAGAAAGGGTTCAGGTACATAGCCTTCGTCTGTGCAATCCCTTTCTAAGGTACATTCTTCTCTTTTTAAACTCCCATTTTCTGAAGCTCCGCACATCCAAATAGGAGTCTCTTTGTTTAACCACGAGGGAAGCTTAGTTTCAGCTGAAGAGACTGACTCGAACTCTTGTATGGGCATTTTCATGACATCTCTATAAGTGTAATCTTTTAGATTAACCCTTGTTATAGATCCCACTTGCTTCAAGTACAGATAGTTGTTTCCCCAATCTTGGATAAGCCATACATGTCGCATGAAAGGTCTTCCCAATATGATTTTGTAATTGAGTTTCTTCCCAAAGTCTACTATGGCAAAAGTGTGTTGATATTCAATCCCACAGCAATTAACTATCACTTTTTCTATCAGTCCTAAGGGTCTTTCAATATGTCCATCAGCCAACTGCAATTTCATTTGAGTTTGTCTAATGGCTGGTTGTCCCCAGGATTCCCATACTGCTTTTGTGGCTATGGCTATGCCTGCCCCGCTATCCAGTATTGCCATGGTTTCAATGTCATTATATTTCACTGGAAGGATGGTGTTTCCTTCTTCCCCTTCGTAATATTCTCCAACTTTGTTCATTGGAATAGATCGAATCTCTTTGTTATCCATTTCGTGTTTCAATCTTTCCAATTTTTTTATGATGAGCCCCGTTATCCCCACCTTCTCTAGGGTTTTTTGTACGTCATTCCATAAATATGGTCTGATTTTTAACAGTTCTCCCAAAGTAAGAGTGCATTGAATGAGTGTAGACATGATTGAATGAATATTGTCTACTTCCAGGGTCTGTTCCGCTCTTTTTACTTGAGTGGTCTTACACACTATGGATTCATCTTCGTTATCTCCCAAGTAAGAGGATAATGTTTTCAAGGTCAATAGTTTAGAAATTCCTAAGGCTTCAAATCCGCAATCCCCGTACAGGGATTGTGCATCCATGTCCATATCAGGAGGTAGGTTGTCTAACCAAACTTCCTCTCTAGGAGCTGACTTTAAAGTTAGGCTCCCATCATTGATCTCTCAAACTTTTTCCCATAACTATCTTGGCTAGTCTTCCTCTACGAATGGAATTCCGTCTAAGGCATCTTCGTTGTCCGGCACTATAAGTTCTGGCTCTTTTGGTTTCAAGTGGGGTTTTACCACCACTTTGGATTTTTCTTGATTGTCTCTTACCACAAGCTCCTCAGGTTTTGCCATACTTTCGAGCTTGGGGTTTTGTTTCTCTAGCATCTCTTGCTTGATTCTTGCCAAATTTTGATAAACTTCAAGGTTAGTTGCTTCCATGTCTAGAGAAGGATAGTTTTTCCATTTGTTTTCCATGTTTTGGCATGCTTTAAGTCCTGCTTGGTAGGCTTCCAAGGCTGCATTGATAGGCTCAAAAATTTTATCAACCAAAATTGATCCTCCACATTTCACGATTGTTTCTTTGATTTCACTTCCAGGTTCTTTCACCTTTTCCTGGAATAGCTGTTTTGCTTTCTCCTCGATTTCAACTCGTTGTTTTTGTTTTCTCAACTCATACCTTTTGCTTCTGCTTCTTTCGGTCTTTTGAGAGGCAACTTTTGTGTTCTCCAAATCATCATAAGAGTTATGTTTCTTTTTCTTAGCCTGGGCTCTAGTGATTACCTTGATTGGAACAATTGGTTCACTCTCAGATGAGCTACTAGGTATCACTTGGACTACATTTACTACTTTTTTTCCCTTGTTTAAAGGATTTTTAGGACAATCTTTTGGGAAGTGTCCTCCCTTTTTGCAACATTGTATGCAATAAGCTTCAACCGGCTTGAGGTTCTTATCAAGCTTTGGGCAATCATTTTTTCAATGATCATCTGCATCACAATTGTGACAGTTTCCCGTTCTTGGCTTACTCATGGGTCTTACTGTAGGAGGTCTAACACCTTGATTAGATACATAATACATTGGTGCGAGCTTTGGTGGAGCATAAGTCACAGGTTCTTCCATCGTCCATTATTGTAAATGGACTAGGCTCAGCATAGGGTGTAACAGGCACTAGTGCTTGTTCATATATGACTCCTTCTCAATGCATGTATTTTACAGGCACTGCACTATGTCTTGGATACGGAGGTTGTTGACCCAACACGGGTTGAGGTCTTTCCATACCCATTGGTGGTCTTTGAGATGGTGCCATGTTAGGGTGGTATCTATACATGGGTTGTCCTTGTGGCCTTATGGACACATACCGAACATTCCCATCATACTTTGGTCGGTAGTAGCACTCATTGGTCTCGTGGTTGGTCCATTTTTCCTCAATTGCACACCATTTTTGCGGTCTAATTGGTTGGCCTTGTTGAGGTATTCCTTGACTTGGTCCCCTTATAGGTGCTTTTTGCATGTTATTCATCATGTCATTGATCCTTGTAAGCATGTCTTCTATGGCTGAAAGTGGTGCTGCAACAGCCGTTCCCACTTGTGCTAGTTTAGTGGAAGCTATTTTCTTACTTTGGTTATCCTTAGGGACATCTTCTTCGTTGAAAATATCACAATTGTCTCCTAAGTCAATAGCATCTGACACACACGCTTCTAGGGTTGTATGCTTCTTGCTATACAGTATAGCATGAAGTTCTTTATTTAGTAGTCCCTCGAGAAACAATGATACTAGTCATTCTTCTGCAGGTATCTCTAGCTTTGGGCATCTGGCAATGTATTGTTTCATTCGTGTTGCACAATCCCTAACAAACTCACCTTGTTTCTGTTTAAAGTTGTAGATTTGAGCTACAATATTGTGTTTGATCCCTGTTTTGGAACAAGCAGCTACAAATCCTTGAGCTAATGTATTCAAGTCCATGATTGACCTTGGTGGAATGTTTTGGAACCATGTCAAAATGCTTTTCCTTCTAATGTCATTCCAAATCCCTCGAATTGAGTATGGAAATTGAATATGCGTTCTGCTCTTAGCACTTGCTTAAAGCTTGCTAAGTGGTCATATGGATCCCTAGATCCACTGTATTTTCTGATCCATTTTTAAAAATCAACTAGTCTGATGCGTCTATTTGGTTCAACTCTCGGTCTCCTGGCAGTTGGTCATGTTCCAAGTCCTTCAAACTAGTCTGTCGGAAATTTTGGGTTGTTTTTCTACCTACCTCATCCTTTAAAAAGATCAATTCTAAGCGGCGAGTTGAGTGATTTTGTTATGGACTGCCCAAAGAGATACGAGATTATTGCTTGTTACAGTAATTTTAGTCCATACAGCAGCTGATCGGACATGCTAAGCAAGGGTTTTCTATGCATTGAGGTAACTTGACTTATCCAAAAGATCAACCTCTAAAAAGTGATGACAGAAGAAGAGGAAAGAAAGGTGCACGTCCCTGATTGAAAGAGGAACAGAAAGACGAATACCTCAAGACAGGAAAGTGCTTTGATTGTGGGGAACAAGGACATTTATCTGCACGGTGCCCCAAAAAGGCACAAGAGTGAGAATGACTAACAAACTAAAATAGAACTAGGCAATGAGATATTCATTCCAGAATAGATACTGGGTAGAAAATTGACAAAGAATACCGATGTGTTGACAATATTTTGCTTTATGAATGACGATTTTTGAATTTGGAATTTCAAAGATGATTCTCATTTATGTATGAAATTAATGTGCTTGGAAGATCCTGATATTTGTGAACAGATATAACAAATGAAATCGAGAATGAGATGATGATGAATGAATGCAATTGGGAGCAATGACAACTCTAGAATGAACCGGATCACAATTCGAGATAAGAATCATGAATTTTGAATGATGATAAATGATAGTATGGTGAGCGCATCAAGAGTTCCTATCACAAATTTCTGACGTGTCAAGCCATTGAAGAATGGAGCCGACTTGCAGATCCCGGCCGAGGGGCCTAAACCCTAGAAGCAGCAAAAGAAGTTGAAGTTCTCACCAACTTACAGATCCTCGCCGAGTGGGTCTATTTTTAAAGAAGAGTTCCCATCAGCTTGCGATGGGACCCAGGAACCTAAAGAGATTAAAATAAAGCAGGACCCGCTTACACACACAGATAGAGGTGCGTAAAAGATGATGATGTGGCAGTTGTACGGACGCCCATGATTTTCACTCACATTGCCACAAGGTAGCCTGTACGGAATTCCTTAATTTTACGTTGGCCTGCTGACGTGGTAGATTGTACGGATTTTGGTGATTTACACTGGGCAGTTTTCAGCGCGAGATTTTGGGCCAGTTGCTTTTGAGTTTCAAGCTTTTTATGTAAAGTGCTTTTCAAGGCCAAGGGCTTTTAAAAAAGTGCAGAGGGCTCAGTCTCTGACGCTTTTCTGGGTGAAGGTACAGAGCACGAGTACCGACATTGTACTGGGTTCAAGTAATATAAAAAATACCAAAAGGGGCACCAAGGTTTGGGGCCAATACTCTCTGAGGTGGAATTCCACCACTCTGTGCTGCATGTACTCTCTCTCTTTCAGTTTCAGTTGTTATTGAAGTGCAAAAAGTCTATTCAGTCTGTTCTTTTCTATTGGCACATGGTGCCCGTCTTCTGACAGTTCCCGAGGGATGAGATGGCTACACAGAGAAAATATGACTAGACTAAATGATTGAAACACTATGTTCAGTATGAACTCAGTGTATGATTGATGAACTGGAATTCTTGAAAATGAATTTGAATTTTCGTTACTCACACATGTGATTGTGCTTAAGTGCAGGATTGAAAGATGGAATGATTGATGAAATCACTGCAGCATTTTGGTCTTGAGAAATCTATGGCCATGATCGCAATAAGAATCAGTTAATCTTACATCAGTGAGGTCCGATGTGGATCTAGATGTGATTGCTAAATGTTGCCAGGAATCATGGTCCTAGATCTGGAGGGATTTTAATTGATGTGCTTTGAATGTGATGTGAATGTGAATGTAAAGTGATGGTCCTAGATCTGGAGGGATTTTAATTGATATGCTTTAAATGTGATGTGAATTTAAAGTGACTGTCGTCTTTGTGTATGTTCTAGATGTGTGTTGTCTAGTGCGTTGGTACTTAGAGTCAGTGTCCATTGAACTGGTTTATGGCTTAATGTCTGATTTTGCAAGTGTAATCGAGGGTGATTACAATTATTTCAAGAGGGGGGTATGTCACAAATTGATGACATGGCATAACTCTATGACATGCCTGCAATTTGTGCTGACAATGCTGATTTTTCCCTGACATGCTACGTGACAGGATGTACGGATTTTTGTTGGTTGCTTTTGGGCTAGTTGCTTTTGAGTTTGCAACTTTTCATGTACTTGCTTTTGATTTTGAGGCCAAGGCCTTTTAAATAAAAACCCAAGGCCACTCTGTTGACTCAGTGTGCTAACGAGCATCTGAGCAGAGAGGACTTGCGGGATTTAAAACTTTGCTTAAGCATTAATTTGAAAATAAATACCAAAAGGGGTGCCATATTTTGGGGCCAATATCTCTGGGCACAGAACTACGTTAGGCCGTCTCGACTCTATTTTATTTAAAGTGTGATAAAGCTGTGAAGTATTCTAATCGATTCTCTCGTGTGTCGTATCAAATTAACGACTTGAGGTGCCCATGTCTGTAGCAGATGAATCAAGTTGGTGTTCTTGCAGACATCAACAATTAATATCTTTTCTCCTCTTCATGCATTGCCAAAGCTTTTCTTACTTCTCTCTCGTTCGTATGTCCTTCACGTTCTAGGAAAGCACTTGGAGTTTGGAGGTCATGGGGAGAGGGATGTATTCTTCAACATCCGAAGTCATCCCAGTCCCCTCAGCTCTTGTGACAGGAGATGTCGGAGGCTCTTCATAGGCAAGATATTTTCTTTCCTATAATACTTCAAAGGGATTGTGAAGAGCGATGCTGATAGGTCCCCTTTTAAGAGGAGCAGAGAGAGGAGAGGTGCCCTTTTCATTCAAGGAAGTAACGGCCTCCACCGTCCTTGTTTCTCTTGCCACTACCTTTACCCTCTTGGCCCTCTTCAGTCTCGGGACCTGCACAGCCGTCATAGTTGTTGCCGTTAGGAGCTTAGGTGTGGGCGATTGAAAGACAAAATCATTTTCATTGTTTGGGCCTTCAGGGATTTGTGGTTTGGCATTTGGATCTTCTGCAGTCTTCCCCCACATATGTTTCTTGCCCTCATCTAGAGCTTCATCCCTAGCATGAACTTGATTGTCAACCCTAGTGGTGGAATCTGTGTGTCACGTCTGCACTTCACTGGCGGTACGTGGAAATGCTTTTGCTACAGTCTAGCATGAGTCTTAGCTTAGGACCTAGCCTAGCATTTTGGGAGCCTCTAGCAGGACATGCATGCGCAGGCCGGTCATAGTTGCATACCCTCTCTTGCAATACCGCATTCCAACATGACATTATTAATAAGTGACTTTTAGCATCTTTATGAGATCGTGGGGTCTCTTTTCAGCCTGCTCAACCGAGCCTTTTACACCTATAAAGGGGGCCCTTTGGGTGCTAGGAGAAGCAAAAGAGGCAGTAGAAGAAGAAGTGCATGCAGCCTTCAGTGCTCGCAGGGTCAGAATTCAGTGTTTTCAACCTTTTTTCATCAGTGTTTTCACCCAGAAAGGCCAGTGTTCTCGACCAGGGCATCCAGCGATTCAACCTATGATCACCATCAGATTTCAGCCCCTAGCCTGGTCATGGTTGCAGATTCTAGCCATCGCCATCGCTAGCATTTTCAGCATTCAGCCATAGTGTCATAGGTTGAAATATGAAGGATATATCAAAAATTTATGAAACTTGAGGGATATTTTGAGAGTTTTCACAATTTAGATGGGCATTTTGGTGATTTTCTCTTTTTTTTTCATATGTTATACAATAAAACTTTATTCAATAAAATTTTGTATAGGACTGTGTTGCAATGTACACGGGCCAATCAACTTTTGGGTGGCGAACCCATCAGGGAATTAGGCTCCGCCGGCTCTGAGGCACGTTGAGTACGTAGACAACATTTCATTCAAGTCTTACAACTTTTGGCGAGCATGCCACCACATTGGCAATCGTGCTAAGATTTCAATGGGCGCCCTCCTGCCACACTGGAGGAGCGCTTGAAATCTATCCTAGCCATTTGTGCTCGCCTCATCAGTGGTATGGGTGCTATTCAATATTTTGAAGCATGCTTTATATCACCTTGATAGGATGAAATTAGTTAAGGAAATTCTAGGGGAAGCTGGGTTATCAACAGCTCTTCTACTGACATCATCACTGGCCGTTAGCATCAACATCTCATCATTTAGCATCGTGGTATTGGCATTATGCAAGAAATAAAGAAAGTACTTGCTCGGGAAACAAAGCAAGGGGGCCCTTGAGGGTTTGGGACCCGACATTTGGTGTCATCTCTTCTCTCTCTCTCTCTCTCTCTCTCTCTCTCTCTCTCTCTCTCTCTCTCTCTCTCTCTCTCTCTTATTCAATTCAGTTCAATTCTTCAAGTGAAGTAAAGTGTCCTTGTGTTTGTGCAGATTACTAGATGCAAGCTAAATCCTTAAACACTTCTGTTGCACCTGACACTGTGCTTTGGGATTGGCATTCACTTTAGCCTTCATGGGACAGTCCCTAGAAAATGACCAAAGTTGTTGCACCTGAAGCATGTCCCAAAGTAGGTCCCGAAGTTGTGAGCAATAGTTATGAGTCCTGTTCCAACATTGACTACCATGTTCTTTGGAGGCGTCCTAGAAAAACTCTAGCCTATGAAGTTGTGGAGTGGAGCTTAGATCGACTCACACACACACAGAGATACCCAGAGAGCTTACACAGTACGCAGAGAATCGTTGAAGAGTTATCTCCCAAAACCTTATTATCCACAAAAGTATAAGTGAGTATATACAAAGAGTTAGTGATAAGTGAGTTAGGCGGGCGGCCGGCCATATCCGTATAAGAGGCCACTTGGGCTTTAATCCCAACAACCTCCCACTTAAAGTCCAATGTGGCACTTTAAGTAACTGTAAATCTATGAACTAAATGTATAAAGATTTACATGGCTTCCATCTATCCAATGCCCAATAACTCACAACAATGCACAAAGCCCTCTCCTGGAAGTCCCTTTGTGATTAGATCAGCAGGATTGTCCTTGGTGTGGATCTTCAGCAGTTGTATCTGCTTGTCTTCAAGTACTTCCCTAATGAAGTGATATTTCACATCAATATGCTTAGTCTTCGAATGGAAAACTGGATTCTTTGTCAATTGTATAGCACTTTGACTATCACAATATAACTTTGGCATATCTACTTTGATTCCCAAGTCTGCTACCAATCTACCAAGCCAAATAGCTTCTTTGCATGCCTCATTTGCTGCAACATACTCAGCTTCTGTAGTAGAGTGTGTAATACAATCTTGTAATTGAGATCTCCATGATATGGCACCTCGAGCCAATGTAAAGACATATCCTGATGTAGATCTCCTCTTATCCAAGTCTCCTGCATAATCTGAGTAAGTGTATCCTCTGACACTCAAATCCTGACTACCATATCATATGCGCATACTCTTTGTATGTTTTAAGTATCTCATGATACCTTTCACTGCCTCCCAATGTTTCTTGCCGGGATTTGACATATATCTGCTAACCACTCTCACTGCAAATACAATATCCGAACGTGTAGCAATCATTGCATACATCAAACTCCCACATGCAAACGCATATGGAACCTTATCCATTTCAACCTTTTCCACTTCAGACTGTGGGAAATCTTGGTTGCTTAGTTTCACATATGACGGCAATGGTGTCATCAATGCCTTTCCCCTGTCCATACGGAAACATTGCAACACCTTGTCAATATACTCTTCCTGAGATAAGTAAAGCAGCTTCTTTGACCTATCTTGTTGGATACGCATACCCAGTACATGACTTGCCTCACCCATGTCTTTCATGTCAAAAACCTTTGCCATTTTTTACTTAAGAGCTGAAATTTCTTCCATTTGTCTACCAGCAAGTAACATGTCATCCACATACAAGATGAGGATTATCAAGCTACCATCCTTAGATTGTCGAGTATACAGGCAATGATCTGTCTCACTTCTCTTGTATCCTTGAGAAAGCATAAATTGGTGAAACTTCTCTTGGGCAAGAGACTCTTTCTCAAATGACATACCAATTTCTCTTTGCCTTTCTCAACATACCCTTCTGGCTACTGCATATAAACCTCCTCATGCAAATCTCCATGAAGAAATGTCGTTTTCACATCCATCTGATGTAAATGTAGATCATGTTTGGCAACCAAAGCAAGTACACTTCTCCATATTGTCATCTTGACAACTGGTGAAAAGACTTCATCAAAATCTATTCCGTGTTCTTGCTTAAAACCCTTAGCAACCAACCGTGCTTTGTATTTTGGTTGTCCATCATGATGAGTAAGCTTATACCTGTAAACCCACTTACAAGGTAGAGCTTTCTTGCCTACTAGAAATTGAACCAAATCCCACGTTTGATTCTTATGCAAAGCCGTCATCCCTGATTGCATGGCCAACTACCATTTTTTCGAGTCAACCACTTGTAATGTCTCCTTGTAACAAGATGGTTCTCCGCAATCCATGAGCATGACATAATTTAGAGATGGCACATAATGATCAGGTGGTTTGGAGCCACGCTCAGAACGTCTCACCACAACTGATTCTGCCTCTCTAGCCACTATAGGTTGTTCCTGAGCTTGACCATACTGTCTTGATGTGCTAACACTAGGTCCATCTTCCCTGAAGACAACTCTTATGATCTCCTATGTCTTCTCTGGCTTAGCGTGAAACTTGGCTTCATTGAAATGCACATTATTGCTACGAATAACTTTTCTGGATTCAGGATCCCAAAGCCGGTAACCCATCTCGCCCGATTCTCCGTAGCCAAGAAATATACACTTCTTGCTCTTTGGTTCTAACTTATTCCTGAACTCCTTAGGAATATGGCTATAAGCTTCACAACCAAAGACTCTGAGATGCTTATATGAAGGTGCCTTGCCTGTCCATAGCATATTGGCCACTTCACTCTTATCCAGAACCCTACTAGGAGACCTGTTGATCAAATGGACTGCTGTAGCCACTGCTTCCGCCCAAAATCCATCAGGCAATCCAGCATTTGACAACATGCTTCTGGCCTTCTCTTGTATGGTCCTATTCATACGTTCTGCAACTCCATTTTGTGAAGGATTGTATGGTGTAGTAAGTTCCCGCTTTATCCCTTTTGCTTCACAAAAGTCTTGGAAAGCCTTGGAGATGTACTCTCCACCATTGTCTGTCCTTAAGCACTTCAACTTCTGACCACTCTAATTCTCCACAAGCTACAAGAATGTCTTAAAGACCTTGAGCACCTCATCCTTGTGCTTCAAGAGGTAAACCCATACTTTGCGAGAATAGTCATCTATGAATGTACAAAAGTACGATGCTCCCCCTAGTGACAAACTAGGCATTGGTCCGCATAGATCACTGTGCACAAGAGCTAACCGTTTGTCCCTACGATTCCTCTTTGATCTATGTGGTTCCTTTGTTTGCTAACCATAAACACAATGCTCACAAAACTCGAAATCTTGAAATGAAAAGCCATGCAAATAACCATAACGAGAAAGTATTTCAATTCCTCTTTTTGACATATGTCCCAGCCTACGATGCCACAATGACACACTTGGCTGCTCAATCACATTAAATTACATGGTTTTTAACCTCTAAAACATGTAAAGTGTACAGAGCTCCTAATTTTCTACCATGTGCTACAGTTATCGAACCTTTGGAGGTCTTCCAAGCGTTGTTCCCAAAAACTGTCGCATAATCCGCATCATCCAACTTCCCTGTACTGATCAAGCTCTTTCGGATTGCTGGAACATGTCTGACATTCTTGAGCCATAAAGAAGAGGCATTCTGAAACTTCAACTGCACATTTCCCACTCCAAGTATGTCACAAACCTGCTCATGGCCAAGTCTGACATAATCTTTAGTAGTCACATATGATGTAAACCACTCTTTGTGCGGAGAAACATGTAAAGATGCCCCTGAGTCGATAATCCAATCACTCATAGAATGTCCATCCTCTGCAGTCAAGAAAACAGAATCAAGATTTCTTGTGAGGAAGATGTCACCAGCTGTTATACCAGAATCACTGTCTGAACCAGATTCTGTGACATTCACCTCTTCAATCTTCACCAAACTCTTCTTTTCATCTTGCTCAGAACTCTTTGTTTTGCCTTTTTCTTGTTTCCACTTCATACAGTCTCTCTTCATGTGACCCTTCTTGCCACAATGGTAGCATTCTATGTCATCCTTTGACTTTGAGTCACGAGACTTACTTCGGTTTTTTGCCTTCTTACCCTTCTTCTCTTTAGACTGTTGTCTCCCTCGAACGACCAAAGCACTGTTGCCTTTACCTTTGTCAATGTTCTTCCTGTTCACTTCCTCTGTGAGCAAGCTGCCTTCTACATTGGCACTTGTAAGACCTTCTGGCGCAACATAATTACTTAACGCTGTGTGAAAATTATCCCAACTGTCTGGCAAAGTGATTCAGAGAAACATAGCCTTCACTGAATCTGGAAAGACTATCTCCTGTGCTGTTAAATGGCTGAAAATTGTGTGAAATTCATTTAAATGATTTGACATGGCTGTCCTTTCCTTCATCTTCAAATCCACCAATTGCTTGAGCCAGTAAATCTGAGAAGCAACACTTTGTTTCTCGTACATACCACATAGCTTTTGCCATACGCCATACACTGTAGTCTCTTCTACTACGTTGAAGTAAACATTTTCTGCCAGTGTCAGCATGATTGAGGAACAAGCTAACTCATCAAGCTCTTCCCACTCATCTTCAGCCATACCTTCTGGTCTCTCCCCTTTGAGCTTAAGTGACTTCACTTGTTTTTTTATGCACCAAAACCTGCCAAATCTGCTTCTTCCAGAATGGAAAGTTTGTGCCATCTAGCTTCTTTATGTTGTAAAGAGTCTCACTTTGAGAAGATGCCATATTTGCCAAATTGTTTACTTCTGGGAAATATCCGGTAGAGTTTCCCTTGTAAACTGGCCTCTGTACACAATAAACAAGTTGTAAACAACAAGCTGAACACCTCTCCTCAAGAATTGTCAGTATTTTGAAAAATTTTGACAGTCTCCCCTGTAAACTAAGCTCTAGAAACCAAAAGATAGCTAAAAAACAACCATAAATAGCTGACCAGTGACAATCTAGAAATCTGTGTAATCTGCTATCCTGTAAGCATACATTGTCTCTTGTCTGGGTGGTCACAGAACCTGTATCTGTTTCAAGGCTGAACCTTGAACAATGCCTCAACGGCCTGATGCATAAGATGCAATCCAGTGTCTACACAAAGTCATACATCCTATGGGATAAAAGTCGCCGAAGAGGATGCGTGTAGAGGGGAACTCCAGCAACCTAATCCACCTCACATTGGGTAACCCAGCCCCCAGTGCTTGGCTTCAAAAAACCTCACACACGACCCTCACAGATGGCTCAGCAAACTGCCCAGAACTAGCATACATCCTACAATAGACCAATCATTTTCCTATGATCGCTACGGCGGTCTGTCTGTTAGCGTGACTCACAACTAGCAGACCCACAATCACAGTACATCAATCTGCAATACATGCCAATGGTGTCAAGCCGTCGTATGGCCACACCTCCCCTGGAGCACAAGAAGTAGCAATGCAGACTGCAATATGTATATTTGATGGTATATATGTGTACCTGGTCTATAGATGATGCTTTGAAGACTAATGAGTGATGTATGTCGATGCCGTTATTGATGCCGACCACCTCCTGCTTGCCAATCTACACAAGACGGGTTTCTTTGCGGCTAAAACCTATCTTTTGATGTAGTGCTCGGAACGAAATTCAGAGGGCATAAACAACTTTGAAAGGGGGGTAAAACTCCAGGTTGCCTAGTGGAAATACTTCCAGCACGCCAAGTGTGAATTTCCAAGCTCTGGATCCAGAATCTGCCTGAAAGTGCACGCGCGCGATTATGCAAAACCGCACTGCACCTCGCTCTGATACCAATTGAAGTCACGGAGCGGAGCGTAGATCGACACACACACACACACACACACACACACACACACACACACACACACACACACACACACACACACAGAGAGATACACAAACTCGCTTACACAGTACGCAGAGAATTGTTGAAGGGTAATCTTCCAAAACCTTATGATCCACAAAAGTATAAGTGAGTATATACAAAGAGTTAGTGATAAGTGAGTTAGGCGGGCGGGCGGCCATATCTGTATAAGATGCCACTTGGGCTTTAATCCCAACAGCCTATACAAACCTTGTTTGAGGTTCTGCCTAAAGCCCTTCTTTTATGACAAACAGAGGAGTTCCTAGTTGACTTGCAAGCATCTTAATGTTGTCCCAGTACCAACATGGAAACCCACAAACTCGACCAAACAGGGTGAATACCTTGTATGGGTATTCCATAAACCCTATCAAAATACCCTACCTAAACCCCCTTGTGTTATGAACAAATAGAGGGGTTCCTAGTTGAATGGGAAGCATCCTAATGTTGTCCTAGAGCCAACATAGTAAACCCACAAACTGTCTGGGTGAATACCTTGGAGAGATTCCACCAAGTGAATACAGGTTCCATGGTATCACACAAACAATTTTTCTCTTAAACTTTATTGAGGATCTTTGAGACAATAGATTCTTCCTTGAATCTTACTGAGCAGAAGCCCTTCGCTGCGTAAGAAGTATTTTCAATCGATCTGCCATGCCCCAAAATTTTTGGACCTTGAATCCATTGAATTGGTTTGTATCTATTTGTGATTTTCCCATTGAAACCAAACACAAGTGTAAGCTTAGCTTGTATGGAAAGTTTCTTTTTAATTAGTGCTAGTGAAACCGCAATTGAGATGGCCTCTGCGACCTCCAACTGCTAAGGAAGAGACTTCTTTAGAGAAGAATAGGCTCAATCCGTCAGCCCTTCATATGACTTACCCTATTTTCAACCTCTGAGCTAGTTCTTTTGTTATCACTTGAACCTATCTCATGTTGTCTGATGACCCCTCTCAGCTCCTATTCTAACCGTTCATTTTCTTCTTTCACTTTATTATAACTTTTCTCACTTGGCATCTTGAAGGATGTGACCTTAGCAGTCTCTTTATAGTCAGGACTCTTTATAATACTTGTGAATGAGGCTGAGGGACCGACTAACTACTTGCCTCCATTTGTAGTAATTGAACCCTGAGGCACACCTGCCTCCAATCTCTTCACCTTGAAATCAAAGCCCTTAGCAGTATACATTGCTTTTTCGTTCACTTTTTTCTTTGTCCTTGTCTTTATTAGAGCTGACCTTCTCATACGACAAACCTTTATCTACTTCCATAAGAGAAGCATCCGTTTGAGTCAGACTCCTTGCCAGTGATTCACCAATCTTTATGGATTTATGTTGCGATTTTTCACATGAGTGGGATGAGGTTGACCCATCGTTTACTTCTATCGGCTGATTCATTGATGGAACACAACTCCTAGCAAGGACAAGACACAACATGAAGGGCCGCATATGACAAGTAGGTTTTTTGTCCAAGCTTAGGGCAAAAGTGGGCTAATTATGGATCGTGATCGATTGTACAAATAAATCGCGATCAATGGCAATGATGGATCACGATCAGTGCAGTGGTGCAAGATACTAGGCTCTTATGGAGATGCAAAACAAGGCAAGTAGTGAAACAACTCTTGCAAGCTAGGAGTTGCACAATCGAGGTCGACCATGCAAAGTAGGGCAAGGTTGACACAGCTGAGAGAGTTTGCTAACGCAGTGCTTAAACCTTGTGTGCTCTTCCTCAAAAGAAAACTAGTTACATAGCCTCACCACCTAATGCTGCTCATGCTTCGCTAAGCAGGGCCCCAAACTCCTCAGACCATCGTACAGCTCATTTCTTTTGAGAATAGATGGAGTTTATGGTTTTGAAGGATGTAGAATTTTTTTATAATCTAATTGATTGTATTGCGTGTGAATAGCTTCTCTCTTTCTTCCACCATAGGCAACACCACCATCGGAGGCGACAACAATCTCACTCATTAATATTACGTTCGAAGTAGACTCGAGCTGGCATTATTCATTTAAGGCTAAGATTAGTGTTTATATGAACTTTGGAGAGGTGGTGGTGCTCCGATATGTGTGAAGAAAGTAATCTAATGTAAAATGGGTAGAGTTGTATCCGAACATGGAATGAAGTTGAATGCTTTGTGACACTAAAATAGAGAGAAAGATTTTTTTGTAAAGGAAACATTTGTACGTGGAATGAACCTTACCAATATTAATATCAAATCAAAATCTAGCCACCAATTGCTATAGTGATACAAGCTCAAGCTTAAGGGTAGACTTTTTATGTCTGTGCAAGTGGCTATGAAAAGTAAAAGGCCTTCATCCTTTTGTATCTTAGTCCCTCAAGGCAGAGATAGTGCTTGTGGCTGATTGTAGTACATAACTTTTCTACTCACCATTGTGAGTATGGAAAAATAAGGGTAGACTTGTTATGTTTGAGGCTTCTTTGATCCTAAAGATGCTTTTTAGTGACTTTAGGTCTCAAGAGGCAAGTCAAGATGCCACATTGCCTCCTCATGCATGGATTTCCTCCCTTGAAAGTTGTGCATGGATTGCATTGTAGTTCTTTTTGAGATAATATATATATTTAATTATATATTTTAGCAATACTCACTCCACGGTTATATATTTCTTACTCACTCCAACTTTTACGATTGAAATGGTGAAAAGTAATGGTTTAAGAAACTTTAATTACTAGGTGCAAGCTTCTCTATGTATTTTTCATACTACTTCTATATATGAATAAGAAGAAAGAGTGCATAGATGATCCTTTGGCTTGAAGCTCAAAGATTGAGGTTGTTTGCTAACCCTATTATCTCAAGATGCAACCTCCACTAACAATCGCATGATGTTTTCTCATGTCAATATCTTATATAGGCCACATGCATTCAAGATGAAGGCATAGGTGTTTGTAGCTTGAGAGAAGCCATTGCTTCACATTTAATGAAATAGCCTAGCTCTTCATCACCCTATCCTCGCTATGGACACATCCTCCAATCGATGCATTCCCAAGAGACTACGTCTCAAATAAGAAGTGCATCATGCATCCCAAAGGACGCTTAGCAAAGCAAGTTAAATGAGATGCAAAGCATAAACTTCCTTGTCCACATCAAAAGCCTTGCATAATGCCAACAACTACATCCTTGTGTCTCAAGAATATGAGCCTGCATGTAGAGGGAAGCCTCCATTGAATGCATTCTTAGAGACTACGTGCATTTTGGCCAGGCAGCTCGGAGGATGTGCCAGCGAAGCAAGTTAAAATCAGTTGCAAGCTCTCTCTCTCTCTCTCTCTCTCTCTCTCTCTCTCTCTCTCTCTCTCAAATTGCCAACTTAGTCGCACAAAACTCCCTTAATTTTTTCCATCTTTTCTCTTCTTTTTTCTCACCTACATTTTTAGAAAATGCAATTGATTGCAGGAGGAGAGAAGGCTTTGCTTCAGTCCATTGAGAACAACCAGAGTTTCCTTGGCCCTCTCTTGTTGTGGATGATATATTCGGACATGTCCACTAATTAGATCATTCCAAGAGAGCACATCCCAAACATGGGGCTAATCAGAAACATTTTGAAGCTTTCAAAATTATACCAATGAGTAACTACGTCATTCAGAGTCAAACCCTCTACTCTGCATCAATAAATGCTTTCTGCCTTTGCTAGAAACAAAATCTAACATTTACTGAAAACAGCCCATTGTGTCTCAACAAGTTTGCATACATGTCCATTCTTGGCCAAATCTTTGTAGAGAAAAACATATTTTTACGACAACCTTCATTAACAATCTTGACAAAAATTCACTCGTCTATGTCAACTTCTTGCATAATGCCACATGATTTCAAGATGCAAGTGAAGGTGATTGAATTGGAAAGAATCCCAATTTGCTTCACAGGCACGCTTGTATTTGGAGGGAAGTATTCACTTCCCATCTGATAAAACTAAGCCAGATCTTCCTCACCCTTATCTTAGTGGACATATCCTCCTATCATAATTTAAGCCAACAAAACCACATCTTGAACACAAATTCATCAAAAACTTGTTGTGCTTTCAAAACAATACTACATTTGGCATATGCCTTTCATGATTGCCTCTTGGCCAAAGCTTTGGAAAGCATCGCATCGTTTTTTAGACCTATAATTGCACCTTATAGGCTTTTACTAACAATCTCACCATACATTTTTCTTTCCTATATTAACATCTTGGATAATGCCACATGCATTCAAGATGTGGTAGTGTTTGGCTTTATAGAGAAGCCATCAGTTTGGATGTGATGAAAACAGCCCAGTACCCTTGACCCTAACTGGTCTGGTTGACATAGCCTCCAATCAATACATTCCAAAAGATTTTGCTCAAGACATGGAGTTCATTATGCATTTTGTGTGCTCTCTCTCTCTCTCTCTCTCTCTCTCTCTCTCTCTCTCTCTCTCTCTCTCTCTCTCTCTCACACACACACACACACACACACACACACAAACATATTCATTGTTAGCTCGCTTGCACAAAGCTCCATTTAGTTTCCTTGTCATGCTCTCACCTATATTAGTAGGGAAGCTTCCTGTTGAAGGTATGAAATGCTCTCTCTTCCTCTTTCTTTGACTACCTAGATTTCTTTGTAATCCCTAAAAATAATCAAATGCTTCCTCTAAATTATGCTAGAGATAAACAGCCCATTGCTTCATACAGGTCCTTCGCTTGTTGGACCTGGCTTGTAGAAAATACATTCCAACAACAGACTACGTCCATCTAGATAGGAAGGTCGCAAAGCAATTTTTGTGCTTTCAATAATAGTAAACCACATTTGACATACACTTCTACCAAAGCTTTGTGAAGCAAAACAATTGTTTCCAACACCCCTTGACTACAATCTCAGCTTTAATTTGTTGCATATATCATCTCTCACAATGCCATATGCCATCAAGATGCAACCATAAGTGATGAATCCCTTTCTTCCCGGTTGATATAAAGAGTCAAGGCCTTCTCATGCTACACATGATATCCTCTAATCAATGTATTTGAGAATAAATCATCCCAAACTGTAAAATGCAAGAAAAAAGAGAATGCTCTCGCATTAGGAGTGAAGAAAGCGGTGGAAACAAATTATCTGCATGAGAGAGAGAGAGAGGGCTCGATCCTAGTAGTACCACGTGTACTTGGTGTTGAACTCAAAAGAAGAAAACGTCTGCTAGTTCAAAGAGCAAGAGGAATGTCACTCTCTCAAGCCTGCAACATAGCATACTTGTGTTGATACAAATTACACTAAAGTTGAGTGAGTGGCCTCCAATAACCTTGGTACAACAATGACGCAATTTAGATGAATCTTGTAGTTCGACACTGTGTGTGAGTTATACGCGAGTAGAGAGAGAGAGAGAGAGAGAGAGAGAGAGCTTTGAGCACAGAGCTGGTGGGTACAACAGCCAGTAGATGGCCACTGTTTGGGCTTGATTCGAGCAAAAATATATTGGCACCATTTAAATCGCCACCGAAGTCCTCAAGGTGATGGACATCACAAAAATACCGTTTAGCCACCTTCACATTTCAAGAAGGAATTTTGAGACAAAGAGATCCGGCACCGTCCATGAGGCAAGGGGGCCGAGGATGAGAGAACAAATGCGTGAGGCAACACACACATCGGGCCACACACACACACACACACACACAGAGAGATATCCCCTTACTTTGAGATGCCTCTCCTCGCTTTGTCCTGCAAATGTTTACAGGCATGTTACTTTCCATATCGCATGCATCTTCTAACGTCAACGATGATTGCCAATTTTTTAAAATATATATTATATTGAGTGCGTTGGGTTGCCCTCCATTGTCCATGTGACACTTTTTTCAACTTTTTCTCTCTCCATTACAAGAGTTAGACAAAAAGTTGTTACGTTTAAGTGGGGTTTTACTGCTCTTTCATTTAAGTGTAATCATTGTCAATTAATGTTGTGGTTTGCAAAAATGTGTTAATTGAGTTAAATCAACTCTTTTGAGTGCGTTAATGGTTGTTTTTTGAGGTTCTGACCATAGGAGAGTGTTCCTAGGCCATAAGGAGACCTTTTTGGTATGTTCTGTTTCAATTTTCAGGACCATGATAATGATGGATCACGATTTTGGTACCTCGTTGGATTGTGACCAAACTTGGTAGGATTGTGCCATAGGTGTCTTAGACCCCCTCCTTATGTTTCGCAGCATTTGGACTTGGTTTGAGTGCCAAAATAGGGTGACGACCTAGTGCAGTGACATAGGACATAGGCAATTTGCCAAGTTTGGGAGTGATAGGATTTCTAGTGCGTTAGATGATGTCGTTCTGTAGGTTCACTTCTTGAGGTTGACACCCTCAAAGATTCTTCGAGCCCCATTTGAATCGGTTCCCTGAGTATCGACATTATGTTAGTGCTAGATAGCTATGCTACAGATGTCCGTTGTGGTGACCTTTTAGCACATTGCTAGCACTCTTCATTTTTCTAGGGTGATGGATCACGATCCATCATTTTTTATGCTCTTCTCCCAAGTTTCTATCATGTATTTACCATGGCCTTTTGAGCACTTTGGCACCTAGATTTCATATGTTCTGGACTTACATCATCTAGGGGTGCAAATTTTGGTTGGTTACTACATAAATTTGTGGTTTTTGATTTTATTATAGACTTTCTATAAAAAAATCCTATGGTATTTCATTGAGCATCTCTTGGTGACTATAGATTTTTTTTCCACCTAGCACTATGGCGGTGTACATGGATAATACACTATGTCTTGACAAAGGAAGAATCGATTGATCTACACTATGATGCTTGACCTAGTGGAAAATAAATCAAGAGCACTAGAACCCAAATGGCTTACCAAATTTAATGATATTTTTCTTGAGAAACTTTCAAAGTTACCATGCAGTGGAGCTCATTTAAAGAGCTTAACCAATTTCTTGTAGTGGAGCTCATTTAAAGAGCTTAACCAATTTCTTGTAGACCTTACAAGATGTCTATACGAGAATCTATAGAACTGAAAGAGCAACGTACCCAACTTCTTGACCAAGGTTTCATCCAACCTCGTGGTTCTCCATGGAGTACTCCTATTCTTTTGAATCACAATAAGGATGGCACTCTACATATTTGTAATGATTATCGTGGATTAGATTAGGTAACCATCAAGAATAAGTATGCAATACCTAAGATTGATGAGTTACTTGATCAATTAATGGAGCCTCTATTTTTATGAAAAATGATCTGAGTGTGGCTATTATCAAATCCAACCAAAAGAGGAAAATATACCAAAGACAGGGTTCAATACTCAATTTGGACATTATGAATTTATAGTTATGCCAATACTCCAATGACTTTCAATTGGATGTATTTAGAGATCATCATGATGATTTTGTTCTTGTCTTTTTAGATGGTATTTTGATCTTTTCAAAGACAAAGGAAGGACATGAGCCTCATGTGACCAAAAAGTAGTTAAATTCATATGACAAAACTAGCTTTATGCTAAGCAAAGCAAATGTATATTTTTCACTGACAAATTGGTATACTTGGGCTTTGCTATTTCCAAGGATGGCATCTACATGGACCTACTCCCAAATCAATCAAAGAAGTCCTCATATTTCTAGAATTGACAAGATAGTATTGTACTTTTATAGAATGTGCTGCTATGAGTCAAGGGACACATAAAAGCAAGCATATTAGCATTGCATGGCACACATAATTCCTATGCACACTATGTAGACCAAGAAGGGAAACCATAGAAGAAGAGCCAACCAGTGTTTGAAAGGACTACATACCAGCCCATAGAATTATGCCCAGTGATAGATCAAGAAAGATGGTTTATTTTAGAGGAAAGAATCTATTATAGCCCATCCTCTCTAGAGTTGAATGGCATTACCCAAGTGAATCAAGAAATCTATCTAGAGCCAAACTCTCACCCATCAAAAGTCAAGCTTCAATGTTGTGACCAGATGAGCATATATTTTCATGGACATAGATATAGGCGAGAGTCTAAAATCTATGATGCCTTGGGTCCTAAAACCACAAAATCTCATGTCATAAAAGACCCACGGAAATGATAATATCAAGGTGAAGATAATACAATTTACAGCTTGACTTGGGGAAAAATTTGTCATGTTTCACAAAGGTGCATAGGGCACTATGCAGAAGGATGACAAACATCAACAATGCAACATGTGATATGCATTCACTATCCCAAAAGCTAAGAACAAACCAGAGCCAAACAGTCTCGAGCCCTACTCATGGACAAAGCATTAGTGATCACCCTAGGAAGGGGGAAGCTGCAAAGCTATCAAAATCAGCTCTTGTACCAGGAACTGCAATGCCAGTTAGAAGCCCTAGAACTTCCAGCTAGACCTCTTCAAGGCAAAATCCATTATCGGATCATATGGTTGTTGGAAGTTCCTAGTTGACTCAAATTCCAACAAAATCTGCTTACCAATGCCTGTATGAAAATCATCAAGGATTTGATCTCAAAAAGTCAAAGTCAAAAGCCAACCAACCCAATAGTGTTCAAGCAATTGCATGTGACCAAGATCACAAATGCATATTGAGATTCATATGACAATGAATACCAGCAAGTTCATGGCCTTGTACAAACCCATACGGATGGTAAGGCTGAAGTCAAAGATCTTTTAGAGATGATGCAGAACCTCCAGCTGTTGGAATTAGGGTTGCAGAGAAACACAAACAGCTTGGAGAAGATTGAGGAAGCTCAAGGCACACGATAGAGAGTGTGTTACTTAGTGTGCAATAGAAAGATAGATAGCCCTAGAGTGATGGACGTATATACAATGCACGGGGGAAAAACCTCCTAAAGAGGGAAAAAATGCCCCGGCGGTCCTAGTGTGTTCACACACATCACTACCACATGTATATGGTAACAAATCCCCCCTGGAGTGATGCGGTGAACGAGAGCTGGCACATGAGTAAAGGGAAGTGCCATGCCCTGAGGACAGGATCAGTCCACAAAGGGGAGTAAGCCCAAAGCTTTGAGGAAGCTTCAAGATTCTCACCAGACAATGCCTTTGTGAAAAGATCTGCAAGGTTGTCCTGTTTTGGCACATAAGCCAAGTTGATCTCTCCTGCTGAGAGCCTCTCCCTGACATAGTGGTAATGCACCTCAATGTGCTTTGTGCGAGCATGAAAAACTGGGTTCCTTGCAACTGCCAATGCACTGTGACTGTCAGTGTACATAGTGTTGGCAGTGTCCTGTCCAACACCCAAATCAGCCATAAGGCGTCTGAGCCATACACACTCAACAGTAGCTGTGAATACTGCCCTGTACTCAGCCTCACAACTCGAAGTGGCCACAGTAGGTTGCTTCTTGCTCAACCATGATATACATGAACTGCCAAGCATGAAACAAAAACCACTTGTGGACACTCGCGTGTCAAAACAACCAGCCCAATCTGAGTCCGAAAAAGCATGTAAGTCTGGTGGCAATGATCCCCCCTTGGGATAAAACAAGCCAAGATGTAAAGTGCCACTAAGGTAGCGGAAAATCCTCTTGACAGCCTGCCAATGCTTAGACCCTGGGCTATGCATAAATCTGCAGACCTGTGAGACTGCAAACTAAATATCCGGCCTCGTGTTGCATACATAAATGAGGCAGCCAACAGTAGTTTGGTAAAGAGTGACATCAGCAGGATCACCAGCATCATGTAAACTCAACTTCAAACCTGTTTCCATGGGAGTGGCAATAGGTTTGCAATCCTCAAGTCCAAACTTACATAGAAATGTCTCTATGTAACTTTTCTAACACAAGGCAATACCACCATCACACTGCTTAAACTGTATACCCAAGTAATGATGCAATAGTCCCAAATATTTCATCTTGAAAGTAGCATTCAAATCAGCCTTAAATTCAGAAATATGTCTCTCATTTGGTACAGTGATCAGCAAATCATCGACATAAAGAACCACAATGAGAAATACATCATCCTCACGCTTTACATACAATGCGCTATCTATTGGACTGTTACGAAAGCCTCGTTTCACCAAATGAGTGTCATCTTTCTCATACCAAGCACGAGGAGATTGCTTCAACCCATACAAAGCCTTCTTACATTTGCACACTTTGTCGTCTTGTCCTTTTATGACAAAACCGCGAGGCTGCGTTACATAAACTTCCTCAAATATGTCACCATTCAAGAAAGCAGTAACAATGTCTGATTGATGTACATCCCAACCAAAATGAGCTGCCAATGCGCATAGAAAACGCACAATAGTCATACGACAAGTGGGAGCAAAAGTCTCTTCATAATCAATGCCTTTTAGCTGTCGGTCTTCTCACCATCCGGCTTGCGTTTCAACTTGTAAACCCACTTCGTACCAATGGTGTTCTTGCCAGGAGGCAAATCACATAAAGTCCATGTGTCATTTTCTATAAGTGCATCATATTCTGATTGCATGGCAGCCATCCAATTTTTTGAATTCTCTGAATCATGTAAGCTAGACACAGCCAAAGCATAACAATCTGATGCATAAGATGCATGGCGAGATCCTGAACGAGTACGACTAGACAAAGGTGCATCCAATTTACTGTCACGCAAAGTGTGCACCAGCCATTTTGGCATACCTCTAGCCTGCTCATTTTCAGCCCTTTCCTCATCAAGTACATCATGTACATCTGCATCAGTAATAGGCTGATCTAGAACATTTTCATAAACCCCCATAGGCTGTACATTTTCCTCATTGGAACATACATTCGTATTTCCACCACTGAAAAGAGGCAACAAAGTGTCATAAATGTCCTGTGAGCTGACATTATTGTCTCTAGTACATGACAGCAAGGGCTGAACAGAATCTTCCACAAACACTACATCCCGAGAAACCAGAATACGTTTTGTTTGTGGATGATACAACCTGTAACCTTTGCTTTCAGCACTATAACCAACAAAAATACATTTGACAGCCTTATCATCCAATTTTCTGCGCTACACTTGTGGCACCAAAGCATATGCCAAACAACCAAAAACACGCATGTGCTCAATAGAAGGCTTTCTATCATGCCATGCTTCATATGGAGTAATAGACTGCAAATCTTTCGTAGGACACATGTTAAGTACATAAGTGGCACACATGATGGCCTCAAGCCAAAAAGAATGCGGCAAAGCTTGACTTTTGGCCATACATCGTGCCATTTCCGTCAGTGACCTGTTTTTCCTCTCAGCAACACCATTTTGCTGAGGTGTATAAGGCGCTATACCTTGGTGTTTTATCCCACAACTAGCCAAAAATGCATTAAATTCATGAGACATATACTCCCCCCCTCGATCGGAATGGAGGGTGCCCATAGTACATTTCGAGACATTTTCATCCATAGCCAGAAATTGTTTGAAGCACATAAAAACTTCGGACTTCGCTTTAAGCGGAAATACCCATGCATGCCTGGAGTAATCATCAATGAAAGTCACGAAGTATAGGTAATTGCCCAAGGATGGAGTTTGCATGGGCCCACAAACATCGCTATGCACACGTTGCAACCTGCATGTGGCCTGAACTGAACCATCCTTTGGAAACTTAGAACGCTGCATCTTACCCAAAATACAACCTTCACAAACATGTTTGACAGGTGCTTCAAGAGGCGGCAAAGAAGCAACCATATCAGATTTCTGCAAGCGCAGCAAAATGGAAAAATTCAGATGACCAAAACGTGCATGCCAAAGTTTTGCATCCAAAATAGCCCTTGAATCTGCAACAGCATTTGCAAAATTTTGTCCACACTTGTCATACAAAGTGAGCTTATATAGCCCACGGCACAAAAGGCCAGATGCAACAATTTCATCACCAAAACTAAGATAATGAATTGTACATCTGTCATCCACAAATTTCACTACAAGTCCAAGTCTAGCAAGTGCGGATACAGACAAGAGATTCTTCTTGATCCCAGGTACATAAAGTGCATCAACAAGTGTGAAAGAACTGCCATTAGCAGCAGTAAGCACAATCTTTGCAACTCCTTGAACTGGATAAGAGGCATTGTTGGCACAAGTGATTGAATTCCCATGAGGGACAGCGAGAGAGGTAAACAATTCACGATTTGAGGTAATATGCTTTGTAGCACCACTGTCGAAATACCACATGTGAATCTGCAGCAACTGACAAGCATGCATCATGGACAGTAGGATTGTAAGTGCACTCTGCGCTAAAAGCCCATTCTACATCAACATCAGCATCACAGTCTCCTTTCGCAGAAGACTCAACAATGGCTGCATTTGTAGTGGAACCAGCATTTGCAATGGAATCACCCTCTTTCTTCTTAGCCTCTTTGGCCTTCAACTTAGGACACGACTTGATCAAGTGATCATGGGCCTTACAATAATGGCAACGCATCTTCTTTTTTCCCTTGTCACAAGAATTACCTAGCGAAGTGCTGCCAGCAGAAGAATTAGGAACAGAAGTTTTGCCACTCGCAGCAGAACCATAAGAAGTGGCTGCATTACTGTTACCACCTTTTCTTTGAGAAGCAATGAAAGCCTATTGAACTGCACGCTAACTAGTCCTGTTTTTTCTGGAAAGTGACTCTTGCAACAGCAATGTGCATAATGCATCAAACTTGACAACTTCTGGATTTCCTTGGGTCATAAGTCTCCAAGTACTAGCAAAAGTCTGGTAAGAATCTGGTAAGGCATCAAGAACAGTCTGCACTAGGGAACTGTCTTAAATGACTTCACCTGCAGAAATGAGTTGCTCATTGATATCCTTGACACTAGCAAGGAAAGTGTCCATATCCCTCAAGAGCTTTCTCTTTCCTACTGCTTCAATTATCAAAGATAAGTTTCAGACTTCTGCTCCAATTTCCGTGCTTCTTCCTCATGCATAATCTTCGACTCCAGCTCTTTACGCAGCAAAGGAATTTTAGCCTCACTGCGGCTTGCATAAAGACCTGCTAGAATATCCCAAGCCTGTTTTGCAAATTTTGCTGAACGGATGTGAGGAACAATAGTGTGCTTCACAGACAACGCAATCAATGCATGAGCCTGTGCATCCTTAACATCCCAACGAGCTTGTTCTGCCGTAGGCAAAACAACTCTAACAGCTGCAATCCTTGCAGCAAGACCTGCAACATCCTCAACATCGCCTACATCCTCAGAACCACGACGTACATCAATGCCCTACACAATGTTCCAGACACCCTTTGACACAAGAGCATGTTGCATCATAAAATCCCACATAGGGTAGTTGTCCCCATCCAACCTGTCCTCAGCAGCAAACATCTTGAACACATCTGTGTTGTTGTTGTCAGCCATGGTAAATGCTGCAACTGATGTGAAAACTGCCCAAAAATAGGAGAAACGGAGCGGGAACTAGCTGTGCTATATAGCACAAACCGTAGAAGACTATAAGGCACTTGTTATGCAGAAAACGGCACTGACAAAAATTTTGCACAAAATGACAAAATAGCCTGTGCAGTACTGCCTATAGTGGAAACGGAGGTCGAAATGAGCCCAAATCAAAATTCTGAGCAGACCAAGCTCTACGAGCTTGCCCAAAATATTTGTCGACCTGCGAACGTTTGCCAAAGCTCACTGAAATCGGAGAAAGTGAGCAGGCGTGTGCTGGAGCAGCTAGCGACTAAGCTCAGGAGAACGTGACCTGATCTGATACCAATTGTTGGAATTAGGGTTGCAGAGAAACACAAACAGCTTGGAGAAGACGAAGGAAGCTCAAGGCACACGATAGAGAGTGTGTTACTTAGTGTGCAATAGAAAGATAAATAGCCCTAGAGTGGTGGACGTATATACAATGCACGGGGGAAAAAACCTCCTAAAGAGGGAAAAAATGCCCCCGCGGTCCTAGTGTATTCACACACATCACTACCACATGTATATGGTAACACCCACTGCCAGAACATGTGATAATAGCTCAAAAGTGAGAAAAGCTAAAGCTCATAAATCTACACAAAGGTCAACACCAAAATCTGCTCTAAAGAGATAGATTCTGTCAAAAAGTACAGTGGATCTTCTAAGAACAAAGGTCACTCAAATGCATGTAGATAATGCAGAACAGCTGCAAGAAAAAGGTGCAACAAGAACACCAAACAAGCCAACATCGATCAAAGTTGGCGGTGAAAGAAAGGAAGTTGCAAAAAAAATTCACTCAAGGACACCATCACAACAAGATCAATCAATACAGAAAGAAATCCCAAGAAGATCGAGTACAACATTACTAGTGAACATGAAGAAAAGTTGTCAAGCAAAGTAAAGCTATATTTTCATATAGACAAGAATCTCATGTCTTTTTGCACTTTGAAAAAATGCAGCCAAAACTAGAAGATGCACCAGGGTCATTATTATATCTGGAAAAAAACAAGCAGAATGTTGGGAAATCACTCCCACTGCCATTCAAGTAGGTTCAAAAACCCTCATAGCTCAATTTCATGTGATAACAGCAAAAGGTGTGCCAGATGACATTACGTTGGGAATGCCATTGGCCAAAAGGTTCTAGAGATATGAAGTTCAAACAAGATGCAGTCTTCAAAGAAAACCAAGAATGAAGATTAAAATTTGTCACCAATGGAAGAAAACACAAAGTCCTCAAGTACAACTCAAGTGGAAACAAATGCCAAAGCAAAGATTACTAAAGATGATTCATCTCCAGCCAACATAATCTCAGAAGAGCTAACAGTAGATCAAAAAAAAGCAAGTGCAGTTCAAACACACAAAACAACAACCACAAAAGCTATTGAGAAAAAAATTCCATCAAAGCCAAAAGTAAAGCAGATCGAGGTTACAGACAACCAAGAAGCAATAGGAAATTCGGCACATGTAGACTAGGATAAGACCTTGGAAAGAGAAGGACAGAGGTCTTCAAGAGAACTACCAATAAGAATAGCTATAGTCCTTTGCAATGCAAATGTATTAAGTGTCAGATGCAATGCTCTACTGGTGGATAAAGACGCATAGTGCAATATGGTTTCAAACAACATCGAAAGAATACTCAAGATCACACCATGCAAGCAGGATAGTAAGAAATCCTAGGTATGACTACAAGTTGAGAAGAAATGGCTGCTACCCTTAGCATCCAAAAGCATGAAGAGTAGGTAAAGTTTCACATAAAGCCTTCAAATACATGCTTGTAGATGCATCCTTGGACATCAATGGTTAGACCAATACAAGGCCTACATAGAAGATACAGTGTTAATAATCTCTGTCCCAAGTGGTAGTAAGCAATAGTTACAAGCACCGCTATTGCAAGATTCACAGTTACAAATGTCACAAGAATCAAGCACAACCTTCAGGGATACTTCTCAACAGTGCCGAGGACAGGCACTAAAATCAGAAGTAGGGAACATTACTGAGCCAACATCAGTAATAGAAGCTACTAAAGGCCCAAGCCTTGCAAATGCAAACCAAGGACAAATGTGAAGAAGCAGTAAAGATTAGAGTTACACATTTTCACATTTTCTCAAAATGGCCATGTATTATAATTTTTTTATTTAATTAGCCATTGTGATGTGCTATGGGCTCAATGACAATTCCAAGTTGTAAAGAATACATCAGTTAGCATGCCTAGGTTGCGAACATAGTAAGTTGTGGAGTCCTAAAGGCCTTGGGCACCCATACATTGCACATTTTAAAACCTATGGCAAAGGTATAAAAGACAATCTTTATAAGGGTTTTGTAAGTTTTGGATAATAAGCGTTACGACGATTCTACAGAGCACTATGTACTCTCCACCTTCTTTCTCAAGCTCATAACTCCCTCATGAAGTGTCTTTTTGACATGTCATAGCTTCATCATGTTCACATGTGAAAGCTCTTCTCAACATTGTGCTTCTCTTGCGGTAAAACTGTGTTTTTGTTGCATTAACCTCCTTCTAAATCTGCTCATAACTTAAGATTTACATAACAAAACTGTATTTTATGCATAGGAGGGGTGTTGGGGCATCATTGCTAAGCTGTAAGGGCATCTGGGACAGAAAATGGATAAGTCAAATCTGCCCTATAGATAATAAGCGCGATTTTGTCCCCCTTTTGACCACTTGCCAAAATCACGCTTATTATCTACAAAGCAGTTTCGACCTATCCGTTTTCAACCCGGAATGCACCCTAGAGCTTAACAATGATGCCCAACATCCCTCTTATGCAGTTTTTTAATGTAAATCTTGAGTTATGAGCAGATTTAGAAGGAGGTTAATGCAACAAAAAAAACAATTTTATCGCGAGAGAAGCACAATGTTAGCATCATGTAGTGGACGACCTTCAGTGATGCTTTTTTTAGCATACAATGCATCTTTTTTATACAAAAATATCATTTGTATATGCAGTTTTGATGTATTTACAGGCTCTACAAGAGTTCTAGATTGTATAGATGATGCTTTTATGATGCCTAGGAGTTGTAGCGATGCACATATTTTTATGCATCTCAAGGGCGGCCAAACATTTTTTTTATGCCTTAAGTATAAAAGTGAAAACTATTTTATTTTTCACTTATCCTTTTTGAGAGGAGAGCTTTCATGGAAATCTTGTGAGGAAGGTGGGAGATGGTAATGCATGTAGTGGAGCTTCTTCTTGTGCTTCCACTCTTCTGATGGCATGTAATTGAAAGTTAAGTGATGATCTTCTTCTATCTCTTTGTCATTTGCGTTATGGTGTATGATTAACTGTTAATTAGTCTCAAATTAATGCTTTTCCGCTCTCATTTCTCTTCTCCTTCGCTTGATTGGTGAGCTCTTTGAGCTTTTGATCTATGTGTGAGTGATTAATGAGCGTGTGCAGTGTTGTCCTCTTGATTGTGAGATTAAAGAGTAAGCATTGAGTAGCACGCTATTAGCATTGCAATCCATTATTCTTCTCTCTCTCTTGATTAGGGTCCACTTCTTACAAATTCTTTGATTCATGCCTCCATGCACTAGCCAGGTTTTGATCCATCGATTTGACATTATGTCGGTGGATTGAGCTATGCTACAACCTGCCAACATTGACGTCGTTGTCGAGGTCGATTGCCGAATCTAGCGGAGTCATTAGTGTGTAGAACTATCATTAGATTAAGTATTGGTGATGGTAAATGGTTGATTTGTGATGAGATTTTGCTAAGAAATTGTGCATATTTTTTGTATTTTCTCATCTTTTTCACTAATTGATTCACTAATTTGTGACTAATTTACTAACTTGTGTGCTAAACATGTGTGTATGTCTAATAAGAGGCTTGAGAATCACTCTTTTGAAGGAAAATTTAAAATATTTCATGTGAATTTGAGTGTGTAATTAAAGATTTTTTCACTAATTATCCTCTCTAATTACTCGCTTATTGCATGTGACTTTAATGTTGTGCATAGAGAAATCAAGCGTTGGATATGTACTCAATGATAACAGGCGTATAATTTCCATGGATTTGATGCTACACATTATTTTTTTGTGATCGATTGTGTGTAGGTGAATTGTCGCGAAGCAGTTGCTATGTACGCACACATGTGTAGGCGTCATTGGTGTTGTAATTCAACGCAATTATTCATGAAAATGTGAGTGCACTAACCCATTCAATTTAAGATTTTTATGCAGGTTTTGATTGAAGATTAGGTACAACAAAAATGGTGCAATTTTGTGTGTCTATGTGTAGGCAAAGTGCACAAAATTGAGTGCAAATGTATGATAATGTTGATGTCAATCAATTTATATGAAGCAATCGGCGATGTTTATGGTTTTCAAAATGATTATGCTGAATGGTTTTGAGTATGTAAATTGTATCGTTATGTTGTCAAAATTGCGGCAAAATTATGTGTGTGTAAGTAAGCTTGTGTGTTAATTGTGCATATTTTTACACACTTTCAAATTGATTTGAATGAGTAAATCGATGTGCAAATGAAATGTTTCAAGTGTTGATTTGATTGTGAGTATTTGGTCTATGTGCCAAAAAATTCTAATTAAACCATTAATTAGACAAATTTTTTGGGTAAAACATGAGTTTAAAACAAGAAAAAACAATCCAAAATGATTCAAATTTGATTAGCTAATTGATGAATGATTGATTGAATGGTGTGATTACATTGAAAGTATTGAGTTGATTTGGCTACATAATTTTGAAAAAAGAAAGTAAAATTTTGGCTATTTTTTGTAGTTATTACTAATTTATTACCTAAAATTGCTAACTTTTATCAAAAAAATGATGAAAATAAAAAAACTTGATGCAAACTATCAATCCAAAGCATGCTCTGCAAGTCTATGAACTTTCTCTAACTTTTTGGCATTTTTAGCTTATTTTTTAGTTTCGAGCAAAATGTTTTACTTTTTACACTCTTTTTATTTTGGATTCTTTTTCAAAAGAATATCAACATACACACCCACCCCCACAGCATTCCATATCTTTCCCTCTATTTTCCTTTTTTTTGTGAGACTTTTTCCCATCGCGGACTATTTTCTTTTGGTTTTTTTTCTTTTGTTTTGAAAAACAAAAAAAATCAGCCCCAAAAAAAAATCCCTTAAAGTATCCCCCTCTAAAGAAGCATTTTCAAACAAAATTTTTGAAAAATATACAAAAACAAAACAAAAAGAAAAAAAATAATAAAGAGAGGATTTTGGAAAAAAGAACAAAACAACAAAAAATGGAAATTAATAAATAAATAACACGAGCACACACACACACACACAATCACCCTTTCATAAACACACACACACATTCACTCACACGCATGCACACACTCGTATTCACATACTCACCCCCTCACGTTCATAGACAACTATACACGCGCGTATGCACGTACTCTTACACACACAACAAAATTAAGAAACAAAATAAAAAAATTTAAAAAATCACTTTCTCTCTCTTTGCCGCCGTCTGGTGCGTCGACGACCCCTCTGTCTCTCTCTGTCATTTTCTCCATCCCTCCTCCTTATCCGCGCACAGAGCCTGCCCCTCATTCTCTCCCTTGTATTGTTTGAATTCGTTGCACCGCCAGGCTCCACCCACGTTTTGCGTTGCTGGCAACCTACAAACCGGTACTTGACTTTGTTTTTTCCCTTTTACAATTTAATTTGATTTCATTTTTATTTTATTTACTTACATTTTCAAATTCAATTTCAATTGAGTTTCACTTTTGTTTTATTCTATTTCATCTTCATTTCATTCCAAGTCTATTTGTAAGAAATTCATTTTGTATTTATTTTTAAAAATTAAAAAAATTAAAAAGAAAAACTCAAAAATTATTAAAAACAAAATAAATAAATAAATAAATAAATAAAGAAAAAGAAATATTTAAAAAAAAAGTAAAAAAAGACAGCAATTTCAAAAAAACCAAAAAAGGAAAATAAAAAATGTAAAAAAATCACACAAACTCCAAAAAAATTTCACAAAATTAACCAAAAATTTTCAAAAAGTCAAATAAAATTAAAAAAAATTCCAAACAAATCACAAAACAACAAAAAACTTGCAAAAATAAAAAATTTTGCATTTGTTTTTATCAATTTCCTTTTTTTAGCATTTTTACTTTATTCTTTTTCTTTTCCTTTTTTTCATTGATTTGTTTTTCTTTCTTCCCCCTCCCAAAAGAAATGAAAAACAAAATTGCATTTCTCCCTCTCGTTTTTGCTCCTTGCTTCCCACGCGCATCACACATCCCGTACACGCTCCGTGTGCACCTACACTAAATATGCCTAACCGTGCGTAAGAGCGCGAGAACGTAGAGTCTGATTTTGTCAGACTTTGCTCCATTACGCCAGAGTTGATGAGACTTGAGCCAGATTGCTTACATAGATCTTGTTTGTACACAGATTCAGATTTTGATCTACATTTGATCCAACCTTAGAGCTTGTTCATGCGTATTTTGGCTCGATTTGATTGTAGATTCTACGCTTCACCACATTTGATCCCAATTTGCTGTAGAGATTCGTTCGTGGCCTTGATATTGATCAGATTATGCTAATTAGAGCCCATTCACACGTGAGATCTCGACTTGGCTTGATCTTAGCCGTTGGTCACATACTTGCACATATTAAAGCCCGATTTGATCCGTTGATTGATTTTTGACCTTGAGTGGATCAAAATATGATTTTTAGACCCCAATTTAGTGCTTGGCTAGCATTTGATTACGAGATTGTGCACCCTAGCTAGTGCACATGCTTGTTTTCACCAAATTTAGCCTAGATTGCTATATTTTAGCGATCATAGATCTCTAGAGGCCTTGTTTCATAGGTTATTGTGGATTTATGGTGAGATAGATGGATCATAGAGATAGACACCCAGGCTTTAGTCCATATACCGTCTGACACCTAGTTTCCAAGTGCTTAGAGCCTGAGCACACTCGACCTTGCTAGATCACATTTTTTATGGTTCTGGTTGGTACATCACATAGACCTTGACTTGAGGATATTCGGATGTGTTTCTTGCTAGCCCTTCGTGAGAATCGCCCAAACGTCCTTGAGCTACCACAGACTTTATCCTTGTACTTCTGTGATGGTGAACCCCTTTATGAGGATGACATGAGTGATAGAGCCAATTTTGGAGAGTACCATACCTCTGATACAATCAGTGCTTTCCCACCAGATTCATTACAAGGTACCTATGGGAGCATTTACGATGGGGCCACATATATAGATTGTTATGTGGACAACCCTATTTCTGTACTGTGTGTAATCAGTTGAGCCTATAGTAGACCCTATGACCACACCGTCTACTACAGAGTCGACACAACTTAGATCACCTCCAGGATCCACATCTTCCAAACCATCTAGGAGACAGACATTTGCTGAGATCATGGCAGAGGTAAGGACAGATATGGAGTGCAGGAGCCAAAGCCTTATCACTACACAACCAAAGTTACCATGCATAGAGACAGCCACATCATAGGTTTTGACTGCCACTATGCCCGGTACACATGCTAGAGAGTCTGTACAGACCACACCGCATACCATGAGCACACTGGACAATGAGCTTACTAGATCACATGCATCAGAAGTGCGGACGAGACACATATCACCACCCAAAGACACCACGTAGGCACCACTTGATGAGAGAGTTGCCACAGCGAGCAGAGAGCACCATATTGATCTTGTAATGTATTTCTTAGGTTGTAGAGGGGTCATGCTTCGGTGGACATTCCTACACTAGAGGCACCTCGGATGACATTGACCTTCGATACGACAGGTAGAGAGTTCAGAGATGTCACCTTGGTTCAATTTATCTCTTTATTGATGAGCTCAAGGGAACATACATGTCCCTGCCGATCAACCCATATGATGTTGTGGATAGAGCACATCTTGATGGCTGTTCAGACACGGAGGTATATCCTAGGATAGTGCAATTACATAGATTGAAGCACACATTGACCTATGTTGATGATTGTGGATGTAGATATCGAGACAAGAGAAGGCCACATGACATTTTGAGCTAGCCATGAGCATTATAGCATATCTGGTTGGACATCCTCTCTATAGGATGTATAGGGACACAGATGGTACACAATATTCCTTGATGATTGGATTGTTCTATTCTCCACATCATGGCCAGGATCCTGTAGTGATGACTGCAAAGAAGCACCAGATTGACGACATGAGGAGTACACCAGAGAGCACTACTGTAGAGCTACCTAGAGTGACTATTCTAAAGGTTGCTACTTGTTCTACAAGGGAGGTGCAACCAATAGAGATGGATAGCATGCTAGATTCTACACTTATTATTGATTCCAGTGCACCTATCATAGAGGTAGATGTTCCACCATAGCCGACATTTGACGAGATTGTTGAGTCACCTGACCATGATAGAGTTGTGTCACATGAGGCTATAGTTTTGACGAGCGATACGGGTCCTACGATGAGAGATGAGCTACACTTGTTAAGCCTCTACTTTGTAGACAGATAGACTCGTGCTAGTCTTGTGTGGTGAGAGGATGGCATTGTGTTTATTTCATGATTTGAGCAGGTCAAGTTTCTTTGAGAAGATCAAGGGCTTTGTTCAGGATCCTCCCACACATCAGCTAGTACGAGTTATACCTAGCCTGGGCATGCCAGTATCCTTTAGAAACGAGTATGATGCAATGCACTTGCCGATGTTTGAGGTTGACCTCTGGACCATAGAGCCTTTATCTTACGATGAGTCCCTATATACACATACTCGTCCGACATTGGTAGAGTTGTATAGACAAGCAAATGCATATATATATTGATGATTGTGGACGTTGACGATACATGTGAGAGTCTAGCACATCTGGAAAGTTACCCTTGAGTGTGAGAGCCATGCTTATGTTTGATCACGATCCTCAAGAGCGAGTATATAGAGGCACTAATCATCTCATCTATGTATAGACTATCCGATTGAGATGCACACCCAGAGCATTGATTGATCGAGCACGTTATAGAGATAGACTACCTAAACCTCCTAGACCCATGAGTAACCATGATCCTCCACGAGAGATTCCTAGGACTATGTCACCCTGAAATGTAACTCAAGAGATTAGCCTACCCCAGAGTGAGCTTCATAGCTTAGATCAACATGAGATTGACGACATAGAGGTGACATGTGTATCTTACCATATTGATGTTAAATTTTTCTTTACTTTAGTTAATTGACTAAGAGTTTAGTCTTGTAGATGAGGCTTGAGGTTAGGAGGACGTGACTTTAGGTTAGCTCATTTACTTGATGTTAGGTTTCCGGCCCCGTGGCCGGTTATGGCCGGGTGTTCGCCCACTTACACTTATTTATTTGGTTATAATGTCAATAAGGAGTTGAGAGGCATTAATCTCGATAGCTCCACCCAAACTACTCTGTCTCCTTCTACTTCCCCCTTCTCTTCTTCCCTCTCTTGCACTCACCTCCCTGATTCCCACAAGTGGTATCAGAGCTCAAGGAGATCGATGGAACTCGGTTCCTCAAAGCATGCAGCTCTCCCAAAGTGAGGGGAAATCTTGAGAGCTTGGAAGCTCTGCAAGAATCTAGCCAGCATCAGGGAAATTTGAGTGAGCTTGAGAGTGCTTTCAAGCCTTTGAATTGGGAGCTATAGTTTGCTTGAAAGCAAGCAAGCAAGGAGGAGCAGGGAAATCATCTAGGGTAGAACAAATCAAACTTTGAAATTGGGCCAGAGCTAAAGGAAAATCGAACTGGAGCAAGGTCGGAAGCTTGAAGATTGAGCTTTGACAGGAGCAAAATTAAGCTTGGAATTGAGTGATCCTTAAAGGCTTTAAGAAATTTGGGAGAAGCTTGGAATTGGGCAGCAGGTCGCGAGCAGGTGAAACCACAACAAGCCATTGATTCCACCAATTCCCTCGACATTCGACCCCCCCCCCCCCCCTCCTCACACACGCCCGAGAGGTAGTGAGAGAGCTTGAGAGCTAGTGAGTGTGAAAGAGAGACTTCCTCACTCTGAGAGAGCAGAGCTGGGATATTAAGAGCGAGCAAGTGTGTGTGTGTGTGTGTGTGTGTGTGTGTGTGTGTGTGTGAGAGAGAGAGAGAGAGAGAGCAGATGCAAAGGTAGCAATGCTAAGTGAGTCAGAGGAAGACCATTCACTAGAGAGCATCCCTTTCTGATCCACGGGTCCACAGTCGTGAATGGCTCGCCGTCTCAGAGCCGTCTCCGCATCAGTATTGTCAGGTGGAGCCCAAACAAGCAAATGTGTAATGTGCATCAGACAAACACGCCGCGAGAGCCCAGCATGGCAGAGAGTCCGCACCCAAATGCAAGTGGCCACCAACCCTTCAGTGGATAATGAAAACTTAAAAAGACCCCACCAAACCCAATAGAAGAAAGTATCTAATTTTAAAGGTTGTGGCTGAGGGCACCCCAAATGGGCTGAGTACAAAGGATCAAGTAAGTAGGTTCAGTTTCAGCGTAGCCAAAATGAGAAAAGGGAGTCAAATTGACTCATACATCTTCCACATGGAATTCACCAAGACTATGCCAACATAGGGTAGTTTTAACCCTACTTAGATAAAGTGAACCTGTAGGTTGGAACTAGGGGTTTAGTAGCATTCAATGTTCCAAAGAGACCTTATTACAAATCAAATCAATCCTACCTCATTTACAAGGGAATGAAGTAAAACCAAAAGACTTAGATAGAACCAGAGGATGGGCGGCTCTTTTAGGGGTCTAACTAGAGCATCAGAACCAACTGTAAGGAGACCAAGCATAGGTAGAACATTTGAATTAGAGTACAAGTGCCTCAGTGGAAGTAAGTGTGGAATTTCATTAGCCAAACCCACAAAATGAGCAACCAAGAGTGTGTGTGTGTGTGTGTGTGTGTGTGTGTGAGAGAGAGAGAGAGAGAGAGAGCAGGGTTTTGCGACATCGACATATCAATGACTTGCCACTTTGCACCAGCATCAACATCGGCATACAGAGTGAGAGAGAGATCATACTTACTTTCTCGGTGCTCCATATCAATTTTTTGCATTCTTCGACGGCACGGCACATCAGTTTTGACACCGGTTTTTGTAAATTGGAACAGACGGCACCTCTCATTACACGACGGATTTTTGGTATCCGGCCTCGACACAGGTGTTCCCATGGGTGAGCCTTTTTTTGTGGACGGCAATGCTTGCGACATGCGTGGGTGAGGTACCTCTATCATAGAAGACATCTGCATCAAGTGCACCGATTACGCTCTACAGCACAGTTTTCAACTTCTACTTCTTTGGCAGCTACTGGACTAGCGCGTTTCTATCTGGTGGTGAAAATTGGCATCGACATTCCTATTCTGCACCGATACACAGGTCTACAGGGAATTTTTGAGCCAACGTACACGAGTTTCTCAAGGTTTCCAAACACTTACAGGCACAACGCCTTTCATGCGATTTTGGTAGTCATTTTGACAGCAGTTTCTCTACGGACAGATGCGTTGATGAATGTATGTTTGTTTGAGCACGCATATTGCTATTGAGCTCTTTTGGAAGCAGATATCCTTGTAGGGATCCTTTTTACTGCACGCAGTAGTTCTTGGCGCCTTTTTGTAAGCAGTCATTCACGTATGTTGAGTTGCGGTCACTGCCTATGTATGTATTTTGTGGCATCGTTTTGGCTTGACATGTTGGGAGCTTTTCTCGGTCATTTTTGAGACTCGGATCAAAAGAGCCCTTTTTGAGATTGTGTCTAGTCGTTTTGTGTCTGCTTCAGTCTTTTGGAGGGTCATTGCGTGAGGTTTTCTTTGAGCAGGTGTATTCTCAAATGTTGAGATACCTACAGTGATACAGGTAGCTGGAGATCCCCTCTTACGGTACCCTCGCCATAGGACATGTATCTCGTCAGATTTTTTTGCTTTTAACATCGAGTTGGTGGTCACACGACAGTTGGTTTTGAGGAGTTTATGCCCATGGTTGTTTTGAGCAGTTTATGCGCTTACTTTTGTCCTGTCAGGTTTGAGAGTTTTCTCCTCATACAGAGGACACTTTGTCGGATTTTTCCGACGAGTTTATTTTATGCATTCTTGGCACATTTGGTTGTTTTTATACATTGATTTTACTACATTTGGTTTGTGTTTTTGCTTCTGTTCTAGGGGAAACTCTACCAAAATTATCCCAACCAATTTGCCATAAAGTTTTTGGCTACATTCTCTTGAGTCATGGCTGCGAGTAGTGCTTCCAAAAGAGAAGAGTACTACATCAAAAAGATTGATGGCACAAACTTTGCTATTTCACGAAAGCTTATGCAAGATGTTTTGATCAACAAAGGCTTGATAGCACCCTTGCACGGAAAATTCCATTCAAATGGACGAGATCGTGAAGTGGGAAGAGGCTATGCAATCTGAGTATAACTTGGTCTTAGCAAAATGAAACTTGGGAATTGACAGAGTTACCTGTGGGTAAACAAGCATTGCCATGCAAATGGGTGTACAAGAACAAGTACACGACAAATGATCCCGAGCCTAAGTATAAGGTTAGATTGGTTGCTAAAGGGTTAAAGCAAATGAAAGGCGTGAATTTTGATAAAATATTTTCTCCCATGGTATAGATGTAAAACTGACAAAAGTATTTCTATGAAATTGAATTGACGAAAGTAATACAATGACAAGATTATACACATCATAGGCAAAATCACTTGATTGTTAAGCTTTGACCAAAATGTAATACTTACAACACAATTGTCATTATTGAGAAAATACTTCGTTGACCAATAGTTACAAAAATGACGTACATACGTCATCTCAATATACATGCTATAACAAAAGAAAACTAGTGCTATCTGGCTACGGTTAGATTGATGTTCGTCTAAATCCGATGTCTCATTGCGTCCAAACGGCGTATCTATGGGATTCTGCAAAAAAAAAAAACAATAAGACTTTTTGTAAGTATAAACATATAATTACAAAAAAATCTATTTTTTAGCTTATCATTAACATACAACAAATGTAAGAGAGTAAAGTGAAATACTAACCATGTCGGAGTGAGAACTGAGAATGTACATAAGGGTGCTTAAGCCCTTTTTGCCTGCATATTCACGCTTGTACAGTGTGGGATCACATCCTGTCCTCGACCACTGTTCAAAACATACAAAGAATACGTTATGTTAGAATTTAAAAGTATAATTATCTATAACTGCCAAACCTAAAGGGCAATGAAAAAACACTTACAAAATCGACCTCAAATGATACCCACTCGCCGCTCCCTAAGTGGTGCGAGCTCCCTGCCTCTACTCGCACTTTGGTTGCCTCCTTTTGTTGCTTCCACTTGTTAGGATTCTCGTGCATTCCTCGCTTTGTATTCTTCCAATCTTCTTTGGCTAGCCAATATGGCCTATTCCACCCATGCTTTATTGCTTTTTGCACTTCAGAACGCTTATCCTTGCAGTATTCGTGCATCGGTACCTTCATCAGGTCTTCATGGAAGCACTCATTCTGACTTGACACAAGAAAATCATCATGCAGTATGCTGATGACTCTGTCTTTTAATTCATTTGGCACTTCACTCCAGGTGTTTAACATGTAGTGTTGAAACACCTGAGAGCAAATACCACGCATGCGCGAGATCACTTTCTTGCCATCGTCATCCATGATGATACCATTGCTGATGTCGATCGAGTACAACAACCCCTCTCGCCTGTGATGCGTGAACGTGGGTGTTTCGATAGGTTTCTTTAGTGGCGTCTTGATGGGGGTACGAACGACAGGTGTCTCCAATGGAGTCTAGGCCCCAAAGCAAAGAGTGTCGACTGGGGTGACTCTCGGAGGAGTAGCAAGTGGTGTGTAGCCAGGAACGACCGATAGTCGCGCAAAACCTGAGTAGATGCGATGTCGTGGTGGTTGGTGTGCACGAGAAAAGAAGGGGAAGGTAAGGAGCCTCATCGACTATGATGCGGTATCGAAGCATCATCAACGGCATCTCCACAACAACCATCATCGCCACCACTGGAGCGTTAGTGCCTAAAAGAGTGTGTAGATCGTCTAGTCGACATCGAACTCTCAGAGCACGTTGATCGCTCCGAGACAGAGGGAGATGCCGTAGGAGTGGAATGAAGCGACGGTGCTCCAAAGTGATGACGCTCCTCGTATCACCTCCTCTACTCCCGGGTGACAAGAAAGAAAGAAACTGATCATCATCCATACGTGCATTAAATACATGAACATTAAATCTTAATGATGAATGGAGAAGAAAATTTGAACAACTTATAATTTGATTAATCACAATTTATGATTTAAGTAATCACAATTTAAATCTCTCAAGTAGTATACAATATAGATAAGAATGGACAAAACTCCATGTGAATATAATATATATTATAAAAAGGAGCATAATTGCACAAATACAATGTTTATGGCTTTAAGAGGTCTCTCTCTCTCTCATCCTTGCATAACTCATTATAACTCCCTATGTCTATATAGAGCTCTCCGTTTAGGCAAATGTCCCCCGTTTCAATTTGTAGGTCCTTCGCATGCATCCCATAGAGAATAGCAGCACCAGGCTCGTTTGGCACCACCTCAGTGGCTTCTGAATCAGTGTACTCTCCGATCTCCTTCAGTGATGCCGCTGTGATTGGCACATGGTAGCCCTCATACGTCCGTGCACTATGAGAGGCTACCTCTATGACATACCACCAATTTGGTGCAGATTTTATAGGATGAAATACCACCTGCAAGAGCCACATAACTTACATAAGTGCTTCCAGATCACCACTCCTCTAAAATTGGATGTTAAATATTTACAGACTTACTTGTTCACAATGCTCGGGTAGTACGAAAGTGTCTCGAAGTTTGGTCCATATTTTGGTTGAATCCACCTTAAGGAAACCTGAATCTTCTCTGCACATAGTAGTGTTGTAACCCTCCATGTTTATCTTGAACCATTGCACGTCGAACAAATCCACAAAAAATCCTCTATAATTGATCCTCAAAATCTTTTGTAGCGTGCCGAAGTAAGTGAGTTCCGCCACCACAAGATCTGCATAAGAGGACCATCATCTGACTAGATTGTTTGAATTTTTCCATGATTCCACAATCTTGTGTAAAACTCCTTTTGTCGATCTGTTCCACCCTAAAATGTGGAACTTTACACCATGCTGCCGGGGTATCACTTATACTACAATCAACAAAGATTATGAATGGCCATCCAAAAATCTAGAAAGCCACTAGTCGTACATTGCAAACTTACCTTGGTCGTGCAACCCCGAGAGTACTCCCACTCCTCCTGAGTCACTTGTTTTTCGCACTGTTCTTTGCTTTTCAATTGGTTGTGCAACCATCTTAAGCTCATAAATGTTGGTAGGCTCACAAGACCCGCCGGCTAATGCATCGGTGGTTGTCTTTCCTGTCTCCACTCAATTCGTACCCTTTGTCGCTGTTGCTTTGCATCCTCTTATTGTAAAATCCACTTTTGCATTACTGGATTGTGAAGCATGCAAAATCGATTGATTTTAGTCTCTAGGTCTTCCGTCATTTTTTTCTTAACACCGAGATTGCACATGACAATCCCAAATATGCGCTCATCATCTATGGTTCGCCAAACATACATGGATCTCCTTTTGTGAGATCCAATGCACCAACTTCGCAAGTTTGTAGATTGTGGTATAGACGACAGGAGACAAACTTCCTCAATGGCCATCGGTAAAATAAATTGCAAAACACGTCTAGCAATGATGTTAAAGTCCACAAGGATATTTGTTACACAATTCCTACTATGATATATTCCACTTCAAACATACATGACACATTTTATGCCAGTCGTGTGACTTCAAACCAATAAGCTTCCCTTCTTTAGTGAAACATGTTCGGAGCAAGTGCATTATGCCAGTGAACGTCCGCATGAATTGAATGATCTCTTTTACTTTGCGTTCTTGGTCTCCTGTCAAAATCCATGGCGCTTTAGGGAGTTTTTATCGATCCACCGGGTGCTGTCTACGGCCAATATTGCTCCATACGATCCACATTTCTAAGGTCAATTATGGCCCCCAAAGTATCTTTCTTGTTGATGAGATGGTCCCACAACAGATTACCCACATTCTTAAATATGTGCATTGGATCAAGCAAGTGATTGTTCATGAATCTCGACCAATATGGTAACGCGTATCATAGAGAGAGTCTCTTCATCCCTGGGGACAAACCGTCATCACACATTTCCTTTTGCTCTAGCCATGCTCAAGCAGACATCCTCAGTGGCTCTCTTCCCAAAAAACCGTCACGTAACTCATGATTCGCTGGAAGATGCGCTTGATGACCTTCGTAAATTTGCTTCTTCAGTGAGGGCACCCGATGTGCATTAAGTCTAGGTCCACATGTGACACATGCTCTGTATCCGCTTGTTTGAAGCCCTGCATGTATACATATGACAATACATAATCTTGAGAAAAAGCAAGGTTTATAGTGTTTGAGTTTGAGTATATATCACCTGAGCATTTTGTTAGTCCGAGATAGTCATGCACGGTCCCACATTAGAATGCCTCTGATCAAAGCATTGTGTCACCCTATATGTTGGTTCATATCCACCACTACTATGCCAATCCACAATTTTTGTAGCTCCTGCAATAGTGGACAAAGATACACATCCATATTCTTCACTTTATACCGTCCCGGCACAATCAAGCTTAGAAATAGGTTTCCCTTCTTGGTAGTCAACCGCGGGGGAATGTTGTAGTTGAGGATGACAATTGGCCATACACTATAAGATGTTGACCTATGACCAAATGGATTTATGTCATCCATAGCCAGGTCGAGGCACAAATTTTGAGCTTCCTTGGCGAAATCCGGCCATGTGTCGTCTATATGCTTCCAAGCCGCACAATCTGTAGGAATTCGCAGCACACCATCCAAAGATCTATTCTCCTCGTGCTATGATGCTAGCGCGGTCATGGACTTATAGTCAAAGAAATGTTTGATACGAGGCAACAGAAGAAAGTCTCACAAAACCTTCTGCAAAAAAAAAATTCTGTGGAGATCTACTCGATATCTCTCGAAATCACATCTCGGACACTTCTCCATGTCTATATATTCCCCTCTGAAAAGAATGCAGTCGTTAGGACAAGCGTGAATACAATTGTAATCCATCCCCAAGTTTTGCAAGATCTTTCTTGCTTCCTCTCTAGAATCTGACATCACATTATCAGCTGATAGTATGTGCTCTTTAAGCAATCTATACAGCAAAAAAAATGTGGTACGCTTGTGTAAGTAATCTATAGGATCATTATATATTTAAAGTTTTTTATTGAAGTAAACACATTGAAATAGATTACCTGAAAAGTGTGTTAGAAGCTGGACACACCCCACAGCATCTAACTACTCGACGAACTATTATTTTTGTAATTATTCATTCATTGAGGAAAACCCGATATTTCACCTTGTAAATATTGGAACTTATAGAAGTTTCCAGATTGTATCCCAGTTTTGATAGTTAGATTGAGTAGATGGTTGATTTTGGAACTTTAGGGTTTGAGAAGTTGTAAGGTACATATACCACGTTTTGACCTTAATGAAAAACCTTTTGTCATTTTAAAATAACAAGTTTGAAGTCTATGAGTGACCTACTGTACGAGAGAGAGTGTGTGAGCTTCATCTTGACGCTACGTGTGCTACGGTGATCGGAATCGAGTGCGGAGAAGTGCATCGTGTTGCCCCCGACTAGAGCTACGCGTCGATACCAACATTGCGCGCGTACGGTCCGGCTTTGCGAGCTCCTTCTATGAGCTTCATCGGTTGTTAGGGTGAGCATACGTTGTCCGATTTTTCATTGCAGCATATCCAAGCGTTCACATTGAGTAGAACTACACATTAGGCACTTTAGATTTCGGAAACAAAGACCTGCAGATTTCGGCCAGACATCCTACGTGTTTCTGCACCGGGTGTTTTGGGTTGTGATTTTGGTTCATAGACCTTAGGGAGAGCGGCCTATTGGTATTAGTAGGGTCTCTTTCAAGTTCTATGGTGTTTCGAGATTGTTTGATGGGCGGTCGGCTCTAGAAAGCGTTGTAGGAAGTTTCCTCTTTGCACTCTTGAAGGCTATGACTTAGACAAATGGTAGAGACCTCTGTAGGAATTAGTTAGGAGTCGGTCGAGTGTAGATTGACACCTTATGCTTGCTTCCATGCGCCTGCGGAGCAAGCTTTGTCCTTAGCTGACATTACATGTTAGGTGACTTCTCGTTGTGCTGACATCCGTCGCGGCGTATCCGTCCAACATTGGCGCCGCTTCCGGGGACGAAAACCTTAGGTAGGTGACCGAGACTAATCCTTGAGGATTGGGATTTTTGGCTTGCCAAGAATCTTGCTTTACATTTAGATAGGATTAGAGGGTGGAGGACTCTCTAGGTCTTAGAGGGAGTCTAGGAAGCGTGTGTCTGGCCTAGATCCTTCGACTTAGGTAGAGGAGGTAGACTTAGGTGGTTTTAGGTAGTAGTCGAGTTCTAGAGTAGGAGTTGGAGTGGTAGAAGCGGTGAGAGGAGAGCTTGAGAGTCCGGAGAGGCCAAAAAGCAACCAAAAACACCATTATCACCATTTCACATGATAGGTAGGAGTAGAGTAAGTAGGACATCATGATTCAGGATCTAGAGCATTTCATGCATGTACACTTGCTTGGTAGAATCATTACAAGTTTGTAAAAGATGCAAAAAGATGCAAAAGTGTGTTTGAAAGCCTAATTGAAGTCCAAAAGTTACTGTGAGTGTTTCTCATAGATCTACAGAGCATCAGGAGCATTCTTGTCAGAAAAAACTTTAATTTTAAGCCAAGAGACATCCTACGCGTAGGATGTCTACAGGCTAATCTGGGAGGAATTTTGGGATTTTGAGTTGACCAATGTGTTCAGGAGGTAGGGTTTACCCTAATTTCAACTGGAAAGTGAAAATTTGGCCATATCTTGACAGGATAAGGCCAGATAGACTGAAATTGCAAGACATCCTACCCAAATAGGGCCAAAATATTATTTTGAGACCAAAACCATAAGATGGCTACATGAGCATGTCTTGCATGATATATTGAGTGGCTGAAAGGGGTTTCACCTCATTTGGGTAAGAGAATTGGGTTCAAAGTGGACTTTAGCACTTTTGACTGAAAAAGCAAAAACAGCTGAAATTTGGGACTTTTGACATCCAAATCAAAATCTAAGCATACCACTAGGTTACTGACATCAAGGGGAAGCTGTGGGACAAATCTGGGGTCAAACAGGCCAAAACGACATCCTACACGTAGGATGTCTTCTGAGTGATTTGGGACTCCAAACTAAATTCTGAGTATACCAAAGTGATCAGCAACTCAAGGGGAGCATGGGCTTTGAGTTTGAAGCCATTCTGAAGAAAACGACATCCTACGCGTAGGATGTCTAATGCAAGAATATGAAGCCAGACTTTGACTTTGAGCATTGTAAGGTGTTATATAGCCTAAGGCAAGCCTCCTAGTCAATTTTGGTCCAATTTGGAGTTGATTAGACTGATCAATACCATCAACAGGCCGTCGGAACAGATTTCTGACTCATTGACCAGCTAATAGGAGTCCAAATTAAAAAGTAAAAGCAGCTGTAAGCTCAGCACAACAAGAGGAAACAACAGTGCAAAAATCCAGGCAAAACACAGCAGGAGACATCCTACGCGTAGGATGTCTATTGGGGCATACTGCAAAGAAAATTTGACCTGGCATAGATAGTGAGGTTCCATTTGGCTTAAGGGTTCCAGAACTTCTTTCAGAAGTTTGGACCTTGTTTGCCCATTTGACTAAGCAAAGACTGAATTCAGACTTTTTCGCGTAAATTGACCAACATCAGAGGGAAGTACTATTTCAGATTAGCAAACCTAATCCAGAACATCAGTAGTGTATAAAATACAGTAGTGGTTGAGATTAATTCTCCAGTTATACCAATCATTACTAAGATAACCTCTAGCAGATAAATGCTTTGATTCAATTGCCGAAATTAAAACTCTTGTGTACAGGTATATTCGGCAACAAAACAAGAAGTTGTGTAGATACTGACCCATTGCCAGGTGAGTGGTTGAATCTGTGATAAATTGCATTGATAAGTTTGATGAATTTAAGATCAGGAAGATACATTGTTAGAGACCAGAAGGTGGCAGGTGACCAAGGTAGCTTAGTCTCCACCGAAGAGAGTGTAACTTGGCAAGGCTAGATCCGCTAGCACCGATTATTGAGGAAGGTAGTGATACTGACACTTCGTCAGAAAAATCTTTCTTCATGATGGGTAGTCAACAGCCAGGAGGTTTCACCTATGATGGACCTATGCGAGGAGGAAGCACCTCCCAAAATCCTTTGAGTGATTCCAAGCTCACGGTGATCTTCTTGGAGGGAACAAACTCGAGAGGAGCCCTAGGGAGCCCTAGTCTTTCTGACTATCGAGGCCGCAAGTGCATTTGTATCGAAGAGAGGCCAGCTCAAAGGTTGGAGAGAATCCGAGTGTATGATGATGGAGATAGACTCTGAGACGAAAAGGGGAACCACTATTTAATAGTTAGTAACCCTGAAGATTACAATAGATATGGAGATAACGTGGCGAAAGGGAAAATGGTTTCAGAAACTCAAGAACCGCCACCAAACATTGATCGGCCCGGAGCTATTTTTATATATGATAAGAAAACAACCAGGGTTCCAACTTATAACGAGAATGTGGGAATCTACAAACATGAGAGCAAGGGTATAGTCTCTTACTTTTGCAGCAAAGAACCATACGTAACCGAACTAAGCAAAGACAAGGTTCTTTACTTATTCTCTTATGAAACTGCTACGGGGAAGGGCATAGTTTTTGTTGATAGATACGGGCGAGAATACCAACGTATTCTCCTTGAGGAAGTAGAGAGAGCAACAAGTCCAGGAGCATCAGCATATGCCCCTGAGGAAGTGCCAAGAGCAGCCCACACCCCAAGCAATTCAACAAATCCTTTTTCAGACGAGTATGACACTACCTCACATTCCACCCGACCGCAAGCATTCAACAACCAAGACCAACCAGCAAACCAGCCATCATTGCAGGCATGGCTTCGACAGAGTGCAACAATGGAACCAGACCGAAACTGAGATGGTTATCAAGCCGCACGAGGGCTCAGGGATTTGCAAGAACCACCACACTATTCAAGGTATCAAGCAGAGAGTAAGCCAAAGACACAAGGGTCGACAGAGCCTGGAGGACCACCCATAGAACAAGTTCGAAGAGAAGAACCACCCCGACACCAGAACCATGGAGCATGATAGGGAATCAAGGACCATCAACTGCTGCACAGGCCGCAGGAGAAGGAAGATATAGCTTAGATGAACGAACACTGATGTTCATAGCCAATGGAGGCATGGGCAGACAAGGACATGCTTACCAACAAAGAGGGGCTCAAGGAGCACCTGAACAACCCAAGGGACCCTGTTACAAGTGTGGAGGAGACCATTGGCTGAGAGACTGTCCTCGTGATGAAATCATTAGAGTCAATGCGTATTGCCCAGAATGTGGAATTACTCATTTGATTCCCGATTGCCCTAAAAACCCGAGCAAAGGAGCAAAAACCACCTTGAACATGTAAGAAACAGTACCTTCTAGTGGAGGATCGGAAAATGAAACAATCATACCTATTCAGGCGGTAACATGGGCCCAAGCCCAAAGAAGGACAAATGAATCCATAATTGAAGAACCAAAAACCGATGCCCAAAGTTCAGAAACGAAAAATCAAAGAAGCACTTGGAAAGCTAGAAAGGCGTGTAGGAAAGCCAGGAAGGAACGAGAGCAAACAGCCCTATCCGAGGAGTTGAAACATACAAAGAACAGATTGGAGCGGTTAGAGGATCTAGCTAGTTTAAGCTCACACACCACAGTGGCCATAGCACCCAAGGAAATAGCAGAGCCTAAAAGTGCAGGATCAGAGGATCTGTACTGGCAGACAAGGTAAACGAGCACTTGGATGCACTACTAAAAGCTTATGAAGCTCGACTTAAAAAGAACCAAACCCAGGAGCAAAGGTGGATGACTTATCCATATGCAAAAATAGAAAAACAGAGGTTGGATATGTGTAAAAAGATGATTGAGACGGCTCAATCATTGATGGAAGAACCGCTGGGTAAACCTGCAAATTGTCATGAAGCACCAGCTCCAACCCCTATCCAACCAACATTAGAGAAACATGAGGAAACAAAGGAGAGACTCACTGATGACTACAAGTCCAAAGAAGAGCCTATCATAGTGCCAAATACCACCGATGGGGCAAGTGACGGGTTCCAGCCTAAAATATTGGCAAAAATGGGTAAGGACGGTAACGGTCTAGATGATCTGTGGAAGCACATCCGTGAGGCCAACGAGGCTAATAGGATGAGTAACCACATGAATAGCACGAGAAAAGAAAAGAATGTGATCTTACCTCCTATTAAAGAATTTGAGGCAAGATCGCATATGGACTTTGAGATACGTTCACAAGGGGGAGACCAAGGATCTATTAGTTCGGGGCACAGCCAACCAGACTCTTTGAGAACTTTACCCTCTTACCTGGGAGAGAACGAAGCTAAGTCGGAAGTGAGAGAAATCCCATCTCAAAGACTTTCTTCTAACAAGGTGATGGATTCACAAGGATTGATTGAGTTGTTATCCACCCCGGTGGCATGCACAATCACGTTAGCAGAACTCCTAAGGTTAAGGACAAACATGTGAACCACAGTAGGAAAATGCCTAGAGAAATTTGGAGTGAAAGACCCCACCTTGAAGCTACAAGAAGGGATCAGGGAGTTAGACACGCCTAATCCAAACACTAGACCAGTACCATTGAATAAGGTTGGAGAATATTGCGAGGGAGAAGACGGAAACACCACGTTACTGGTAGAATTCCAAGGAGTAGTTTCGAAGGCTATTCTTGACAGTGGAGCGGGGGTTGCTATTGCCACCAAAGAAATCTTGAAAAAATGGGAAAAACCAACTTTGAGGGCTACCAGAATGAAACTGCAATTGGAAGATGGGTTCATGGAAAAGCCTCTAGGACTCTTAGAAAAAGTAATTGTCACTTCGTGCAGAATAGAGTATGAGCATACATTTGCAATAGTCGATTTCGACAAAAAGAACAATTATGAGATAATCTTGGGACGACCATGCATGAGACAATTGAATATGGTCCAAGATTGGGGTTATGACCACATATACCTCAGACATGGCGAGACGACAACTAAAATACACCTGAAAGACCATAGTTACAAAGATGTAAACCAAACACCAGTGGAAGATTTTGATTCGGCTACAGTAGCAGGATCGGAACTACCAGCATGGTTAGGGCAACCAAAAGAGCTATGGATGTGTAGAGCTTCACATTGTGGAAGCCTAAGAAAAGAGGAATGTGTCTTAGAAAGAGCAATTGAGGACAAGGAATATATTCTGGAACCTTTCCCTGAAGATGCCTTGGAACCTCTAGAATGGGAACACATACTGGCAACATTGGATGTCTGTACCATTACCGACAGTCCAACAACAAAATTTTGCGATAAGGATGGCTATGATGTGCTACCCTATTACATGGTAAGCATTGTACCAGAAAAAGAGACGGGATAACCTCCAGAACAAGAAGAGTTTTACAACTCCTCTGAACAATTGGAAGTAAATGATGATGCAGATAATGAGTGTTCAGACACCTCAAGTGAGCGTGGAAATGAAGCTGAGAATATCAAGTTTCATGATTTTGCTAATCAGCACCCTAGACGCCAAGAACGCTATAGGAGGAAACGAGCAGGAAACAAAGCGAGAGAAAACCTGATGCCCAGGATAAAAGGTAAAACTCACTATTTGATGCTTGTAAAAGCAGAGGATTGTGTAAAAGATCAAATATCAAGAAAATTCTCAAAAAATTGAAAAGAAAGAACGCGAGAGGAAACAAAACAGTCACGAAAAGCTAAAACCGAAACAAAATCACAAGAATCTGAAAAAAAAAAGAGAAACAACAAAAGACCAAGAGTGGACCAAATTGGAGCGTAAGCAGAAATACCAAGAACTGAAACAATCTCTGAGAGAGATATGGACTACTGAAGAAGATAGTGATGGTAAAGGGGAGTCAAAAAGGGGCAACATGAACGTACCATCACACTGTCGGAAGTTTACTATCCAGGACAGAAAAATCATCATGACACCACCAGTCAGGGAGAGAACAACCAGGAATCTTAAGATGGGCCTGAAAATGCAAAAAAGATAGACCTCGTAGAACTAGGTGAAAAGCCTCAGCCAGTCTATATAGCTAATGATTTAGAGCCTGAGGAGGAAGCACAGCTAACACAACTTCTCAAGAAGTATAAAGATGTGTTCGATTGGTCTTATAAAGACCTCAAAGGAGTTGATCCATTGATATGCCAACATACAATTCCTTTGAAATCGGATGCAAAACCTACCAAACAACGTCCTTATACATATAATGACACATTTGCTAAATGAATCAAAGAAGAAATTGATAAATTGATGGAAGGGGAATTCATCTATGAGATTGAACATACAGATTGGGTGTCACCCATTGTGGTAGTTCCCAAAAAGAATGAAAAATTGCGAGTGTGTGTAAACCTCAAGAAGGTGAATGCAGCAACCATAAGGGATAATTATCCCTTGCCAATCACAGAACATGTCCTTGAGCGAGTGACCGGGAAACGGGCTTATTCCTTTCTGGATGGGTTTTCAGGATACAACCAACTGGAAATAGCAAGGGAGGATGAACACAAAACAGCCTTTGCCACAGAATGGGGGATTTATGCGTATCGAGTTATGCCATTTGGCTTAACTAATACACCAGCCACTTTTCAGAGGTTAATGACTCACGCATTCAAGGAATACCTAAGAATATTCTTAGAAATTTACATGGATGACCTATGTGTACACTCTCTTCTACGAGAGGAACATATAGACCATTTGCAAAAGGTCTTTGAAAAGTGCAGGACATATCGAATCTGCCTTAACCCGGAAAAGTGTGTTTTTATGGTTAAGCAAGGACGAATCTTAGGACACATTGTCTCAAGAAATGGCATAACCATAGACCTAGACAAAGTCAAAGTCATTGTAGACCTGCCCAGGCCTACTAATGCGAAAAAAGTGCAATCCTTCATGGGACACTGCGGATATTATCGAAGGTTCATATACATGTATGCGGTTATCGCACAACCTCTGTATCGTTTGCTAGTCAATTTCGAGTGGACCGAGGAGTGTGAAACTTCATTCCAAAAGCTGAAGGAAAACCTTATATCAGCACCTGTACTAAAGGCACCATATTGGGAAAAGATATTCCATGTGCACATTGATGCTTCAGCATATGCCATTGAAAGTATTCTAGCTCAACCTGGAGACGGAACAATGGATTTTCCGGTTCGCTATGCGAGTCGACAGTTTAACAATGCAGAAAAGAACTACACAACCACCGAGCGGGAAGGGTTAGGAATGATTTATGCTGTAAAGAAATTTCGGCATTATTTGCTTGCAAACAAATTTGTGTTCTTCACAGATCATCAAGCTCTTTGTTACCTAGTAAATAAACCTTGCAATACAGGAAGAATCGTACGCTGGTTTATTATATTGCTAGAATTTGACTTCACAGTGGTGGTCAAAAAGCGTAAAACCCATCTACGAGCAGATCATCTTTCGAGGATACATAGCGGGGAATCTCCTGAAGGAGTAGATGATGACATACCAGATGCTTATCTTTTCAACATTGAAATGGTACCCAAATGGTCTCAGGAAATTGTTAGCATTCTTTCCTTTGGAAGTAGGTTTGATCATACGGAATGCAGATCCAAACAACAAACAATTCGACAAACAAAAAACTTCCAGTTGATAGCAGGACGGCTGTATCATCTTGGATCGGACCTAATCCTACGATTATGTATGAATCCGAAAGAATTCGAGTGCTACCTTGAAGAGGCACATGTCCAGGGTTGTGCATTTCATTGTTCAAACGTGAAGACACACCAGAGACTGAAACAGTTGGGGGTTTATTGGCCAACTATGTATGCGGACACACATTCCTATGTTACCAATTGTACAGTATGTAGTGCCAAACGACCAGTGGATCACGCAACTTTGTTTCAGGTAAACATAGCACCTACATGGAGTCAATATATCATTGACTTCTTAACCACCAGGACATTCCCTGAGAACATCACAAGAGCATGGGAAAAAGCTATAGAGCTAGAAGCTCGTGACTTTCACTAAATTGGGAATCAAATCTATAAGCGGGGAAAGGACAATCAACTTAGAATCTGTGTAAGTGAAACTGAATACCTGCTGATTCTAGAACATGCACATAGTGGAATAAGTGGAGGCCATTTTTCGGGCGATAAGATGGCAAAAATTGTCTTAACCGCAGGAATTTGGTGGCCTACATTGCACATGGATGCCGAAGAGTTTGTAAAGCGTTGTGATGCATGTCAACGCACCAAGATACCAATAAAAAGAGATGAGATGCCATTACGGCCAATGATGGGCGCAAGAGCATTTGCAAAATGGGGCATTGATTTTGTGGGACCTATCTCACCCCCTGCATATCGCACCCATACCCAATATATTATTGTGGCTACGGACTATCTCACAAAATGGGTCGAAGCCAAAGCAACACAAAAAGCTGATGCACGCACCACGGCATAATTTTTGTATGAGAATGTTTCTGTACGTTACGGGTTACCAATAGAAATTGTCAGTGACCGTGGAACACATTTTCTCAATGAAGTCATTGAATATCTGCTCGAGTAATTCATGGTCATACATAGGAAATCCGCACCATACCATCCACAGGCCAATGGGCAAGCTAAGGCCACAAATAAAACACTATGCACAGTTCTCACCAAAATAGTGTCAGAATCACGAACAGATTGGGATCGGCAGCTACACTCAACACTATGGGCATACAGGGTAGCTTACAAAACATCAATAGGAACAACACCATACAACATGGTATTTGGGTTACATGCTATACTACCCATAGAGTTTTTAATCCCAACTCTACGAGTAGCAAAAAGGTTGGAATGGACAGGGCATGAGCTCTCTTCAAGAATTGATGATCTTGAAAAGCTAGATGAACTCCGCTTACGGGCTGTCGCGTCAATCTATGCTAAAAAGAGAAGACAAAAAGAATTTTTTGGCAAACATGTGCGTACCAAAGAGTTCAAAACAGGTGATTACGTACTTGTTTATACCTTGAAGCAACATGCCAAGAAACTTAAAAAGCGAGGGATGGGACCATTTGTGATTAATGGTCTATCACAAAGTGGAGCTGTCAAGCTTGCTACATTAGCAGGTGAAGAAATACCAAACTGGATTAGTGGATGTCGTCTGAGAAGCTATCATCTACCACTCACACAGGAGTTGCTCCAACAAATTCATCAAGGAAAACAACGAATGAAGGAAAAAGAGAGAGTACGGGAAGAAGCTCAAGCCGAAGCACAAGAACGCATTGCAAAAAGACGGCTTCTGCGACAACAACAAAAAAGTGGAGCACCATTGCGAATCAATGCCATTCGACTAACTAAGTTGGAGGAGGAAACAGTGGAGCCAAATTGGCGGTCAAAGTGGGCAACAATCAAGTTGAATCAACAGCTTTGCTTGATTCGGGTGCTCAAGCAAATTTGATCTCTTACGGATTATACCAAGAGCTCAAAGTCACAGATCAACTTCATCCTACTCCCCAAGTGCTCGAAAGTAGCACATCACACCCATTGAAAACATTGGGATGGACTATATTGCATGTACAGCTACATCAATATATGTATCCACACAAATTCTATGTGGTGACAGATGAAAGCACACAACACCCAATGATGCTAGGGCAACCTTGGCAAAAAACGTACAATGTGTAGATAGATTGGAAAACAAAGGTGGTCAAGATTCAACATGAACATGAACAACAGGTGATAGCTTTTTCTCAACAATACAATCATGAACAACTGCAAGCTATGCAATCACTGGAAACAAAGCCAAATGCACAAATGCCATCAAAGAACAACAGGGAACCCGAGACCAACAATCAGGTAAAAGACAACCATACTACTTACAGACAAATAAAGTCACCGGCCACAATGCAAAAATCTAGGCTACCAAAACAAGGTAAACAAGTATGGATGTGGAAGGATAGAAATGCAATGGCAGAAAAACAACAATGTAACAAACGGATTCCAACAAAGCAGACGGTTCAACCCCAAACCAACGGCATAAAACGAATGTGGATCCCAAAGAAAATGCTTAGCCATAACCCAAATGTCACTCACATTTGGATACCAAAACAAAAGCAACTACCTACAGTACAAGCAACAATGGAAAGCAGACAACTGCATGTCAACAAGGAGAACCGACATATGTGGATGCCAATGAAAGACAAACCAGTGGCAAACAAGAAAGTGCCAAACCATCTACAAAAATCGGCAGCAACAAAATACCAATGGAAAGCCAAGGCCATAAGGCCCATAGCCATTACATCCCAGCCAATTATATCCTCAGAAACAGCTACGACTCCATCAACAGTGTCGGCAAAGCAATTGCCTCTTGCCAAAAAGACAATTAAACAGAGAGCAGCAAAGTTACAGCTGTTACTTGCAAAGAAAGCAGAAAACCTCGACAGCGAATGCCAATAAGCATCTAGCTTATTCCCTTCTCTTGCACAACATTAATTTTTCCATGCATTGACCGAGTATGCATAAAGTAGGGCCACATTAATCGGCCAGGCATTAGCACAACTTTTTCAACCTATGCACGGCACATACTCCGAGTCGAAACCTTGTCGTTCGGGAGGACTCCGACTAGGAGGGGGGGAGGCATTCTAGAGGCACTCTCAAATACGGAACCAATGACAGAAACAGCAAAAAAGGGCATGATTTTCGACTATTTTAAGGGTTGTTGTTTGATTGCGAAATTTTTTGGAGTAACCCAAGTACAGATGCCCTTATACAACATGAATCTACAGGTATATGTGGCCAAATGCCAAATCAAGCCCCTAGGTGTGTGTATATAAGTAGAAATAGCCATTTTTCAGGCAAAATATTGGTAAAATGGAGATATCCGGCCATAAAAATTGCATGTGAGTGTATATAATGTGTTGCGGTGATGTTTGTGATTTATTATGATTTTTGGGGATTTTCTGGGTTTGATTTTCTATTTTCCTTTTAATTTTGCTAATTTTCGGTAGAAAAACTTCAAAAATACAAAAAGCAGGTGAAAAACAGTCGTAATGAAAAACAAAAAATATGGTGATGATCAGTGACTATAGGAAAACCTATGATACAGTGGGGGTGCAATTATGAGACTCGAGCGAAAAGCGTGTTTTGGCCAGGTTTTGACCAAAATGCCAAATTTCTGGTAAACAGAGCAAATAGAGTTCAAATCAAGAAATTTTTGAGCCTAAACCGCATCTCGCAAGAAGATAGGAGCACATGTCAAATTTCATGAAAAGTGGTTCGGGACCTCCATTATAAGAATTTTTCACCCCATTTTTAGCTCATTCTCACTATTGACTTTGTGGAGAGAGCTTCTGCCACCTAGAGCGGATTGACCTTCCAGCAGCTTCTACGACGTGCACAACTACCCGACGAGCTCCAGACATAAGAGGTAGGGTCACCACCTTGGGCTTTTTGCGCATGTTTGTCATTATGTCGCGAAAACTAGTGTAGAAGTCACACACAAAGCGAGCGGTAGAGACCTACAAGTAGAGACGGCGGCCTAACGGCTAACCCGAAAGCAACAAGACTTCATCGGCAGCTTACCCTAGTCTAGGAGACCAGTCCTGGATAGCCAAAGGCAGTGGGAAACCATCGGGAAAAACCCGAATTCCCAGAAACCCGCAAGAGGCCACCAAATGGGAAATCGGCAAAACGGCGACCAAATGCTACCAAAATTCATGGGTAGGAGCATCTCAACATGCTGGACAAGTCTATATGATCCACATGATCAAAAAGTTACCCGAAGCGGCACTAAAACTCAGAAACGGCATCAGACACACAAAGCGTCAAATTGCACTTGCGGCCAAACCGCAAGTCCGTTTGCCACCAAACTTCACGAGCGGCTTTCCGAGACCATCAACAACCAAGTCCTATGGTGGTAGACCACCACAAATCACCAAAGGGACTTAGGGGGGCAAAGGGCAAGCACTGGGAGCACCAGCACTGACAAAATCACCAGGAGACATCCTATGCGTAGGATGTCTCAAGGGCACTTTTTTGCACAAACCCCAACATTTTTTGTCATGCACATGTTCTCAATGACATTTACAAGCCATACACCAAGTTTCATCACATTTGGATCAGATTTGACCTCATATGCATGGAAAAACGCAAAGTTACGGCATAGAGGCAAAAATGGGCCAAAGACCTACCAAATCTTGTCCAAATCTCATGAAACTTGCACAAACACATTCACATACACACCAGCAAACAATCTGTGTGGTCAGGGAGAAAAAATGATGAAATAGACATCCTACGCGTAGGATGTCTAATTCACTTTTTTGGCATGCAAGGGATGTTTTATCATTCCAGATCCAATTACATCATCATCAAGAGCCCATATGTCAAGTTTGAAGCCATTCTAATCACTCTTGACCCCCAACACCTTCAAGATACACTTTTTGAGCCCTAAAACACCTCACAGAGCCCTACAAGCATCAAATCTTGTCCAAATTCAAATCCAAGCAAGAACATGGCCATGTTCCATAGGCCAAGGACAACCCACAGAACAAGTTTCATGTAATTCTGATGAAAAAGACATCCTACGCGTAGGATGTCTCCAGCATAAATTTAGCCTTCTGTGCAAAGAATGACATCATGGGAGCCAATACCATGGTGCAATAAGCCCATATACCAATTTTCAACCCATTTGGACATCAATTGCTACCTATGATGGACATTCTACCCAAATTGTGACCTAAAGCCTGAATAAGCCCCAAAAATCCACTTTTTGGTATCCAAATTCAAATCCAAGCCTATAGCCATGTTCCATGAGCCTTACACTACCTTCATGGAAAGTATGAAACAATTCTGATGAAAAAGACATCCTACGCGTAGGATGTCTAGATGGGAATTTTTGGCCAGATTTGCACTGTGAGCACATGCACAGCTTCACAAGTTCCTTTTAGGCTGTAATTTCAATTTTCAAGTCGTTTGGATAAGGAAAACTCGGTTTCGCAACTAATATGGAAAAAACGCTAACTTTGGACTACTGAGTGCAACAGGATCTATGGCAGCCTCGAAGTCACCGGCAAAGAAGAAAAGAATGACAATCAAAGATTATCTCGACGAGGTGGAACCTTTTGTCATTCCAGAGGGAACACTAAAGCCCACCAGCACCTGGATACAAGAAGATCTATTAGAGTCAAACGACCTAAAGATCTACCAGGGAGTGTTCAAAAACAATGAAGGCAATGTAATAGAGCTACCAATGCTGCCAAGAGAGCTCAATGAATTTGTACGAAGCAAAATGGCCGGCTACTTGGAGAAAATTGACCTCCATAACTACTTCGAACCAATACCATCAGGGGTGGACATCAAAAGAGTATGGGAGTTTGTAACAAGCATCAAAGAGGATGGAGTGGCCAAGGTGACATATTTACAAGGCAGACCAGATACAGAGATCATAATCACGGAGCGGGTTGTAGCCCATGCACTAGACCTCTCCAATCAGGGAGACAGTGTGACAAAAAGAAGGGATGAAGTCAAGGTGTACAAAGAGAAAAAGGCAAATTATACCTTTGAAGACATTGCCAACCCAAAGGTGGCAATCATGAGCCAATTGTACAACCAGTACTTCCACATGTGCACGAAGAGGCCACAGAAGTATAGGATGCCGCCAGGTGCAATTGCCACAACGTTTACTTGGGCAATGACAAAAGGCACCCCAAAGATAATCAATTATGCGGCATACGTACATGACAGCTTGGTAAAGATGGGCAACAAAAATCCAACCTACATAGTGCCAAGAGAATTGATAACCAAGGTGGTTTATGCAGCACTACATGCTAAAGGAAGGTGGTCCCACCCCCCATCTCAGAATGATTGGCTAAGGGTAAAAGAAGACAAGGAAGATGAGCAACAAAGAGCACCAAGGGTGGCTACGAGGTTGAAGAGACGGCTAGAGCCAGTTGAAGAGGAGCAACCCGAGCAGAAGAAAGGAAAGAAAGAGTTTGCTCAAGTTCCGGCCAAAGAGACAAGGTCACAAAAAGCAGCAAGACTCGAGAGGCTGATGGAGAGTTTCCGAGCAGAAAGAGCCCTCAAGGGTGATTTAAACGAACTCTGGAAGCCATCTCTCGAGTCTATGTCCGGATCATCCAGAAGAGTGAAAAGGGACCGCTTTGAAGATTATATCAAGAATTTCGAGATTCTTGATACTGCAGTGGAAAACATTCCCCATGTCCCTTTCACCGAGGAGGAAGTGGAGCAGATAAGGCAGACACTGCTAGATGAACAAGAAAGCCAAGAAAAGGAAAGGAAAACAAAACCAGACAGGGACTTAAAGGGCAAACCGGAAGCTTTACGAGATAGCCCTAAACCCAGCCCACAGCCATCACCACCGCCATCACCACCTCCTAGCATCCCTCCACCAGAAGATAAAGAGGCTGAGGACAAACAAGATGAAAGGCAAGATGAGAAGCAAGAGCAAAGGCAGGAACCTGAGCCAAAGGAAGAGGCCAAGCCCGAGTCATAGCAAAAACGATTAGATGAGGCTTATTATGCATTTTTGGACCTGCTAGCTGCAGGCTATACAAAGGAAGAAGCCGCCACAGTCGCATTCGACTTGGCGAGAACAGGGCATAAAGAACAAATGCAAGGCATTCGGCTAGTGGAACTAAAAGAAATTGCTACCGACACGGTAGACCTGCACCCACCCTCCAATGACTGGGACGTGGTGATGACAAAGCTAGCCGGATTGCAAGCACAATCCATGGCTTCAGAGGAAGAAATGACGACTCTCAAAGCCACTAAAGAACAAATAAAAAAGGAAGGGGATTCTCTGCAGGCACAAAGCCAAAGTCAAAAAGAGAGAGAAGATGACGTGCAGGCCACAGGCCAGCTTGGCAACGGCTCTACAAAACTGCCAAGCAATGGAAGAAGCAAATGAGGTAGCAGCAAAAAGAGTACAAGCAGTTGAAGAAGAGTGTCTGCAGCTCAGCAAGTCATTGTGAGATGCCGAAAGAGAAAGGGATAATCTGACACTACAGTTGGCCGAAGAATCGAAAGAAGTAGAGGCCATGAGAAATGCCAAGGAAAAAGCAGAGATAGAACAAGAATCAAGCCTGGATGAAGTCCTTGAGCTCAAGGACCAATTAAAAGTCAAAGATCAAACCATCCAGAGGCTGTGAGCATCACGTGCTAGAGTCCGAGCTACGAGCTCGACTCAAATCATTTTCGAGAGTCAAATATATGAAGAGCAAATGCAGGAACTTCAGAAGGAGCTGACTCTTGAGAAAAAGCAGAGGTTAATGATGGCTGAAGGTTCTATCGCAATGCAAACAAGAATGGAGGATAGCCAAAAAGCCCTACAAGAAGAGGTGGAAATCATAAATAAAAAGCTCGAGGAGGCGGAAAGAGTAAACGCTGAACTTAATGACCTCCTCGTGAATATGAGCGGAGAAGCTGAAGCGGAAAAACAAACACTCCTTAGGCAAATTGAGGAATTAAAAGGCCAGCAACAAGCAGAGGCAGAAAGCTCAGGGCCAGCCGCCAATGAGGGCATCGACCTCGAAAATGTGGCAGATCCTGTGGACACACCCATGCAAGAGGAAAGCATAGCAGGATCCTCTCAAAAGCCACAGGATCTAACACAAGAAGAGGAGGAAAAATTGCGTAAGGCAATAGAGGCATAGCTAAGAGAAAGCACAAAGGAAGCCTTGGAATGGGAGCAGAGGGTCTTCAAATCTATGACCATTCAGAAGATCGACGCCAGCAATATCAGGCACGAGTGGCTTCAACCCTCTCTCCCATATCCATTGCTGAAGTATGAAGCAGCAACAATAAACAAACGAATATGAGAAGAGCCAACGGTACCTCTCTACAATGCAGACACCTCAAGGCCAGAAGGAGTTAAGCTCATAGTGGATTCTCAGCCAAAGTGGAGGAAGGCTTGGCTTACCAAGTACCCATAATCCACTTGGCAGAGGCACCTAAACATATCAGAGACAACCTCAGCTTCTGTCCTCTACCAAGGGTTAGGACGTGGAAGGCACAAGAAATTTTGCAAAGAAGCCAACCCACTTGGCTGAATTACCCAAAGCTGCCGGGCGTGAAGGCAGGTGAGAGAATAAGTGTCCAATACATGGTGAAAACCCTAACCGGCACCATAAAATTGTTCACTGGCTCACCTAACCTTACATGCATTATGATGAGAAAAATCTACAGAACCATCCTAGCAGTGTTCGAGACCTTCAAGCCAAGCCAGGTGACCGACATTATATTCTTCTTCCAGGATACATACAGATGTGCTTATGATCTGTGAGGTCAGCCCTCCAAGGAGGTGATACATGCGTTGTACCAAAGAATCATGTTTCTACCATCCTATCACCTCCAGGCTTTTGAAGAAGCATTTTATACGGGGTTCTTCACCATGCATACAGATATCTTTGGCCCGACAATGCTGAACCTACATGCAAGGTACGAATCACTGCTAAAGATGCGGGAAACGATAAGATGAAGCAGCTGATCAAGGCCATGTCGGGGACGACATGAACAAGGAGGGGGGGGATATTAGAAGCTGGACACAAACCACAGCATCTAACTACTCGGCGGACTATTATTTTTGTAATTATTCATTCATTGAGTAAAACCCGATTTTTCACCTTGTAAATATTGGAACTTATAGAAGTTTCCGGATTGTATCCCAGTTATGATAGTTAGATTGAGTAGATGGTTGATTTTGAAACTTTAGGGTTTGAGAAGTTGTAAGGTATATATACCACTTTCTGACCTTAATGAAAAACCTTTTGTCATTTTAAAAAAACAAGTTTGAAGTCTGTGAGTGAGCGTACTGTGTACGAGAGAGAGAGAGAGAGTGTGAGCTTCATCTTGATGCTACGTGTGCTACGGTGGTCGGAATCGAGTGCGGAGAAGTGCGGCGTGTTGCCCCTGACTAGAGCTACGCACCGATACCAACATTGCGCGCGTATGGTCCGGCTTTGCGAGCTCCTTCTACGAGCTTCATTGGTTGTTAGGGTGAGCATACGTTGTCTGATTTTGCATTGCAGCATATCCAAGCGTTCACATTGAGTAGAACTACACATTAGGCACTTTAGATTTCGGAAACGAAGACCTGCAGATTTCGGCCAGACATCCTACGTGTTTTGCACTGGGTGTTTTGGGTCGTGATTTTGGTTCATAGACCTTAGGGAGAGTGGCCTATTGGTATTAGTAGGGTCTCCTTCAAGTTCTATGGTGTTTCGAGATTGTTTCATGGGCGTTCGGCTCTAGAAAGCGTTGTAGGAAGTTTCCTCTTTGCACTCTTGAAGGCTGTGACTTAGACAAATGGTAGAGACCTCTGTAGGAATTAGTTAGGAGTCGGTCGAGTGTAGGTTGACACCTTATGCTTGCTTCCATGCACCTGCGGAGCGAGCTTCGTCCTTAGCTTACATTACATGCTAGGTGAGTTCTCACTGTGCTGACGTCCGTCGCGGCGTATCCGTCCAACAAAGTGCTATGACGCTAGTGTCACTCCATCCAAACTTTTTCTGCATGTTGAAAAGAACCAGGAGCGCCTTCAATCTAGAGACACGTTCTCCACCATACAATGGCATATCGGCTTCACTTTTCATGTCATCATAGATAAGCCTTTCTGAATCTATGATCGTCTCGATCATTTCATCAATCTCGGGCTCAAACATAGCCTCGTTGGGAATGTGGTCTGCATGATTACCCTCCGAGCTATCAAAGGCTATATCTTATGGTCTCACATATGCTGCTTGACCGAAGCGTCTGTGAACACGTCTATTGGGTTGCAAGATTGATGTCCGTCAGAGTCTGACAAGTTGTAATTGGCAATAACTTGATCTATAATAGAAGGATCAAAGACGCCAATTTCACGAACATGCTGCAAAAAAACTCGTCTTGTTCGTTGCACAACATGTTTGCATTGATTACAAGGACATAAGATCCTTGTTGAGAGATAGGCGTTTCAGTTGGACGGCCCCACATCGTTGTCACTACTCATAACGAATGTAAAACCCTTATAACCTGAACATAAATTTAATCTTCTATTGGCATCCTCCGTCTCTTATCTCACTCTCTCTTAATCTCCCTGACAATCAAGAAACCATAGATCACACTGTAAACTACCCGAAATTCTCTAGCCATGTTTGATCCCCGCACATCTCGGTCTAGAGGTGCACGAAGATCAATACCACCGGGTTATAATCTCGTCTTTATTGGTCAATGCCTATATTTGTGGGCACGAAAAATCTACACACCCACGTCTACATGACAATGCATGTGGTGGAAAAACCCCTTTGCCTCTTGGTCAATTGTAGCAATTCACAGCTGCTCTAATCTCTAAATTCTAATTTCTTGATACGTTGTGAAAGTCCTGAGTTATCCACTGTCCTCTTCCATCTCTTAAGTTCAACAGATGGAGAACATTTTCAGCGGCTAGTGTTGTTGCCTACTTCTTTGAGTATTCCAAAGCTAAGTAGCTTCAAACACCTTTAAGCTCTACAAAAAAGAGAGGGATGGTTGGGCCTCTTCTTCAGCTCTAAACCTTCAATCTTAAGTTAAACCCTAAACCTAACACCAAAGCACTAATATTAAATCTAAACCTAAATTCTAACTTAAATATAAAAACTAAATCTTAAACCTATGTCGAGTCTCTCTCTCTCTCTCTCTCTCTCTCTCTCTCTCTCTCTCTCTCTCTCTCTCTCTCTCTCTCTCTCTCTCTCTATCTATCTATCTATCTATCTATCTATCTATATATATATATATATATATATATATATATATATATATATATATATATATATATATATATATATATATATATATATATATATATATATATATATATATATATCATAGTACATCTATTTACAAAGACAAACATTGATGAAGCTCTTCACCAACCAATGCACTATTTTCTTGGACAATGCAGACATTATATTTGATCCACAAGGAGTTTATTGTATTGGTCTCATGAATCATTTTGAAATTTTGAAGACGTTTAATATAACATTTCATTTTATATTTTCTCAAAATTTTAAAATCTATCTCTCTCTCCCCTTGTTTTCTCCCCTTATCTCTCTCTCTCTCTCTCTCTCTCTCTCTCTCTCTCTCTCTCTCTCTCTCTTTGCTTCCCCCCCCCCCCCCCCCCTCTCTCTCTCTCTCTCTCTCTCTCTCTCTCTCTCTCTCTCTCTCTCTCTCTCTCTCTCTCTCAACATGTATGTACATGTATGCATTTTTTGTTTATGCATGTGTGTGTACATTCTTTATGCATTCAATGTGTGTGTATATGTGTTTTTTGTTTATGCATGTGTGTACAATCTCTCTCTCTCTCCCTCTCTCCCTCTCTCTCTCTCTCTCTCTCACACACACACACACATTGCACAATGTGCACACACACACACACACACATTGTGTGTGTGTGTGTGTGCACATTGTGCAATGTGTGTGTGTGTGTGAGAGAGAGAGAGAGAGAGAGGGAGAGAGGGAGAGAGAGAGAGAGAGAGAGAAAGAGGGGAAGGGAACATGAGGGGGAGGAGAGGGAAGGAGCATACCAGGCTCTCCTTTCTCTCCTCATGTGTGTATGTGTGTTTGGGGGAGAGGGAGAGAGAGAGAGAGAGAGAGAGAGAGAGAGAGAGAGAGCGGCGTGGGTATACCTGTAAATCGAGAGCACCGAAACTCAAATCTGAGATTTGAGTTTTTGACGTTCTTGATTTATTTTTTTACCCTGTTGGCGTCTCTATGCAACAAATAACATAGCGACGCTGTGGATTTTCACATTTGAGCATCGCACTGCTAGCGTCTCTAATATGAAGAACCTCTTGTAGTGAGAGAGTAGAATATTTACCTACAAATATCCCAAACCACACAGAACTTGCAAAAAATTAAGATGGTTAGAGTAGAATTTTTGGGAGGGTTTCTAGTTGGCCTTGATGATTTCCTAGGCCGTCACAGTCGGGGGTCAGGGGGCAAAAAATCTGAGCCGTCCATCAAGGTGACTTTCTGAGTGAGAATGATTGCATGTAACCATTGGATTTTTGTCAACTCAGCATCAAGAATCTGAGAGCAGCTGTCTAATGATTGAATGCAAAGTCAGCGCTCGTAATGATTTTTGAGGTGTCTTACATCCACACAGCTTTTGACTCATCAGCACACAGAATTTCAGGCATTTGAACAAATTCTGTCTCACCAAATCAGCTTCCATCCTTGACCCCCTTCCCCCCTACTGTGACGATCATTAATGGTATGTCAGAGACCATTCTCCAAGAATGAGACTCCCACCATGGCTCTTGACTCCCCACCGATTGCCATGTGGTAACCTGCATTCGTGGGAAGGGTCTCTGATAGACCATTCCCTACCTCTTCCATATTCTGCAGGACAGCTTGGTACCCACAGGGTGGGGTGAACAAAAATTGGAGAGAGCATAAATTCCCTGGTATGTAGGTTAGCCCAAGATCTATAGTTCAAAAATTTGAACTTGTGTATGTCTTTCTTGAGGAGAGTAGGCCAAAAGTCTTTAGATTCAGAAGCTCTGAGTATCCATTTTGCAGCCATCCTTGTGGAAATCCTTTCTAGGTTGAGCATTCAAAGTTCCCCTTTATCTTTGGGTAGGCATCATATGTCCCATGGGACCATTGATATATTTTTTTGCTCAGTATCTCTACCCCACATAAAGTTTCTTGCCATTGAAGTTACCTGTTTTAGCTGACACTTAGCTGGACACCAACAAGATATTTCTTTTTTGGTAAGGTAGTAAGTAATGATTCAAAACAAAAGCTTGCTGAGGGAGAACTTGGATAGTTGTACCATTTAGCCAGTTTCTGTTTGAATTCGGGGACTACCTATTCCCATCCCTCGGCATTTGTGACTTTGAATCCCATTGATACTCCCAATAGTTTGAAAACTTGTCCATCCCTAATTTCCATGCAGCCTGCATTTGAGACTATCTGTGGGAGCTATCCATTTGAGCTTTTAACACTAGTTTTAGACTAAGTAATGACTGACCCACTTGCTTTGCAGAAGATGTCTAAGCAATTCCAAAACTGATCCATCGAGGCACTATCATTTGGCAAACTAGAGTTAGTATCATCTAAAAATTTCTACGATTCTAGGTCCTTTTACATACCTGGTATCTTAATACCTTTCATAGTACCTCTCAGGGCATCTTGCCCTAGCCACCCAAGTGCATCAAAGCATATGGCATACAATAGAGGACCAATGGGGCAGCGTTTTCTTCTGGATCTTTTCAGAGGAAACATGTCAGGAAGTTCCCCAATAATGGCTACCCTAGCACATGCATTACCAAAAAGAATTTGTATGTATTTGATGAAGAATTTTCCAAAACCAATGTCATTCAATCCTTTCATATGATTTATCAAAGTCTATTTTGAAAAAGATAAACTCTTGATCACTATCTTAAGCAAATTCAATGGCTTCCCACAGAGTGATGATAGCATCAAGAAGAAATGTTCCCTTTATGAAACCTTTTTGTTCTGGCAAAATGATCTGATGCATGAAAGGACTCTGTCTTCTAGCTAAGGACAGGGAGAATATCTTATAAACAAAAGTCAGGCAAGTGATAGGTCTCCAATTACCCAAGTCCTCCTTTTCTCCCCTTTTGTGAATGAGCTTAATAATTCTTGTGTTCATAGAGGTGGAGAAGATCCTACATTTAGATATTCTTTACCTCCTTAATACAATAGAGCTAGATTTCAAATGAAGAGCATATACATGAATCAAGCAAACTGAAATAGTTTCCAATCTAGAAAGTATTGCTATTAAAAGTAGGTAATACATTTCCAAAGAAGTATTGCTATTAAAAGTAGGTAATACATTTCCAAAGAAAGTATTGCTATTAAAAGTAGGTAATAGAAAGTATTGCTATTAAAAGTAGGTAATACATTTCCAAAGAAGTGGAAATGTGTGCCATGCACATTGGTTTGTTTACAACTTTAGTGTGGTACTAGAAAAGGAGAGGCATATTATATTCCACATAAAGCCTTGATTTATGGTCAAGAATGTTCACAACTTTTGTCAAGGTGTAGCACTCGAGCTGATTTACTTCTTCATCAATAACATGGGGTGATTGCAAGTCTCTGATTACTTCTCATCAAAGATAACTATTTTTGAATCGAAGGTTTAAAAAGATGCTTTTTTTCTCTGATCTCTTGTAGGACAGTAGGTTTTGGCATCAAAAAGTGTGAATGTCTAAGCCTTTTTTTTTGTGGTTGGACTAAATAGCAAACCTTAGTGCCATGCCTGTTTCTAAGCAGAGTATGCCACTTCTTTTGGAAGAATGTTTTGTCTTTTGTGAGTCTTAACACTCATTTAGTGCACCTTGTTAGATGCAAGCACAATGTGTTGAGCATAGTAGCAATGCTATGTATGAGGTTGAAGAAACTATGATACTGATTGGATGTATACATTTTGTGCGATGTGGCAATGGATTTTAAAATTTATTTTCTATCGTGTGGTTATGGTGTGCAAATGTTCAACATCCTTTCCTTGGAAAAAATGTGCAAGGGTGGAAATTTTCCAACTTGATTTGCTCCATCACATTTGGTATGAAGGTCCTAATGCAAAAAATTCATGGATCTGCACTCGCAAAATATATCTTTTGCATGAAGTTGTTTTAGCCTTTGTGGTAGTGTTGCATTTCCATGGAAGTAGTATGAGTTAAGCCGCATGATTCACTTTCTAGTTCATGAAAACATGGAGTGCTATGTTGCAATCACAAGTTTGTGATGGGGAACGCTTATTTGTGATTGGATGTATACATTTTGTGCGATGTGGCAATGGATTTTAAAATTTATTTTCTATCGTGTGGTTATGGTGTGCAAATGTTCAACATCCTTTCCTTGGAAAAAATGTGCAAGGGTGGAAATTTTCCAACTTGATTTGCTCCATCACATTTGGTATGAAGGTCCTAATGCAAAAAATTCATGGATCTGCACTCGCAAAATATATCTTTTGCATGAAGTTGTTTTAGCCTTTGTGGTAGTGTTGCATTTCCATGGAAGTAGTATGAGTTAAGCCGCATGATTCACTTTCTAGTTCATGAAAACATGGAGTGCTATGTTGCAATCACAAGTTTGTGATGGGGAACGCTTATTCGGATGAAGTATCTGAGCATGCAAAATTACTTTGTTAGCTACATAGGCATTGATTGGGCATTGATCACATTGAGTATGTTCCTCCTTATTGAAGAAGTGCAACAAAAAAACAATGGTTATAATAGGACTTTTTACAATGATCTTGTTGTTCGTCTCATAATGTGTCACTTGCGCTTGGAGCTTTTCAACATTCAGTAAGGGTAATTGTAGAAAATTCATAGATGTCATTTGAATTTGTGTATTTTGATGTTTGTAATCTCATTGGACTTGATTATTTCTTATTTTGTAAACTCCTAGTACTGTATTATAAGAAAGTAACTGGTCTTGCATCAGGGAGTTTATATAGTCATTAATTTCCTATCCTATGTAAGAACATGCCAAATCTAGGACAAAGTAAACGTTTTAACACTAGTTTGGTACCAAAAAGGACACTTTAGTGTCCTTTATTCACGAATTTAAATAAAATGGTACATAAAATCTAGAAAACATCTCAAGAAATGCTTTGGAAAACTTATAGAATGTTATCCAAAGTCCTCATAAAAACTATAATATGTCACTTTTATACACAACCTCGTTACACTCATGAAAAACACATATGCAAAATAGTAGTCAATTTTTCACTAAAAATCGTACTAAATGAGCAGGGTACCAATAATCCATGGTGACTACTTATATATGTGTTTTGATATTTCTGCAATTATCATGTGAAAAACAATTCTTTGTGATTAGAATTAAATTATATAAAAAGTTATGTGGATCAAATATGCAACATTTATGAATTCAATCAATGACCCCATAAAATATTAAGTTCATCTAAATTTTCCATGTCTTATGATGCATATATACTAGATCACAACTTTATTAAGTAAGGTGGTACTATTTGATGGTTAGGCAAGCCACATTTGGTGATTTATGTCATATTCCAAAATTTGCGCATGTTGGAATTCTTATTTTTATATCAAAGATTAGCCTTAAAGTAAAGTCTACTTCTGGATTTTCTCATTCATCTCACTTATTTGTGTGCAAATACCTCATATAGACACAATTGGTGAATTTATATACACACTTTCATTAGTTTTTCATAGGCGATGGTTTTTTCCAAGAAATTATGTACTATAAATTTTCTTAAATGAGCTTAAATTACAAGAAGCTTGTGAGTTTGAAACCTTGAAAATTGCTTATGGATGGGTATTGACATATAGATGCATTATAACCTTAATTTTTGCCTCATAACCTCATTATGTTAATGAAAAAGGCCTTGAAAGACCAACATTTTCCTCTTTGTAAGTGTTTTCAAGATTTGGGTTTTTAATTATAACAAAAATCTAGTCTCATAACTAGTTTATGAAGCTCAATTTCTTGCTATAATAAGTTTTTTCCTATCCATACACCTTGAAATGTATCCAAAGTCTTATGTTGATGAGAAGCTATATTCAATATATGGAAATTTTTCTAAAACTGTACTAATTTTAATGAATTTTTCATCTTAAAACTTATCATTATAATCTTAATTCGATATCAATTTTGACAAAATGAAAATTTGGCTATGTTCTTCACCTCATAACTAACCTACAATATGAATGTGACCTATAGTGTTAACATGCTCATTTGTGTCATAATTTACAAATAACCAATCTTTGTATCTTGTTACATGTACTGACTTCTATAAATTGCTTCTACTGTAAAACTATAGTCTAGCTTTGAGAGTTGAAAACATGTAAGGCTTTTCTTAAAAAGGAATCCAATTATAAAAAATTGGTAGAACTTTCAAGAGGTTATAAGAAGGGTCCTTTATCAACTATTATTCAAACTTCTAGAATCTTACTATTGTTGGAATTAGGGTTGCAAAGAAACACACATAGCTTGGAGAAGACGAAGGAAGCTCAAGGCACACAATAGAGAGTGTATAACTTCGTGTGCAATGGAAAGATAGATAGCCCTAGAGTGATGGGCGTATATACAATGCACGGGGGAAAAAACCTCCTAAAGAGGGAAAAAATGCCCCGGCGGTCCTAGTGTGTTCACACACATCACTACCACATGTATATGGTAGCAAATCCCCCCTGGAGTGATGCGGTAAACAAGAGCTGGCACATGAGTAAAGGGAAGTGCCATGCCCTGAGGACATGATCAGTCCACAAAGGGGAGTAAGCCCAAAGCTTTGTGGAAATCTTCAAGCTTCTCACGAGACAATGCCTTTGTGAAAAGATCTGCAAGGTTGTCCTGTGTTGGCACATAAGCCAAGCTGATATATCCTGTTGAGCGCCTCTCCCTGACATAATGGTAATGCACCTCAATGTGCTTTGTGCGAGCATGAAAAACTGGGTTCCTCGCAACTGCCAATGCGCTCTGACAGTCAGTGTAGATAGTGTTGGCAGTGTCCTGTCCAACACCCAAATCAACCATAAGGCGTCTGAGCCATACACACTCAACCGTAGCTGTGAAGACTGCCCTGTACTCAGCCTCACAACTCGAAGTGGCCACAGTAGTTTGCTTCTTGCTCAACCATGATATACATGAACTGCCAAGCATGAAACAAAAACCACTTGTGGACACTCGCATTTCAAAACAACCAGCCCAGTCTGAGTCCGAAAAAGCATGTAAGTCTAGCGGAAATGATCCCCCCTTGGGATAAAAAAAGCCAAGATGTAAAGTGCCACTAAGGTAGCGGAAAATCCTCTTGACAGTCTGCCAATGCTTAGACCCTGGGCTATGCATAAATCTGCTAACCTGGAGACTGCAAACTGAATATCTGGCCTCGTGTTGCATACATAAATGAGGCAACCAACAGCAGTTTGGTAAAGAGTGACATCAGCAGGATCACCAGCATCATGTAGACTCAACTTCAAACGTGTTTCCATGGGAGTAGCAATAGGTTTGCAATCCTCAAGTCCAAACTTACATAGCAATGTCTCTATGTAACTTTTCTGACACTGATGGGGGCTTTTCACAAGCCAAGCTCCCATACCCCTCTTCTCTCATCCCCACCCCATGAAAACCCCCTCTTAGGGAGGGAGTGATAAAAGGCATTGGAAAAAGTAAGAAAAAAATAAAGTATGATTATGTAAATATATAAGAAAGGTAAAATAGGCCACCTCATGCCTACGGGGTAGCCTATCCCCACCTTGCCTCCTTTTTCTTCACTGTTGCCCCGCCGTGTGTCCCTTTTCCTCTCCTCCACTCAAAAGGTCAATCCCCTCTCTCTTCCCCTTTTCTTTTCTCCTTTCTCTTTCCCCTCAAGCTACCCCACCTCTCACCAATAATGCACCCTAACTCACATGCAACTTACCCTATCTTCCAAAATAGTATACCCCACCCCCTCTTTCTCTCTCCTATCATATCCCATGACCCAAATACCCCCCTCTCTCTCTAAAGGGCGCCATATCTCTTGTCTTGTAGCTAAATAACCTTCCCCACACTCACACACACTCAATTTCACTGAAAAAGGTGCCCACAGACCCATCCCCACCCAGTGGTTACCTGATTTTTCTTGTGTTCACACACATCTGCACACAGATTCACCTCTGAACACACTCCCCTCTCTCCCCTCTTGTAATTACTTTATTCTCCATGTCACCTCTCACTTTTTTTCATCAACCCATCTCTCTCTCTTAGTCTCTCTCTCATGAGACTGCTGTTCTGGCACATATACACACAGCCAGACAAGTGGGGCCCACAATCACATGGCCTATGTAGATAATGATTTCTTCATTTCTAAATTCTAGAATTCCTCCCCCCTCCTCCCCTATATAAAGATGGGTCACCATCACACTAAATACACACACACCATCACCAAAGAGTACACTACGCACTGTGTGTGCCTAGTGCACACACACACACACCCACACCATCACCATCACCGCAATCACCATGCTCGTCTTGAGCATGACCTCTACACCCTTGGGCTATGGAAGATGAAGGGAAACTAAATGAAGGATGATGGCCATAACCCTCGTGCGAGTCTTCGCCATCAACTCCCACCTATCCGCCATGTGCTCTACCACGCTCTCTCTTCTCATTCCCCTACCCTATGCTCCCCATTTCATCGCCTTATTCTCTAAATAAAGCTTGAGGTTTTGTGAGTATGTTTTCTTGCAATGTTTTGTCCATGTGAGGTGTGTGGAATCGCCACCTAGTCTTGTGTTTGGAGTGAGCTTGTGTATGTGTGAAGGGTGTGCGGATTCGCCATCCTTTTGTGGTGCCTAAGTACTAAGCCGCTATACCCCCTCCCTCACTCTCTCTCTCTCTCTCTCTCTCTCACTTGATCTCATGCCCTTTCCTCTTCATCATTACTCCCAAGCATCCATCACTCTTGGATGAAAACTTTGTTATGGTGGTGTGTTGTTTGCATCCTAGCCGCTGAAGCTAGGTGGTGTCCCCTGTTTGCTTTACCATGACAGGCTCGAGGCGCGCCATTCGATCCCCGGTGTTTTAGAGGCCGTCGGGGTTCGGGGTTCGCTTTGCTCCCGTCATTTGGTGCCCCCACGGAGGATCTTTTCATGAAACCCTTCAGTTTACAAGACTGAAGCCCCTAAACTATTGTGAATGGATGAATGGCTAGCAGGATTTGCTAATTGGACGACAGAAGAAGAAGAGCTCCAAGCAAAATTAGACGAACTCCGCATCTCCATCGAAGCTCGAGTGCCAGGCGTAACGGTAATCGATTTGTAGTGGGAGAGTCAACCAACACGCCAAACCCAGTGGATATACATAGGCCAAGTGCCAAGAAGAAGAAGGAGAAGGTCAAAACCATGTCCGCAACCTACAACCAACCCACAACAACAAAATGGAAGGAGCTCTACACAATAGAGAATCAACACTATTCTACTTTGAGAATCGGGTAACTCAAGTCACCGAGGTAATTATCACAGTCAGTTTTCAAGTCGCACATGATGCTGCAGCACAGATAACGGAATCAGTGGCTCACACTCTCACTAGAGAAACTAGGGATCTACTGAGTTTGTTTCAGGAAAGAACACCACCCTCTCCCACAAGCTTGGACAGTGACTAAGCACCTCTAAGCTTCACATGAATCAATACAACCTACCTCAAGACAGATCACACATACCAACACGTGTACGCTCAATCAAGGTAATACTGGATTTGAAGGTTCACTACCAGCACGTCATTGACACCATGCTGGGTGGGGAGCGATTTTTTGAGGTTCTGGCATCAGATCAACCATTTGTCTTACCTTTGGTACAAGGCAATGTACCATTTGAAGTTTTAATCTATGTCCTAGTATAAGAGGGTATACACGCCTCCTTGTAAAGAAGAAAAAACTTTTGCAAGTTAAGCAGTGTGTCTTTCTAGCTCTCTCTCAGTAATCATGGCAAGTGTAGCATTTTCAACATTTAAAGGAAAGAAGGGGGAGGATTTGGTAACAGACTTCCTAGATGACTTTGAAGTAGCATGTGTAGTGAGCAACAAAGATACGGATGAATCCCGGGTTAGAATCTTTAAGCATCTCATGAAGCTAGAAGCTAGATCATGGTACAATGCACTTCCACAAGCAACCAAGGATGTCTGGGAACCCTTAAAAACCGCTTTTAAGAGGCGCTTTGGGGGAGGTACCACTTCAGAAAAGTTGTGGGACAAGTTGAGAGACTTGAAGCATGAGGGCCTTTTAGAATATGCCACCTATAAGTCCAAATTTGTGGATTTGTGGGAATGGTGGGTTGAGTCACTGGCAAGGGGGGAAGGCGCACCCGATTTCCTAAAAAAAGATCGGTTCACGCATGGCTTATGGCCGCTTCTCAAGGAGAAGCTGAAAGGTAGATTCTCGGCTACGTACGAGTTAGCCGTTGAGATTGCTCGCCTTAAGGACAAGAAGCTGCGAATGAAATCCAAAGAAACCGAGTCAACAGAAGCAGGAACATCGCGTCGACCAGCAACTACGACAACCACCATACCACCACCACCGGCTCTTGGGGTAAGAGATGACCAACAAGATATGTTGGCCCATATTACTGACCAACTGCAGAATTTGTCTGTCCACTTAATACAGCAAGGGAGGAGTCAAGAAAGAGATCAAGACCCTGGAAGAGCACGACGACAAAACAGAGAGTATCATTGCTACAACTGCGGAGAAGACGGTCACGGTATGTACTACTGTCCCAAACCACGACAAAACTATAATAGAGGAGGTAGGAGGAACCAATTGTCACCCCCTAGAGAAAGAACACCCCCACCCCGAGCACCACCCCCACCAACACAAATTCTACGTCCACCCCAGACACCACTACAAGCATCCATCCCACCTCTTCCACCAGCCCCACCACCTGATCACCCTGTAAACATCATAAGGCTAGAAGAGAAAGGAAAAGCCGTAGTAGTGGATCCACCCAGAGCAAAGGAGAGGGACAAGGGTAAGGAGAAGGTAACCTTTTTAGAACCACTTGAAGCCATGACTGTGAAAAGAGCTAGGAGGGAGAAAGCTACACAATCAGATGATGAGAGAAGCATGAGAGGAGAAACTAGCAAGAGGCCATCCAGGCCACGACGGAAATTGGGCATCACCGACTTCCAGCTAGGGGAAAGTTCTAAACCCTATGATCTAACATTGGATGTGGTAGAGCAAGGACCGAAGATTACATGGCCACAGCTACTACATCTTGCACCAAAAGTAAGGCGACAATGGTCTAAAATGGTAAGTACAAGACGCTCCAAAACAAAGGTAGCCGGAGCAATTTCGGGATGCAACATGGATGACATCCTTCCAATTATCGACGTAAACATAAAAGGAAAGAGGGTTGGAAACACCTACATTGATGGAGGTGCACAAATCTGTGTAATGAGCGAAGCTATGATGCTTCGATTAGGGCTCGAGGTTGACAGGCCTTCTCCATGCAAGGCAAAGATGGCAAACAACGCAAAAGTAAAGTGTGTGGGTGTGGTAAGTGCCATGAAAATAAAAGCTTTCAACACTGAGGTAGAGGTAGATGTTTTTGTAATGCCTACTAAGGGGGAGGGCTATCCACTAATTTTGGGAAGGCCATGGTTAATGGCCATGAAGGCAAAACAGGACTGGGGTACTGGCCTTCTACGCATGACCGGTAAGAAAGGGGAGACAATCTACTACGACATGAGGATTGGCAAGCAGAAGCAAATGAATCTGGAAACATCGGCAGATGAAACCACTAGCGAATCTTCCAGTTCTGAGGAGGAGACCACATCCACCGACGAAAGTGACAGTTCCATTGATGTGATGGGTATCATTATGAAGGATCCACAAAGGGTAAGCACAACTGGTGATCCATCACCAAAAGGGAAACCCAATGAAGAGGAGAGAAAATCACCTGGCCTAGGAGGAAGTAGGTTGAAGGGTATGTTGTCTACGGAATTAACACTTGAGGAGAAAGATAGTTTTTTGCAAATGTTGATGGAATTTCCTAACCTGTTCATTGACAACTATGAAAGAATCACAGGCATTACAGTGGTGGAACATCATATTAAGCTGAAGGAAGGGGTAAAACTAGTTGTGCAAAAGCTACGACGACTGGGGGTCATACAAGAAAAGGCACTCTTGGCCGAGGTAAGGAAACTGCTGGAGGCGGGATTCATCTATCCTGTAGAAAACTCAGAATGGGTGTCACCCGTAGTGGTGACGCCTAAAAAGAATGGTAAGTGGAGGGTCTGTGTTGACTACAAACCACTAAATGCAGCTACAAAGAGAGACCACTTTCCTCTCCCTTTCTTGGATGAAATTCTGAATGAAATAGCGGGTTTTGAATGCTATACCGCCTGTGATGGTTATTCAGGATACTTTCAAATACGCATAGCCTTGGAAGATCAGCTAAAAACCACTTTTATCACGCCATGGGGTTGTTTTGCATACAGGGTTATGCCATTTGGTTTCACAAATGCACCTGCCACATTCCAAAGATATGTCACATATGTTTTTCAACCGTTCTTTGGAACATCCATAAGAGTGTTCATTGATGATTTTTGTATATATAGCTCCCGTATTTCACATTTAGAAAAGGTAATTGAAGGTTTGGCCAGGTTGCAGAGCCTAGGTGGGCAACTTAATGTGGATAAATGTCACATTGGGGAGAGTAAAGTCATTCTACTAGGCCATGAAATTTCAGCAAGAGGTATCAACGCCGACCCAAGTAAGGTGTCCGCACTCATAGCCCTACCTTCACCAACGACCGCACGTCAACTGGTCTCTTTTCTATAGAAGGTGAGGTACTTAAGTAGATTCATACATCTACTATCACAACTTGTTCTACCACTGCAACAACTCACTCAAAGATCAACTTTCACTTGGGACGAGGAAAGCGAACATCACTACAACAAGGTAAAGGAGGTCTTAGCCACTCTGCCAACTATCTCACCACCTAAGTGGGATGAAAAATTCTATGTCACCTCAAGTGTTGGTGATGACTCATTGGGGGCTGTGCTACTCCAAAAGGATACGACGACATCTTTCATGAGGCCAATCTACTTCTCTAGTCCAATGATGACAGCAGGAGAGAAAGGTTTCACCCATGTGGAACACTTAGTCCTAGCTCTTAGATTTGCAACTACAAAGTTTAGGTCATATTTGCTGCCTAAGCAATTTGTGATTCTAACCACGAATGAAATATTTCCCTATGTTGTACAACACATGGATGTGTTTGCTAGAATTACTAAATGGCTAGTTCGTCTGCAAGAGTTTGACTACACGGTACAGGTAGAAAGCACGACAAGGGCAAGTTTGGGGGGACTCATGACCTACCAAGTCTTTGAAGGGAAGGAGAAGCAATCTAAGGAAGGAGAAGTCCGATTACCTCCAGTACCACTGATGGTAGAAGGAGCATACTCTCTCGACTTTGATGGAGCCTACAAGCGAGCGTCCGACAAAGCAGCTGCAGGCATAGTGGTCTTTGATGACAAAGGGACAAAGGTATTTTCGTTGGGACAATTGTTAGATTCACATTCTAACAATGAAGCTGAGTATGCAGCACTAACCAAGGGTCTACAATGGTGTGTCTCGCAAGGTGTACAACGCCTTAATGTATTTGGGGATGCTCTACTTCTGGTAAGGCAAGTAAATGGAGCATGGACATGCAAGAATCCTAGTTTAAGGACTCACTTAAGTGGTGTAAAAACCTTGTTGGGTAAGTTTGAAGAAGTTCAAATACACCATATCCCAAGGGCTCAAAACCAAGAAGCAGATGCCCTAGCAAGTGAAAGACTATAGGAAGTGGTGGTTGGAGCAATAAAACTAAAGCTCCCTCTATTTCAAGGAAGTGATGCCTTGCCTGACATCATGCATTTTTTGGAAACAGGGGAATGCCCATCAGATTTAACAAAGGGACAGAAGCAATGGCTGACGCGGAAGGCCACAAGGTATCGACTCATCAATGACGGTTTGTACTGTAAGGGTAAGGACCAAATACTCAGGAAGGTCCCTCTCTCTCAGAAAATCATGGGAGTAATTGCTAGTTGTCACGACGGGGTTTGTGGTGGTCACTTTGCCCTAGACATAACAAGTAGGAAAATCTTGCAGGAAGGCTTCATATGGCCTCGCCTCAACCGTGATGTACACCACTGGTGCAAAACGTGTAAGTTGTGTCAAAAGGCCGGCACTAGGTCACTTATGCCTGAACCACAGACACCTATTCTCTCATATGGCCCATTTGAAAAATGGGGTATCGATGCCATTGGGCCATTACCTAGGGCCAACTCAGGAAAATTCTACATTATCATGGGGGTCGACTACATGACTAGATGGGCGGAGGCTACAACCACCACTAGAATCACAGCGGTAGAGGTAGCTAAATTTATCTACGAGCACATATGTTGTAGGTTTGGCACACCTTTAGAGATCATCTCTGATAGAGGGCCAGGTTTCAGAGCAGACTTGGTAGGAGAATTAATGCAGAAATTGGGCATTACAAGGAGGCACTCTTCACCATATTACCCTCAATGTAATGGCCTAGTTGAAAAGGTAAATGGAATGGTTTCTAAAATTATTACCAAGCAGGTAAACAATCATCCTAGAGACTGGGATAAGTATCTACTACCAGCTTTATGGGCCTACAGAACTTCATTTCGTACATCCTTGGGATTCACACCATATCATCTAGTATTTGGTAAGGAAGCAATCTTGCCCATTGAAGTGCAACTACAAAGTCTCAGAGTAATGGCAAGCCAGCTTCAACAGCCCAACATGCATTTGAGAGATCACATCATGAACTTGGAAAGACTGCAGCTGGACAGAGAAGAAGCAATAAATTATTATGCAGCACAAGCAGAGCATAGACGGCTTAGCTTTAACGAGCATCTCCGAAAAAAAGAATTGAAGAAAGGAATGTTGGTGCTCCGCTACGACAATCGCTTCAACACACACAAGGATAAGAAACTCCTACTCCGATGGGAAGGTCCTTTCATCGTCAGGAAAAAGTATGCCAATGGAAGCTACCAGCTTATGGAGGCTGATGGAAAACTTCATAAAACCAGGGTAAATGGTTGGCGACTTAAACCTTATTTTCTTCGATTTGACCAGGCTCCACCAATTGACATTCCAGATGAGGACACACCATCAGCCACCACCTCCGACGATAATGATCAAACAGATGAGCTAGAGACATGAATGCCTCTAGCCCAAAGGGGAGGGCTAATGATGGGGGCTTTTCACAAGCCAAGCTCCCATACCCCTCTTCTCTCGTCCCCACCCCATGAAAACCTCCTCTTAGGGAGGGAGTGATAAAAGGCATTGGAAAAAGTAAGAAAAAAATAAAGTATGATTATGTAAATATATAAGAAAGTTAAAATAGGCCACCTCATGCCTGCGGGGTAGCCCATCCCCACCTTGCCTCCTTTTTCTTCACTGTTGCCCCGTCGTGTGTCCCTTTTCCTCTTCTCCACTCAAAAGGTCAACCCCCTCTCTCTTCCCCTTGTCCTTTCTCCTTTCTCTCTCCCCTCAAGCTACCCCACCTCTCACCAATAATGCATTATAACTCACCAATAATGCACCCTAACTCACATGCAACTTACCCTATCTTCCAAAATAGTATACCCCACCCCCTCTTTCTCTCTCCTATCATATCCCATGACCCAAATACCCCCCTCTCTCTCTAAAGGGCGCCATATCTCTTGTCTTGTAGCTAAATAACCTTCCCCACACTCACACACACTCAATTTCACTGAAAAAGGTGCCCACAGACCCATCCCCACCCAGTGGTTACCTGATTTTTCTTGTGTTCACACACATCTGCACACAGATTCACCTCTGAACACACTCCCCTCTCTCCCCTCTTGTAATTACTTTATTCTCCATGTCACCTCTCACTTTTTTTCATCAACCCATCCCTCTCTCTTAGTCTCTCTCTCATGAGACTGCTGTTCTGGCACATATACACACAGCCAGACAAGTGGGGCCCACAATCACATGGCCTATGTAGATAATGATTTCTTCATTTCTAAATTCTAGAATTCCTCCCCCCTCCTCCCCTATATAAATAGGGGTCACCATCACAGTAAATACACACACACCATCACCAAAGAGTACACTATGCACTGTGTGTGCCTAGTGCACACACACACACCCACACCATCACCATCACCGCAATCACCATGCTCGTCTTGAGCATGACCTCTACACCCTTGGGCTATGGAAGATGAAGGGAAACTAAATGAAGGATGATGGCCATAACCCTCGTGCGAGTCTTCGCCATCAACTCCCACCTATCCGCCATGTGCTCTACCACGCTCTCTCTTCTCATTCCCCTACCCTATGCTCCCCATTTCATCGCCTTATTCTCTAAATAAAGCTTGAGGTTTTGTGAGTATGTTTTCTTGCAATGTTTTGTCCATGTGAGGTGTGTGGAATCGCCACCTAGTCTTGTGTTTGGAGTGAGCTTGTGTATGTGTGAAGGGTGTGCGGATTCGCCATCCTTTTGTGGTGCCTAAGTACTAAGCCGCTATACCCCCTCCCTCACTCTCTCTCTCTCTCTCTCTCTCTCTCTCTCTCTCTCTCTCTCTCTTTCTCTCTCTCTCTCTCTCTCTCTCTCTCTCTCTCTCTCTCTCTCTCTCTCTTGATCTCATGCCCTTTCCTCTTCATCATTACTCCCAAGCATCCATCTCTCTTGGATGAAAACTTTGTTATGGTGGTGTGTTGTTTGCGTCCTAGCCGCTGAAGCTAGGTGGTGCCCCCTGTTTGCTTTACCATGACAGGCTCGAGGCGCGCCATTCGGTCCCCGGTGTTTTAGAGGCCGTCGGGGTTCGGGGTTCGCTTTGCTCCTGTCAACACAAGGCAATATCACCATCCCACTGCTTAAACTGTATACCCTAATAATGATGCAACAACCCCAAATCTTTCATCTTGAAAGTAGCATTCAAATCAGCCTTAAATTCAGCAATATGTCTCTCATTTGGTCCAGTGATCAGCAAATCATCAACATAAAGAACCACGATGAGAAATACATCACCCTCACGCTTTACATACAATGTGCTTTCTGTTGGACTGTTACGAAAGCCTTGTTTGACCAAATGAGTGTCAGCTTTCTCATACCAAGCACGAGGAGATTGATTCAACCCATACAAAGCCTGTTACATTAGCACACTTTGTCCTCTTGTCCTTTTATGACAAAACCGCAAGGCTGCGTTACATAAACTTCCTCAAATATGTCACCATTCAAGAAAGCAGTAACAATGTCTGATTGATGTACATCCCAACCAAAATGAGTTGCCAATGCACATAGAAAACGCACAGTAGTCATACGACAAGTGGGAGCAAAAGTCTCTTCATAATCTATGCCTTTTTGCTGTGCATAACCCTTTGCAACAAGTCGAGCCTTATGGCGATCGATCTCACCATCCGGTTTGCGTTTCAACTTGTAAACCCACTTTGTACCAATGGCCTTTTTGCCAGGAGGCAAATCACATAAAGTCCATGTGTCATTTTCTATAAGTGCATCATATTCTGATTGCATGGCAGCCATCCAATTTTCTGAATTTTGTGCTTCATCAAAAGTCAGAGGCTCCTCAACATCATGTAAGCTAGACACAGCCAAACCATAACAATCTGATGCATAAGATGCATGGCGAGAGCCTGAACGAGTACGACTAGACAAAGGTGCATCCAATTTACTGTCACGCAAAGTGTGCACCAGCCATTTTGGCATACCTCTAGCCTGCTCATTTTCAGCCCTTTCCTCATCAAGTACATCATGTACATCTGCATCAGTAATAGGCTGATCTAAAACATTTTCAGAAACCCCCATAGGTTGTACATTTGCCTCATTGGAACTTACATTCGTATTTCCACCACTGAAAAGAGGCAACAAAGTGTCATAAATGTCTTGTGAGCTTACATTACTGTCTCTAGTACATGACAGCAAGGGCTGAACAAAATCTTCCACAAACACTACATCCCGAGAAACCAGAATACGTTTTGTTTGCGGATGATACAACCTGTAACCTTTGCTTTCAGCACTATAACCAACAAAAATACATTTGACAGCCTGATCATCCAGTTTTCTACGCTGCACTTGTGGCACCAAAGCATATGCCAAACAGCCAAAACCACGCATGTGCTCAATAGAAGGTTTTCTATCATGCCATGCTTCATATGGAGTAATAGACTGCAAAGCTTTCGTAGGACACCTGTTAAGTACATAAGCGGCACACATGATGGCCTCAAGCCAAAAAGAATGTGGTAAAGCTTGACTTTTGACCATACATCGTGCCATTTCCGTCAATGACCTGTTTTTCCTCTCAGCAACACCATTTTGATGAGGTGTATAAGGCACTGTACATTGGTGTTTTATCCCACGACTAGCCAGAAATGCATTAAATTCATGAGACATATACTCCCCCCCTCGATCTGAACGGAGGGTGCCCATAGTACATTTCGAGACATTTTCAGCCATAGCCAGAAATTGTTTGAAGCACATAAAGACTTCGGACTTCGCTTTAAGCGGAAATACCCATGCATGCCTGGAGTAATCATCAATGAAAGTCACAAAGTACAGGTAATTGCCCAAGGACGGAGTTTGCATGGGCCCACAAACATCACTATGCACAAGCTGCAACCTGCATGTGGCCCGAACTGAACCATCCTTTGGAAACTTAGAACGCTGCATCTTACCCAAAATACAGCCTTCACAAACATGTTTGACAGGTGCTTCAAGAGGTGGCAAAGAAGCAACCATATCAGATTTCTGCAAACGCAGCAAACTGGCAAAATTCAGATGACCAAAACGTGCATGCCAAAGTTTTGCATCTGAAATAGCCCTTGAATCTGCAACAGCATTTGCAAAATTTTATCCACACTTGTCATACAAAGTGAGCTTATACAGCCCACGTCACAAAAGCCCAGATGCAACAATTTCATCACCAAAACTGAGATCATGAACTGTACATCTGTCATCCACAAATTTGACTACAAGTCCAAGTCTAGCAAGTGCGGATACAGACAAGAGATTCTTATTGATCCCAGGTACATAAAGTGCATCAACAAGTGTGAAGGAACTGCCATTAGCAGCAGTGAGCACAATCTTTCCAACTCCCTGAACTGGATAAGAGGCGTTGTTGGCACAAGTGACTGAATTCCCATGAGGGACAGAATCGAGAGAGGTAAACAATTCACGATGTGAGGTAATGTGCTTTGTAGCACCACTGTCGAAATACCACACATGTGAATCTGCAGCAACTGACAAGCATGCATCATGGACAGCAGGATTGTAAGTGCACTCTGCGCTAAAAGCCCATTGTGCATCAACATCAACAACACAGTCTCCTTTCACAGAAGACTCAACAATGGCTGCATTTGTAGTGGAACCAGTATTTACAGTGGAACCACCCTCTTTCTTCTTAGCCTCTTTGGCCTTCAACTTAGGACACGACTTGATCAAGTGATCATTGGCTTTACAATAATGGCAGCGCACCTTCTTTTTGCCCTTATCACCAGAATTGCCAGACGAAGTACTGCCAGCAGAAGCATTAGGAACATAATTTTTGCCACTCGCAGCAGAACCATAAGAAGTGGCTGCATTACTGTTACCACCCTTTCTTTGAGAAGCAATAAAGGCCTGTTAAAGTGCACGCTGCCTAGTCCTGTTTTTTCTAGAAAGTGACTCTTGCAACAGCAATGTGCATAATGCATCAAACTTGACAACTTCAGGATTTCCTTGGGTCATCAGTCTCCAAGTACTAGCAAAAGTCTGGTAGGAATCTGGTAAGGCATCAAGAACAGTCTGCACAAGGGAACTGTCTGAAATGACTTCACCTGCAGAAATAAGCTGCTCATTGATATCCTTGACACTAGCAAGGAAAGTGTCCATATCATCTTCCTCATGCATAATCTTCGACTCCAGCTCTTTACGGAGCAAAGCAATTTTAGCCTCATTGCGGCTTGCATAAAGACCTGCTAAAATATCCCAAGCCTGTTTTGCAGATTTTGTTGAACGGATGTGAGGAACAATGGTGCGCTTCACAGACAACGCAATCAATGCATGAGCCTGCACATCCTTAACATCCCAACGAGCTTGTTCTGCCGTAGGCAAAACAACTCTAACAACTGCAATCCTTGCAGCAAGACCTGCAACATCCTCAACATCGCCTACATCCTCAGAACCAGGACATACATCAATGCCCTGCACAATGTTCCAGACACCTTTTGACACAAGAACATGTTGCATCATATAAGCCCACATAGGGTAGTTGTCCCCATCCAACCTGTCCTCAGCAGCAAACATCTTGAACACATCTGTGTTGTTGTTGTCAGCCATGGTAAATGCTACACCTGATGTGAAAACTGCCCGAAAATAGGAGAAACGGAGCGGGAACAACCTGTGCTATATAGCACAAACCGTAGAAGACTATAAGGCACTTGTTATGCAGAAAACGGCACTGACAGAAATTCTGCACAAAATGACAAAATAGCCTGTGCAGTACTGCCTGTAGTGGAAACGGAGGCCGGATTGAGCCCAAATCAAAATTCTGAGCAGACCAAGCTCTTCTAGCTTTCCCAAAATTTTTGTCAACCTGCGAACGCTCGCCAAAGCTCACTGAAATCGGAGAAAGTGAGCAGGCGTGTGCTGTAGCAGCTGGCGACTAAGCCCGGGAGGACGTGACCTGCTCTGATACCAATTGTTGGAATTAGGGTTGCAGAGAAACACACACAACTTGGAGAAGACGAAGGAAGCTCAAGGCACACAATAGAGAGTGTATAACTTCGTGTGCAATGGAAAGATAGATAGCCCTAGAGTGATGGGAGTATATACAATGCACGGGGGAAAAAACCTCCTAAAGAGGGAAAAAATGCCCCGACGGTCCTAGTGTGTTCACACACATCACTACCACATGTATATGGTAACAACTATGGAGGTGGGTTGTGATGTTGTATGGAACCAACTTTAACTGTGCTAGATATAGATGGTTGCTCACATTCGAAAGGTGATGGATCTGTGTTTTTATCTATGTAGTTTCTACTAAGCAACATATAGCAAATTTTACTTCTTTTTAGCAAAGACAAACAATTTTGTGCTACATTTGGCACAACACTTGATCTTGCAACTGTAGACTTTCCAAAGTCTTAAGTCATTACTTGCACCCAATGCTAAAGTTACAAAGTTATCCAATCAGAAGAATTTGCAACACATGTTGTCTTGCAGGTATGCTAGCAAAATAAGATCTAATGCCTAGCTCCCCTTGAACATGATGGCCATTGAAGGACTTGCAGCATACTTTTTTGATACTTGACGATGACCAATTATCATACGATTTGAGATTGACAGCAAGGAGGACAATATTCTAGAAAGTTGTAATGAATAAACCCTTGAATAGATTCCAAACCAAATTTCTCACCATTATTTCACGAACAACCCCACATTAAGAGACACAAAAGATGCAAAGGATGTTGAGATGATTGATTGTTCATTTGTTTTTTGTTGGTACAATGCAAGGCTTTTAGGGATCTATTTTGGAGAAACCTTTAGTTATTCGTTAGATTGTCACAAAACTTCAACTATTTGTTTTAAAATATTTCCTTAGCGTTGTTGTGGTTAAGCAAAGCTCTCCAATCTAGTCCAAAGAAGGATTCTTTCATGGTGTCCTTGTAAAATTTTATACCCCATTTTGCCCCAAACCCCCTCTTCCACAACTATGAAGAAACATGCTTCTCGCTTAAAAGGGAGTTGTGTGGAGAGGGGAGCTATACTCCCTTAGAACCTATGCTCAAGAAGGCTAGTGCTGAGATCCATAGAGAAAGAAGGTCGCTCTTTACAATGCAGATATATTGCATGAGTCACACCTGACGTAGCCATACTGGTTGTGTGTACCAACCTTCTCCATGACTATCTATGGCTATTATATATCATGATTTACCAAGATATCCAACTACTCATAAATGATTTCTCCTCATTTGGGAGACTTGCAAAATATACTAACATGCAGTGAAGGACGCGCTCCAAATGTTTACCTCAAAGACGAAGTACTATTCTGGTGCAACCTAGAGTTGAGCAAGATATGTCTCCAAAATCTTGCTTCTAAGAGCTTCGGTGAAAATATGAACATAATTTTCATTTTTAGACCAATCCTCCAAGTCCACCTCTCCATCCACAATATGCTCATGCACAATAAGTATTGTAGATGTATTGAGAGCTTTAGATTCACTTCAAAATGGATTTTTGATTGCACCCACTTATAAGTCTTTTGTTTAAAAAAATTCTTGCCACATCTTTGAATTCATAAGTGTCACCACCTCATCTATTAAGTAATTCCATAGTCCAAAGTACCATTGATAAACACATTTACATTCTTGTGGATGCTTTCCCATTGTTTGTGAGAACACTTGCTTGCACCAAAATAGGATACTTGTCTTTTTGTTGAAGATTTGAATAAAGTTGGTATACATTTGAGGAATTTGTAAGCATTACTCCACAACTTACTTTGTTTAACGTTTTCAAAGCTTGTAGTTCCTAATTAAACTGTATGGTTGTATCTAATACTTGAAATATGTTCCATTATCATAAGGGAGATGTCAAAGCTTGAGCATATATATGCCGCAAAGAAAGGCATGTATCCGCTTATTCAAAAGTTGACAATGTGAGAGGTGGAGAGGTGATATAATTCATATTTTGACACAATTTATATCATTTAGTTGTTTGGAAATCATTGTTATTTTCTAAACATTGTTTGTTAACTATTGTTGATTTTTAGTTGCCATTATAGGAGGAATTGACACGAGATGAGTTGTCATCATCCGAGTAGCACACTATGTCGCTTATATGTAGATTTTATATGGTCATGTACTTATTTAAGACTATAGTATCTTTCATTTTATAATCAATTTTCTTTTTTAATCAACAGATGATTTTGTACTTCACAAGTCGCTCTATGCTCTAATGTATTGCATCAAAAATCACTTTTGGTCATACAAATTTAAAGTAATGGTCTCATTCTTGTAGCTCTCTTGTTAAAATTGTGTACATGATTTTAAGTTATGCTTCGTGAGCATTTTCATTCAAAGTGTTATCTTTGTTTGAAAACTTGGATTTTTCTCCAAATACAGTTGGTATGCCTGCTCGAGTATGCCTGTTAGTATTAGTGATTCTATAGCATTGGTATGATCGTTGTTTCATAGTTGGTATATACTAACTGTGATACAATATTCATGATGATAATAGTGAGTGCTTGATGTTGACAATTATTCGATGCGAATCCAGGATGGAAGAAAGATGCCACATTTAAAAACTTAGACATTGGCATTAGAAGAGTGAAGAGCCTTTCGTTGTGTGGGAAACTTTTCATAAATAGACCATAACGCTATTTACAAATATCACTTGTTCTTTAGAAGCATGAAAACATGTAAAAAAACTACGACGACTAGCTATGTAGCACTGTAGAGCTCAATACTTTCAAATTCAGCTTGAATATTGTCAATTTCATGAGGAATGGTCAAGAATAGTACACTCTTTCACTACAACATAACCCAAAGTTATCGACGTCCGTGCCTTTCCACGATCATATCGACGTACTTACCGTCCGTCGATATATGCGTCGATACCTCGATACCTGCGTCGAAAGGTTAATTTTCTCACGCGTATATCGACGCAGGTATTGACGCATATATCGACGCAGGTATCGACGGAAGTAATTTGGGGGGAAAAAAGCCGAACCCGCGCGAAGGGGTCATTTTCGTCCTCAACGCGCACGTTCTCTGACCGCAACTTGCTGCGAGGTATTATGGCACTCTTCCCCCCCTAACTCCTCTCTCTCTCTCTCTCTCTCTCTCTCTCTCTCTCTCCATCGTGTGTGTGTGTGTAGGAGAGAGAGAGAGAGAGAGAGAGAGAGAGAGAGAGAGGTGTGTGTGTGTATATGTAGGAAAGAGAGAGAGAGAGAGAGAGAGCGGTGTGTGTGTGTGTGTGTGTGTTTGTGTTTGTGTAGGAAAGAGAGAGAGAGAGAGAGAGAGAGAGAGAGAGAGAGAGAGAGAGAGAGCGGTGTGTGTGTGTGTGTGTGTGTAGGAAAGAGAGAGAGAGAGAGAGAGAGAGAGAGAAGTGTGTGTGAGTGTGTAGGAAAGAGAGAGAGAGAGAGAGAGAGAGAGAGAGAGAGAAGTGTGTGCGTGTAAGAAATTAAAGAGAGAGATAGAGAGCGGTGTGTGTATGTGTGTGTGTGTAGGAAAGAGAGAGAGAGAAGTGTGTGTGTGTAGGAAAGAGAGAGAAAGAGAGAAGTGTGTGTGCGTGTAGAAAATTAAAGAGAGAGAGAGAGAGAGAGAGAGAGAAGTGTGTGTGCGTGTAGGAAACTAAAGAGAGAGAAAAATGTGCGTAGGAAATTAAAACTAGAGAGAGAGAGAGAGAGAGTTTTATGGTTTATGTAAAAAATTAAAATTAAAGAAAGAAATGAAATGAAATGTTATGTTAACTCTTCAAAAGGCCAAAATGACCTATGAGACCAGAAAGTTACAATGTGGTAGACTGATACTAGGTTAGAATAACAAAATGACAAAATAACATATTATGGAATCCTAAACTGCTGGGTGTGGACTAAGCAGCTAAAACAGCTAGCTAAAACCATCCGTAGATGATTAGGCAGTCTTTAGGCAATGTCAAGAGCGCGTATGGCAAGCCGTAGGTCAAATCCGGTTGCGTTTTCTACGGAAAAACACAAACGGACTTCGGAAATGGCTTTTATGCCTTCTGAAACCATCCGTAGACAATTAGGTAGTCTTTAGGCAATGTCAAGAGCACGTATGGCAAGCCGTAGGTCAAACGGATAGAAGAAACTCCAAATACACAAGCCGTAGGTCAAATCCGGTTGCGTTTTTCTACGAAAAAACGCAGACGGACTTCGGAAATGGCTTCTATGCTACTGAAACCATCCGTAGACGATTAGGTAGTCTTTAGGAAATTTCAAGAGCGCGTATGGCAAGCCGTAGGTCAAACGGATAGAAGAAACTCCAAATACACAAGCCGTAGGTCAAATCCGGTTGCGTTTTTCTACGGAAAAACGCAAACGGACTTCGAAAATGGCTTCCATGCCTACTGAAACCATCCGTAGACAATTAGGTAGTCTTTAGGCAATGTCAAGAGCGCATATGGCAAGCCGTAGGTCAAACGGATAGAAGAAACGCCAAATACACAAGCCGTAGGTCAAATCCGGTTGCGTTTTTCTACGAAAAAATGCAAATGGACTTCGGAAATGGCTTCTATGCCTTCTGAAACCATCAGTAGACGATTAGGTAGTCTTTAGGCAATGTCAAGAGCGCGTATGCAACCCGTAGGTCAAACGGATAGAAGAAACGCCAAATACACAAGCCATAGGTCAAATCCGGTTTTTCTACGAAAAAACGCAAACGGACTTCGAAAATGGCTTCTATGCCTACTGAAACCATCCATATACGATTAGGTAGTCTTTACGCAATGTCAAGAGCGCGTATGGCAACCCGTAGGTCAAACGGATAGAAGAAACGCCAAATACACAAGCCGTAGGTCAAATCCGGTTGCGTTTTTCTACGAAAAAACGCAAACGGACTTCGAAAATGGCTATTATGCCTACTGAAACCATCCATATATGATTAGGTAGTCTTTACGCAATGTCAAGAGCGCGTATGGCAAGCCGTAGGTCAAACGGATAGAAGAAACGCTAAATACACAAGCCGTAGGTCAAATCCGGTTGCGTTTTTCTACAGAAAAACTCAAACGGACTTCGGAAATGGCTTCTATGCCTTCTGAAACCATCCGTAGAAGATCCGGTAGTCTTTAGGCAATGTCAAGAGCGCGTATGGCAAGCCGTAGGTAAAACGGATAGAAGAAACTCCAATACACAAGCCGTAGGTCAAATCCGGTTGCGTTTTTCTACGGAAAAACGCAAACGAACTTCGGAAACGGACTGCCGTAGATAGCCGTAGGATGTTGAAGAAACTATGGAACTAAAAGAGGCAAAGGGATTTTTCCCGCTACATACATTGCCATGTACACCTGGGAGTGCACGTATGTGTCTACCCATATAGGATTTGACCAATAAAGACGAGATTTTGACCCGGTGGTCCTGATCTCCGTACACCTCTGGACCGAGGTGTACGGAGATTGGGCAAGACTAGAGAATGCGAGGTAGTTTACATTATGAAGAGTATATATATTAAAATAACATTCATAATCATTGTAGATAACAACGTCATCAACTAACATGGAGGAAAAGATTGCATGCTCGTGCACGCTCTGCAAGTATCAAATCCTGCGCAAGCGTAGGATATGTGATGAGCATGTGCACAAGTACGGAGAGTTTGCTAAAGAAACCGTACAGAATCTACGATACGACTCTTACGGAACGGGCATTGATTTTCGCGACATAGCACCTACATCTGAGAGAGAGAAAAAGGATTATGCGTGAAGGTCCGACCAATATAGAGCCAAGGATGGAAGCAGAAAAGGACTTACAGACAGAAGACGACGGCATGGAGGAGATGTTGGATGCCTTCTTCTAGACAAGCGAGGAGAACGCTAACGAAGCAGCACCAGAATCCGTGCGCCTATCTCCTAAAGACATGTTGAGAAAGTTGGCACGTCAACCAATTTATGAAGGCGCCAAAATATCGACGCTTCGTACTTGTTTGGCGTTTTTGAATCTTCAGTCAGTGTATGGGTGGTCAGATGCAAGCGTCACTGCTTTGTTTAGGTACGTAATTTATAAAAGGCATTTTCCGATTGCAACGGTGACGTGCTTGGAGAGTTTTTTAATTTAATGTGGCTTAAACAGGTTGTTGCGGGAGCAACTTCTCCCGGCTGGCAATGAAATGCCCCCCTCTAGGCCAGACGCAAAGCAATTATTGACCGCAGTTGGCTTGGACTACAACAAGATTCATGCATGTCCAAATGATTGCATTCTTTTTCGCAATGAATTCGCAGATTGTCTATCGTGTCCTAAGTGCGCAGCAATGCGCTACAAACAAGATGCAGTTGGCGAAACAGTGCTAGCTAAAGTGTTGCGGCATTTCCCTATTATTCCTAGGATAAAAAGCATGTTTCGGTGTGGTTCCATTGCAAAGTTGATGCGGTGGAATTCTACGAATAGATCCACTGACGCAACATTTAGGGTGCCTGCTGATTCAAAGGCTTGGAGGCACATTGAAGATACCTGGCCACATTTTAAGAGTGAACCACGCAATTTGCGTTTGGGCATGGCAATGGATGGAGTCAATCCATTTGGCTTGAGAAGCTCGTCATGGAGCACTTGGACTGTGTGCCTTATCAATTACAACCTCTCGCCGTGGCTTGCCATCAAGAAGGGTCATTTGATATTAAGCTTGATTGTACCTGATAAGTTCAAGGCAAAAAACATGGATGTTTATCTAGCTCCACTAGTTGACGAGCTCCAGGAGTTATGGCATGGGATCGACATAGCAGATGTGGTTGAACCACTAGGACAACAGCATGCAAGGATCCATGGACTTCTTATGTGGACTATGCATGATTGGCCAGGATACGGAGAAGCTTCTGGTAATGGTTCTTGATTTACAAAATTCTCGCTATCCGCAAGCACTTTGTCTTGGCCTGATTCATGCTTTAATATATGCAGTGCTAACAACTTCGGGATACAATGCATGTCCAATTTGCGGGCAGTCCTTGGATGTGCGCTATTCTGCCTCTCTTCGAAAGACAATTTATCAAGGCCACCACCGTTATCTTCCAGATGGCCATCACTTGCGCGAAGGTCAGCTTGGTCGCATCGAATGTCGTCCTATGCATGTACAAGAGTGGCGTCGCCGATGGGAGCAACATGAGGGGCAACCTGTTCCAGGAATGAAACGTTTGTCCATTCTCCATACGTTGCCGTACTGGGGTCTACTAATTAACCATTTGCTGGATCCAATGCATATATTCAAGAATGTGGGAGAGCTCCTCTCGAAGACAATCATGGGAATGAAAGACAATCGAGCTTCACGAGATGATTTGCAGTCAGTTGGAAAGATGCCAGAGCTGTGGCCTTTCACCAATGCAGCTGGCCAAATAAAACTTCCAAGAGCGCCATGGGTATTGCTAAAAAACGAAGAGCGACAAGTTAAAAGGGTGATTTCAGAGTTCAGGACACCAACATGATATATGCGATGTCTCAAGACAGCATTCACCCGTGACGATCAACTGTCAGGACTGAAATCACACGACTGGAATAAGTTCTTGCAATTCATTCTTACAATTGCGATCAAGGGGTGTTTAACGAAGGAAGTGCGGACCTGCATATACAAGATTTCAGAGCTAGTGCGGTGGATCTCTTCCAAGCAGATACAGGAGGAATCTATTGCAGTCGCAAGAGCTAACTCCATTGAGGCAGTTTGCATGATTGATAAGTATCTACCCACGAGCTGTCTGACTATCCAAATGCACTTGCTCCTCCATGTAGTAGATGAGGTTGCAGTGGCAGGTACAGTCCACAGTCGTTGGATGTTCTTTCTAGAGCGGTTCATGAAAAACACTTAAGGGTTTTGTTCGCCAAAAAGCGCGTCCAGAGGGGAGCATGGCAGAAGGATGGCTGGTGCAAGAGTCTCTTGTATTGACGACTGAATTTCTATCCATTTCTGACCCAGAAATGCCTCGACTGTAAAGCGATGAGGAGGATGCAAGACTGGTGGGAGAGAAGCCGCAAGGGCAAGGGGTGCCGAAGAAAATGAACGACGCCATGCGAGAAAAGATCATGAAGTTCTGTATACTAAATTCAGTGCCGATGCAAAAATGGCTTGAAAGGTACGAAGAAGAGAAAGAGAGACACAATAGGGAGCGACAGGATTTCAGGCGAAGCCGAACGACTAGAGATTTACCCTTGCCATACTATCTCGCTCCTCTACCTAAATTCCCTACAATGGCATGGTTGGATAAGACAGTGAGAGCAGCTTGGCAGATCGGAGAACCCATATCTCTAGAAGATGAAGAGCTGGCTATTGGATGTGACTGGAAGTATCATACATACATGGCACTATGGTCGCATGGAAAGCATTTCAGAACACAACAAATTGACAGCAGAAGAAACACGTTTGAAAGTGGGGTAATGGTTAGTTTCATGCAAAAGAGCAGGGCTAGTGCCAGAGACATGAATGAGAGCACTAGCAACCTAGATTATTGTGGTCTGATGTCAGATATCCTGAAAGTAAGCTTCAGGCGGTTTGAGATGTTTTTGTTGGATGTGAAGTGGTTCAAGGTGATTACTTCTGGTCGCAATGCAACGGTACGCAGAGATGGAAACAAACTTGTGCAAATAGATTCTACAAAGGTTTGGACATATGCGAGCGACACATTTGCTCTCCCCGAACATTGCGAGCAAATGGTCTTTGTACCGGACCCTCGAGAGCGACAGTGGTGGTTTGTGATTCAGGTTTCTCTAAGAAATAAACAAGTATTTGAAGGGCAAGATCTCCTGGTGGAAAGTCAGTCATACGAAGTCCATACTACTGTGACATTAGATGAGATGGACGAAGGTATGGTAGAGAAAAATGGCTTCTATGCCAGGGATGGCGCAGACGAGCCAGAATTGACACTTGTAGATGAAGATGCAATGGATGAAGACAACTGCTAGAACGAGTTGGGACAGAGTTATGTTTGCAATTAGAGATAGATGATGAAACGGTGCAAGATCTTAGCGATGATGCCTCACTCGTCGAGGACTAGGCTTGTAAGTGTTTGTGTGAAGACGTTGATTTAAAATTAAGCCTAAAGTTAATTTAAACAACTGTGTTCTGATGCTTTATTTTACTTTCTTTGTGCAGGACTTTAGTATGGCAGACCAGTTTCCAGATCCCGCTTCTATGAGTGCAGATGCATTCATGGGCTTCGTTACACGGATGACGCCTGCTCAGATGGCAGAGGCTTCTCAGTACTGGGTAGCCAGAGGCACGGGTACTACGCCTCCGAGCTTCACACTTGAGGATCCGACGCCTGGGGGGGCCCACCTAGGGGGGGGGGGGGACGCCTATGGGTACGACGCCTGCTTCTCCCATCACGGCCGTTTCGACACTTAGGTGTGGGGCAGAGGCGGGTACGTCCTCATCTCCGCAGCACAGGCGCACTCGCCGATCTCGGCGATCGTCAGGTGGAGGTGGTGGTTGTTGTGGAGGAGGGTCCACAGATGCTTCGACCCCTCCTCGCTCACGACCCTCGTCCTACCCAGGCACACCTCTCGACACACCTCAGACACCTTGGGGGGCACACGATCCTAGTGCCTCCAAGCTCTATATTGTACGCCAGATGGTTCTGTTGCCATGGATAGAGTCGGGACTGAGATGAGATAGCGGATTCGCCAGCTCGCGGAGCTACAGTTTTCGACCAGCATTCTGACGTCTTGGGATCAGCAGGAAAAGGACAAATTCAATTACATAGTGGAGACCTTCCTGAGAGAGTACCAGCCTGCTCCGGGTTCTGACGTTGTTCCAAGTATCTGGATCAAGGGTGTTGCACGGGACACCGTGAAACATCAACGAGATGCAGCTCGGAAGGCTTTTAGGATCGTCGGCTCGCCGAAGCCTTTGGGCATCCCACACGAGACGTGGCTTCAGATCAGGGAGGATGAACAGACAGCGGCCATGCGGTTCAGACAGCAGCGTGAGACTGCGTAGATACGACAGATGACCAAGGGGACATCTCATCTTGGCAGCGGAGGCTTCGACACCTTTCGCTATGAGTTTGTGAGTTTCTAATCCAATCTTAACTATGGCGTTTTTTAAAACGCGATGAATCATGTATTCTTATTACTCTGATTTTTGTATAAACGCAGAATCTTGCGATGCATCGAGCCCCGACACGTCAGGAGGAGTCAGATGGATATCGCAAAGGTATCTATGAAGTATTGAATGATCTTGATGCTTCAGGATATCCTGTAGACTGGGCGGCCTTACAGTCTCGCTGATCACTTGAGGTGAGACATTAATATGTGTGAGTTGATTTAATTAAGTAAGTATATGTGAATACTAATTTTGTGAGTTGTCCTATGTGCAGGTTGTGATGCTTAGTCATCAGTGGCCCGGATTATTGTTCAGACAGTTATTGTTTTCCTTATGGTTATGGTTATTGTCATTGTCATTGTATAAACATGGTTATTTCTCTTATTCTTGTATAGACATAGTTATGGTTCAGGTTTTGTTTATGGTTATGTTTAACTTTTTGGTTATGTTTATGGTTATTGTTAATTTTGTTTCTGGTTATGATCAAAGTGGTTATATTGGTCGGTTATGGTTTTAAGTTATGGTTATGGTTCATATGGTTATGCTTTTAAGTTATGGTTATGGTTATGGTTCGTTATGGTCATTGGCCTTAAATCTCATGTGAGATCCTAAATGGATAGCATGTAGGAGGCGTACACATGATATAATTTTTTTGAAAAGTTTATGTAAAAACGAAGGGAACTCTGCCGAAATTTTTGCGGGAGCACAGTTGATTTTGGTGCTACTCGCTTTCTTGGACAGAGGGCAGGAAGTCTGGCTGTGGTGCCTGTGTCCATCTTTTCATTGGGCACAGGCAAGGCTACCTGTCCTCTGCCCAAGAAAAAAATTTTAATGTTATGGTCGTCGATATACGCGTCGCTATATCCGTTTATACCAACGTCGATATACACGTCGCTATCCGCGTCGCTAATAAAACCTTTCCACGCGTATATCGATGCTCTTTACGACATATTCACAAAGACGCATATATCGATGCATAAAACGACGTTGAGCGTCATTATATACGTCGATAACCCCCTTTTTTGTTGTAGTGTTTTTGAGGTTGAAAATCGTTTTGCAAACACAACTTTAAAGATGGAATTCATATGAAAAAAAGGAAGGATTAAGTTTGTCTAAGCTTCTAAGGTAAATTTATAGATTTAAGTCACTTCAAACCCCATTTTCATCTCTTATACATATTCTTGGAAATTGCTGAGTTAAGAGGATTTATAAGCATCTTGTCAGCACTATAGTGTTAAATTAACAAAGGTTAGAAAAATTAAAGAGATAATTTAAACCAATTTGAAAAAATCCTTAGGTTTTTGAAGAAAAAGGGTCATTTTAGTCATCAAAGTATGCACGTGGTGGGTCTTTCTAATTACCGTTGAATGCATGTGATATGAATATCTTTTAAGGTGAAGCCCTCATGGAGTCGTCATGGTGGTAAATCAGTTATCTCAATTATTATTATTTTTTTAGTTTGATAAAAGTCACCTAATGTGAGTGGTATATTAATAACTAAAAAGAATTACAGTAAGCAACCTTGCTCAAAAGAAGCCAGGGCATCTCAACCCACAACCAAATACCACCCAACTATGCAATGTAGACACAATGTCCAACAAGAAATACAACAAACATGCTAGAACAAGGGAGGCCAACCTAGAGCAAAGGATCTCATAGACCATAACTGACACGAAAGCATACCAAATACCCAGCCGACAGGGCAGGGTCCTAGTTCCCTTCACCAGTAGAATCCTCTCAGAATGCAGCATTGTCACCTTTGCCATATGCATACCACATGCCCAAATAGGAGCTAGGAATACAGACTTTTGAGAACCATTACAAGATAAAAAAGAGCAAGCAGTGCCAGGCTTACATAATTGAATTAAGCAACCGACCATTTCACAAGCTACCCAAGGAAGCAGCACACCGACAACTAGTAATTGTCCCCATCAAAGCACCTCCACATCCCCAAGCTCACGTACCACAAATGTAGAACCATCTAAATATGGCGAGCAAGTTCCCTTCTAACAAAAGAGGCGACAGGCCCCAATCCCCTCAGCAAAAAAGAGGTAGGGAGCCGAAATCCTTGCACAACCAAGCAAGAACCGAAAGGAGCCCGCCTCCCAAGGCAACCTCTAGCTTGTCTGCTCAGCAGATTTGGACCTTGCAAGAGTCAAACAACCACTCTTGGCAATGCCCCAGACATCCATTGCACTCCCATCCCTTGGACAACCTCGTCCGGAGCCCTCCCAACTCATGCAGAGAATGCGAGAGCTGACGGCAAGTAGAGAGACACTAGGGTTTGCTCAGTTCGGAGTGACAAATCTCTCTTTTTGCAATACTCATGGGAGATGAGTTATATAGATTAGCAACAAATCTCTCTTAATTAGACCAACAAATCTTTGAGGTCGCTTAATTTTGTTATTTTGTGACTTTAAACATTCTTGCTTTTTATTCTCAAAATATCCATCTACAATAAAATAAATTGCTTGTCATCTTGAATTTTGGCATGTGGCACTAATCAACAAGGTGAATCCAATGGTGCACAATATTTGCTTACAAGATTTCCAAGAGGAAGGCCTCAAGCAAGGGGTTTCTTCTTTCAATATAACTATCACTCTAAAGGATGCTTTTCTATTCGTAGATCATTATAAAGTTTACCATCATTAACTTTGCTATGAGAATGCTTCCACATCCTAACAATTTTTAACAGTTTTCTAAGGCCATATGGACTACGGGATCTTGAGGGGTTGCTTGTAGATAATCATTTACTAGTATAGCCGTCGGCTTCGTTGCCTCTCTCTCTCTCTCTCTCTCTCTCTCTCTCTCTCTCTCTCTCTCTCTCTCTCTCTCTGTCTCTGCATCACTGTGTTCCCGGGCGCTGTAGGCCACACCCGCCGGGTGAAGGAGAAGCTGACGCATGGCAGAGGGGGAACAGGAATTCCCTCCCTCTTTATCTTTAGTATAAATATACGAACATTCAAAGATCAGTGTTAAGAGTATCCCTATACTCAAATGCTATGAGGTGAAAAAACAATCCCGAAATTTATAAGTTTTACAAAAATGAAAAAAGAAAAAACGTCTTTTGTAAATGTAATCGTGTTAAGTTTTAAACATTTCACCAACTAAAATATCCCTTTTTTCTTTGAAAATTTTTGACGTGCTAGAGAGACATTTTTGGAAGTGTACTCCCCTTGGATGAAGTTTTCTACTACTTGTCCGTACGTATCTCTTGATGTGTAATTTTCTATATTATATTACAATTAGAGCCCTACACTTTAGTACTTTAGTGGGATTTGTGGGATAAATTTAATGTCCATACATCATTTCGATCAATTTTAGTGGTACTTGGAATACATCTTTTCAATCAATTTAGTGGTACTTGGAGAATAAGATCTAAAGAATAGAAACCTTCATGAATCCTACTATACTAGCCAATGAGAATTTTAGAGTTGTGGTCTCCACTTTTGTAATTGAATTGCAGTTTCCATGTTCAACTTCCATCTTTTTTGTTTGTTTGAGAAAGTAGAAAGATTCAAATTGAACAAGGTGAGATTTCACGATGGCTTTCCAAAAAAAAAATCAAGATATGAGGGGATTAAAAATATTATATATATATTTATATATATATTTATATTTATATTTATATTTATATATTTATATTTATATATATATATATATAGAGAGAGAGAGAGAGAGAGTCACAATCGTTTGTTCTTGTGAAAAAAGCTATTTACTCTTTAAAAGCTTTAAAAATAAAAAGGTACACAAAATAAAAGCAATGTAGTTCCATCCTAAGAAAAAAGAACAAGTATAAATTGTGTGTTCGTGTTGAAAATAATATAAGATGAGTAAGGACAAAAAAAATAAACAAGACAAAATCTTAAAAAGCCCTGCAAGGCTATGAAATGAAATGGACCCATTTGACAAACTCCATCAACATTTAAGATGAGTCTCCATCGTTGGCACTGAAAACATTGGAAGAATGCCTAACTAGACTCAACACTAAGGCTTCTTTTAGAAAGCCAAAAAGATGTAAAGAGGTACAATTTCCTCAACCCTGCCTTGAGGTTCCATCGGCAAAGTAGTAGTAGAAGTATAAATTTCTTGAAGGGATGGGGTTATTTTATTATCACATAGCATGTAAGTATAGGGATATTTTTAATACCCTTTGAACGCACATGATTTGAATGATTTCATGCAGGTAGAATTACAAATTTGGATAGAAGAACCTTCAAAATCATGATATATCATCCCCCCCAAAAAGCACACGAAGCCAATGATCATTTACATTGACACCTACAATATTAGGTGCATTAATTTGACCAATATTAGGTGCACACCCAAAGTTGAAATAACATATCTGATTGGGTTTTGTGGAGGGTTTGGATTTTTTTTATTTTTTTATTTTTTTGGGTGTGGGGCAAGAGAGAGAGAGAGAGAGAGAGAGAGAGAGAGAGAGAGAGAGAGTTTATAATGTCTAGGAAAAAAAAATAAACAAATGGAATAAGAAATTATTTCCTTAGTGTTAAATTTAGTGTTGTAAACGGCGAAAGCCCCTAAAAAAGCCTAGGTTTAGTGTAATCCCAGAATTCGCATCTAAACTTATTTTTGAAGGTGAGGAAACCTACAGAATTTAGGGAAATCTAAGTGTTAAAACCTTACAAGCATAGTTAATCACCTTTAAAAAATTTCCCTTTGTAGGTTTATCAAGGTTTTAGCGAGCACTTGTCATAAATATTATAGAAGAGGTTTCTGGTATTTGAAGCTATAACTAAAAAAAAATTCACTTGGAGAGACCTTTTTCTTGCTAAGTCTAAATTTTTCCATAGGCCTTCCCTGCGAAGAGCAAGTCGGTCAAAGAACCCTTCCCATTGGATGACTACTTTTAAAATAAATCTTCACTATGAAGGACAAGATTTTGAAATGCCCTGATCAAAAGAAGTTTTGGATAAATTCTCACAATAATTCCCACATTGTGACTTATCTCAACATCATGAGCTTTTGTGAGGGAGGCACCGCATACCCGGCTAGGCACGATTGGGGGCAAAGGACCGCCGGTCCCCCCCACCGATGGGCCGGGGGTCCCTTGCCCCCAATCTTACCTAGCCGGTATGCGATGCCTCTCGAGCAAAATCTTATGGTGTTATGCTTGTATGAAAACTCTGAAAAAGACTCCGTTTTCTTACATGAGAAAATTTCTAAATCTTGTTGTGCCTTCAAAGACAAAGTAATTTGCATTGTATGATAGAAGGTTGTATCCTCTAAGTAGTTGTTTGAAGATCTTTATATGTGCGTTTGGAGTGAGTAGTTTCTTATAAACTACAAGACGTAGGGTAAAGGAACCAATTTAGAGACAAATTGAATTTTTTTTTAATACTCACAATTGTGAGTGGATGCTTTATATTAACCAAGAAAGGAATGTATTAGGTGCCTTGAGGGGTCATAATTTATGTTTTGGAGCTACTCTGGGACATCCCTAACAAATTAGAGCTACTTAGATAATTACATTTTGGTAATCGATAAATACCAAGATGGCTTCGATTGCGTGATTCTGCTCTTCAGAGTGCTTTTGTTTTTCCATGGAGATGATCCCTTCTTTGCTTTCTTGAATGACCTCTTTGAAGCTAGCCCTCGAGTGGTTGTTTTCAAAGATACATCGGTTTCTTGCCTTCCAAACTTGTTTGAAATAGCAGAAGCAGACAATCTCTGTATAGCTTAGGATGGCTTGCCTCTTCCAATTCTTTCCTCCTAAGAGAAGGTCATTCTTGAGAACATTATCTTCCAGGTTTTTTGTATCCATTTACATATTTTGCTCCCTAGCATCTCATAGCTAGACAATTTTAGAACAAGTGAGGGGGATCCTCACTAGCCGCTTTGCACCTAGAGCATCTATCAGAGCATATCCCTCTGATTAATATCTTAATACCAGTAGGAGTAACCCCCCATAGCACCTTCCACATTCAATTTCTTACATGTCCATGGGACTTCCAATTTTTTTGTATCCATTTGCAAATTTTGCCCGCAAGGCCTATAATAGCCGAGCACCCCTTGAATTAGGGAGGGGGATCTTCACTTGCTACTTTGCACCCACAATTGAGCCAATTCCTCTCGCTAAGGATCATCAATGATGTTAAGTGCAAGTATGTGGCACTGATGTTGATTTCAAGTGTATTAGAGGGATTGCTCATTAATGTTTTAGAAACATGCCCTAACACTGGTTGTGCAGGGCTCTCATTGTAATTCTTTTTGGTATTCTTACTCACTATTGTTCAAGTATTGCTAAAAAAAAATTCAAATAAATCAAAATCTCAATGGTGATTGCTCTTTAATGTTCAAGAAACAACAATCACAAAGCAAAGATTTCACATACTAAGATTTCTAAAGATCAAAGCCCAATTGTGATGGGAAGGGTGTTAAGAGGCTTTCCTTGAAGCCCACACATTTGCTCTTTGTTTATGAAAAAGATACAATGAAAAGCAAAAGCCTATCCATAACAATAATCATTCAAAGAAAAAGAAGACGGGGTTAACCAATAAATTTCAGGCCAAAAAACAATAACTCATATAGATTAGCTAGCCGCAATTAGGTCTCCCAACTCTCAAAAAAATAAAAATTATTTCAAAAACATATTAAGTGTATAAGTGAAGGGTGAGTTTAAAAAATGAAAAAGACAAAGAAAGTGGAAAGTCAAAAGACCTTTTGTGTCCATATAAAGAGGTGTGTTTTTTCTCTTTCATTTTTTCTTTAGTGTTTTCTTATCTTCTATTTAACGCTTTTTTTGCTCTTTCTCTCTCTCCCCAATCTCAAAAAAATAAAAAAAGATACAATGAAAAGCAAAAGCCTATCCATAACAATAATCATTTAAAGAAAAAGAAGACAGGGTTAACCAATAAATTTCAGGCTGAAAAACAAAAACTCATATAGATTAGCTAGTCGCAATTAGGTCTCCCAAATCTTACAAAAATAAAAATTATTTCAAAAACATATTAAGTATATAAATGAAGGGTGAGTTTAGAAAATGAAAAAGACAAAGGAAGGTGGAAAGTCAAAAGACCTTTTGTGTCCATATAAAGAGGTGTTTTTTTTCTCTTTTATTTTTTCTTTAGCGTTTTTTTATTTTCTATTTAACACTTTTTTTTATCTTTCTCTCTCTCCCCAATCTCAAAAAAAGAAAAATTCTTTCAAAACATATTAAGTGAATAAGTGAAGGATCAATTTAGGAAATGAAAGGACATACGAAGGTGGAGGTGGAAAGTCAAAAGACCTTTTGTGTCCATATAAAGAGCTGTCTATCTTCTCCTTCATTTTAACTTTAGCATTTTTTTCTCTTCTCTTTAGTGTTTTCTTTGCTCTCTCTCTCTCTCTCTCTCTCTCTCTCTCTCAAAATGTTGTATTCGTCCTTCTCAGCTAATACCGTTGCAAATCTACGTGCTTCGTTATTGCCCGATATTACATGCTATAGACTAGCACATTGTTTTTCTTATTCTTGAGGAAATCTTTGGATTAGGAGCAAATAGGTGCTTCATGGGACTCCTCTTGTGAAAGTAAGGCCTTGGTTCTATAATGAGCATTGTCAATACTGGGTCCATGCCTTTCAAAATTTGTTTATATCATATGCATTCAAGAGATATTTTTAAAATCCCTCTACACACATGTTCTACCATATATTACATGACCCATCTTCTTTCATAAACTTGCAACTTCTTTCCATTTTTAAACCCCTCTTTCAAATGTAATAATGTAACTATTGGAAATTTTAAAAACCCCGCGGGTGAGCTCATATGATATGGTTACACATTTTGAGGTTGGAATGCGACACCCCCCAAACCCCCCCATGCGGGCCCCCTTTTCAATCCATGCAAGTAGATTTTATATGTGTAAATGATGAACTCAATTTCTTATCTCCTTTTTTTATCCTCTTTGTAATAATTTCTTGCATGCCTTTATATAAAACAAGAGTTACAATGTACAATAGGCTCTTCTCAGGCATGTTGACTCTTAGAAGTACGAAAACAATATGTTTGGCCCTTAGTAATTAGTGCTCATATAACTCGGTTAGTAGTGTAAATTTCTCGGTTGAAAATGAAAAATCCCGTTATAAATCCATTGCACCTTGATTTTCAAAAATTGAGCATTTTATCTACAAATATCCTAGCTTTTGGCATAGAACCCCAACTACTTTGCCCTTAAAAAACATGGTGAAGAAAACATTTTTTTAATAGCACTAGTCGGGAGCCAAAACGACTTTTTTGGGACTCATTAGTGAGAATCTTTGGAGATCCTCTCAGGTCTTTGAGGAGAAACTCAGAGGAGAGGGCACGTGGGGAGGTAGAGATGCTCTGTTGTTTTAAGAGAAAGTATATATTTTTTTCTGTGACTCGTCGTAGGGGGCAGCACGACCCGCGGAGGGGGCGGGGGTAGGGGCGGGCAATGCTTGCCTTTGCCTCTTGTTTGTCTGCAAGGCGTGCCTCGTCAGGAAGAGCAGGATCGGATGGAGCATGGACACAAATAATTTTCATTGCTTTTGAAGGCACTGAGTGACTGAGATGGACCAGAGGTGAGGAGCGAGGTGCAGGTCGGATGCCATGGTTTGCTAGGAAGGCAAAAACGCAGGTGATGATCGGACTAGTGGTGCCGAGAGCAGAGGGAGAAGGAAAGCGAATCGTGCTGTTGCTGATGGAGTTGCAAGACAGAGGTAGAAAGGAGGTTGGAGGTGGTCATTGGACCAGGCTTGTGCGATGGAAGAGGCAGGTACGAGGAGCAGGGAGGGTGTGTGAACACAGCCTGCGTAAGGCATTGATAGCGACTTCTGGAAAGACTTTTACTTCAAATTCTAGATTCGCTCGGAATCTTGGTAACAAATTATTGGGGTTTTAGGAATGTAGGCCCAGTAGGTGCCAATAGTAGCAAGTAAGGAGGTAATATGGTTGCAAAGAGAACAAGATTTGGATTCTTGTTAGATATTTGCACAAAATATGATTTTGGTAATGTGGTAATTAAGGAGATAATGTGGTGGCATATTGAGTAAAATTATTTTGTGATAGCACTTGCTTTTATTTGGGGAAAATTACCAAAATGCCCCTCTAATTCTGACATAATTGCCTTCTTTTGTGAGGTGCAAACTACATGATAAGCACTCAAAGAGATGGATCTCAATTGTAAAAAAGGAATAAAGAATAGAAAATCTTGAACAATTTAACCAAAATAGATACAACGGCATTTTGGGAATTTTTGAAATTTGAGGGGTATTTTGGGAATTTCCATAAATTAGAGGGGTATTTTGGTAATTTTCTTTTTTATATATATATAAAGATTTATTTTGTGATCACACTTGTATATCAAAATTTTGCTCCCCGCACCTTTTTTTTTAAAAAAAAGCATATAGTAACATAAAAAAACTTAATAAGTACTCATGAGAAGCAATTTTTGGGCCTTTTATGAGACCTCAGCAGAGAGACAAGTAATGTGGGATCTTTAAAAGGTGAGTGTTCCTCTACAAAGCAAGGGTATATTCTGAGCAACGTTCAACTGTTGTGGAGATGCTCTCAGGGGTCCGTTGAAACCCCTCTTTTGAATGTAATTTTGTAGTTATTGAAAATTTTAGAAAACCTACTACCTACCTGGCTCTACTTTCAATTTTCATTACATAGAATCTTCCCAAGATGCTTTAGCATTTCCAATTAGCATCTCCATGCAGCTCACGATTTAAAACCATTCCTAATGGGTAGGATTTGACCTCATCACGTAGAGAGTATAAAGCTCAACCTTAACCACTACGCTACAAGCCCACGGTACCCTTTGGGGTCCCTTTAAGCATTAAAAAAAAACAATAAACCCCCCCCTACCCTACCCCTAGCCCCTCCTTTCTCCTTTCCCTTTTTTTTCCCCACCCTTCCCTTTTCTTTTCTTTCCCCCCCCCCATAAACTAATTAATGGTTTCCCTAAAAAAGTCGTTTTGGGCACTTACTGAGTTCCCAAAACGACTTTTTTAGGGAAACCATTAATTAGAGCCACATACTGAGTGAGCTCATGTGATACACTTGCACATTTGGGACACAGCATGCGCATTCCCACTCTCGTGATAAACAAAGGTCATGAAGTAATGTTGCTTGATCAAATGATAAACATTTCTATGTTGATGTCCATGGGCAGGTGCAAAGTCTCCAATCCGAGCTAAATATTGTTTATGCACAGTTAGAAAATAGCAAAAGCATAGCAGCAACAATTTGTATGGCTCTACAATAGCAACAGCAACAACAATGTGGACATCTCGCTGGAGCCTTTCTACCCTTTGATCAAAGACAACACTTGGACAGCATGCACATGCAACAGCTCCTTGGCCATCCGATCTCCTCACCACCACCACTTTCCTCTTGCAATATTAGACCCAAAGAGGAGATAGAAAACACTTTGCAACCTTGCATGACTCACACCTATGATAGCCTCCCCATGGGAGCATCTCCTACTCTAGTGGCTAGTCACATGCGGGAAGCTAATGAATTGATAGGGAAAAGTGATGATGGTGACGATGCTTCCCAACTTCATGCCCTAACCACCTTAAAATCAATAACTCTACTTGACCCTCTTCCTAACCCCAAATCACAACACAATATTTTGACCTTGCTTGCGTGAAGTTTTGACTCCCTCGCATATTTATATTTTTGTATAAAGTCATAGTTGATAAGCTCCTACCTTAGACATAAAAATAACAATAAAATATAGATTTTGAAGATGTCAAAGCTCATCTTGAAAAAGGACGTGAAACATGAATATCACCAAGAGATTGTTTTTAATATATTCTCCCTTTGAAGGCCAAAGCGTTGTATAAGCATTAAAAAAAACACACACACACATATACACATATACACAAAGCTCATCTTGAAAAAGGACGTGAAACATGAATATCACCAAGAGATTGTTCTTAATATATTCTCCCTTTGAAGGCCAAAGCGTTGTATAAGCATTAAAAAAACACACACACACATATACACATATGTATAGATATAGATATATATATACATGTGTATATGTGTGTACATATATGTATACCTAAATATATGTGTGTATGTACATACATTCAACAGATATATACATATACGTGTGTGTGTGTGTGCGCGCGCGCGCGTGCATTAGCTAAGTTTCATTTTGGATTCAAGTGTGTATTTCCTAAATGATACGGACATTAAATCGGAAGAGCCCATGGTCAAGACTGTGAATCAAGCCACACATGGTTGCATAATAGGACTTCACCCTTCTAATTACGGTGGGCATTCCCAAGTGTTTGACTTAGAAATGTATCTGATAAGAGTTTTTTCGGTCTTGGAATCCCACATTTGACTTCTTCCAGCATAGTACATTGAGCAGTTTAAAGTCCCTTGGCACTAAGTAACACCTATATTTAATGCAGAGAGAGTAATGGGATCAACGATCGAGGTTGGGGGGACGGAATCTCGAGGTGGCGCGTTAAACATGGCCACGCAAAAAACGAGGCGCACTAAACCTGGCCAGTGTGGAAAATAAGGAGCATCGTGGAGATTTGAATCCGTGACCACGCAGTCCGGGATTAGTGTCACATGAGCTAACCACCTCACTCGCGCGCACATCCTGTATCCTCAATCGCTTTTACAACATTATATTATAAGTTGACATGCAATGCCCAGGTTGGCCAGGTTTAGGACGTGTCCACATTTAGTTTTTGATTTGATATCTCTGCGCTTGCAATATCCCCGACCTTCGTGTCTGGAACCCCCCCCCCCCCCCCCCCCCCCCCCCCCCCCCCCCCCCCTCTCTTTTCCCCTCTCTTAAATATAGGTGTTACTTAGGGCTGAGGGTCTAAAGTCATCAAGGCCTCAAGGAAGTCTTCCTGAGCCCTTCTACTTGCCCAAACCTAATTAACACGACTAAGATATAGCCCAAAAGGGGGATTGTCAATGTTGAATCGATCTATCCATAAATAGTCATCAAATGGGAGCCTTTGAGGTCTCTCATTGGAACCTTCAAGGTGCACCATGTCAACTGTGGGAACTTGGTGTACACAAGTGAATCATGTGGGTTGTGAACAACAAAGGGTTACTCGAGCAATCTCTTCCATGGTCATGTATGTTTTCTCCAAGCCAGTGAAGAGTGCCACATGCCAACCATCTAGATTGTTGAGGGGGAGAAGCACTATTCAATTTCTTACATGCCCATGGGACTCTAAGGTCTTCCAACATATAAGGATGAAAATAGCACATGCATGGTCATGGGTGAGAAGGTAGTTCACTCTATCATATAGTCATGCATTGGCTCTTTAATGTCTTTCCTTTTTCTTTTTTTCTTTGGAATTCCCACATTATATGGGATATTTGTATTAAAAGTAATCAAAAAATACAACACTACCCATACAAAGTTGCCTTTTCCATGGGGAACTTAAGGCCTGTAGATACCTATCTGTTATAGGAGCCAGCAACCCATATAGGCATAAATTTAAAAGGATCACTTCTTTGTTTTCTTTTTCTTTTTGACTAGACCAATACTTTTGGACGATTCAGGACACCCACACGATGGCTAAGGAGATCTAACTTTTGGCCATGAGTGACCTCAAAAAAGACGTCTTGCATAGGGCTCTTGAAGCTTGCTTTTTTCCGCTTGCTTTTTTTATGTAGGCTGTCAAGTATCGTCAACCAACATATCCTTAGGCGCACACCAATCTCATTGTTCAAGATTTGGCATGTTTGCATTCATTTCCATAGGGGTGTGACATCCCTAGCAACACGCCTCCGAGTGGATTTGACCATTGGTTTGTTGATGATCGCTGCCTCGGGACAGTTCCTAGCATAGTGAAAAATCTGCGACATTTGTAACAAGCGTTGGGGAAAGAGGAAAATGCTAACTCTTCCAAAAGGATCCAAAACATCCCATGTTTAGATCTACATATTTGGGAATGGGCATGCTCATATTTTATAAGATACAAACCTTAACATCCAATCTTGATTTAGTCGGTTGTAGCCTTGGTATGAACAGCACACGGCCCAACATAGAGGAATGAACTGAACATTATGATACAGCCAAAGAGGAGATTTATTAGCGTAACCCATACTACAGGACAAAAATCCATAAACTTCTCATGTGGATAGAACTCCATTGTCCACAACATTGCATATGCAAAAAACGAAGCCCCCCACACACCTCCTCTTATGATGAGATCCCGAGCCACCTGCTCTGAGCCACATGCAGCCACATAGAATCCTTTGCCCACTGCCATGAAATGAAAGATCTCATTTCTACAGAGGGAAGCAAATTCAACATCCAGTCCTAGAGATCTTGACTCGTCATGCATTTGTCCATGAAGTATAGCACAACTGATTATTATAGAGCAATTGATTAGCAGGTCTCTAGGCTTTGTAGAGCAACTTTAGGATTAAATTCAACATTTATAAATTGGCCATCCAAATCCTTGTTTTGGCTGACCATATTAACAACTTGTAAAATCACCTCAATCATATTGCACCAAAAGAGAAAGGCTTCAAGGCTTTAACGGGGCCACTTAGACTAGTATAGTTGTCGGCTCATTTTTTACCCCTCAACAATAAACACAAACGTCGAATTTGGTGGAGTTGATGTATCGCTGCTCATTTCTAAGTTCTCCTTGCTCTTTCTTTTCCCCCTTAGCTCAAGACTTCCTTCCCCAACAACATGCCATCGCCATTCCCCATGTTGAGCAATCTACTATGGGTGCATCTCATTACATATGGAGCTTAGAAAATGTGTAAACTTATGATCCTAAGATGCTTTGAAAATGTGCTCCCCTATTTCCTAAGAAGACCTGGGGAACTTATAAAAGGTCACCTCAACCCAAGATAATCGCATCAATTTTTGTCTAGAATGCGAGAGAGCATGAGTGTGTTGACAAGAGTTGGTGCGGGCCGTATGCTTGCAGTCATCATTCAGAGGAGTTTATCACAGACAAAGTGGGATCCCTTTGTTGTACCTAGCTTAACCTTTGATTGCCTTGCTTCACCTGATGCTATGCAGCTTTCTAGATCTTGTTGGGGTAACGGCATGGTGTCTCTTACCCCTGTCGGCCACGCTAGAGGTGTCCGACCGGCCATCATCGGTACACACTTTATTGTTTACTAGATAGAAGAATAAGGGTCTCTCTCACACACTGTGGTGAGTTGCTCCACCCCATCATGTGCTCTCTCTCTCTCTCTCTCTCTCTCTCTCTCTCTCTCTCTCTCTCTCTCTCTCTCTCTCTCTCTCTCTCTCTCTCTCTCCCCACACTCACATTGCATTTGTGCATCACAATCGATATTAGAGACGGAGTGAAGGTCTTGCATCATTACAACGTCGTGACGGTAGAGAATGTGGTGAAGCTGCAAAATTTCCAACTCTATTTTGCAATAGATATTTGACTGAGTAAAAAGATTTTTCCAGCTTGGTTCTTCCTTACCAAAAACATCATGGTCTACAACTTTCTAGTTGAAATTTGTTTCAAATTCCACAATGACGGACTTCCTTCAGGTCAAGGATAGACAATTACAAATTCTTACATATCTGCTATGATCTGTAAAAGCAGCTCGTTCCATGCCTTTTTTTTTAGATCTACAATTTTGCAGAAGGAAATTTTTGCCAATTCTCTATGGTTTGAGAGACATCAATTGATCAACTATAAGCTAATCTGGAAGGTGCAAATTGATATGCAGACTATGTATGCATAATGTGGTGATTTAGTGGGCTTTTGGAGATAATTTGTTACATCTAGAGAACTGTAATTGAGCTTGGTTGTTCTCTTGTTTTATGCATTTGTGGTTTTCTCTGAATGAAAACAATGTGGGCTAAAAATTTTAGCAAATTTACGTGCATAAATTGAGAACATTTAGTGGATGAATGAACTCTTGTAAACTCTCAAAATTTGAGAGCAGAGTCATCACAGGTTGATCGGATTGCAAAATTTCTTGGTGTAGCTCATGTATACATGATTGAGTGCAGATTTTGCACATGATTTACTCATGGTGTCTTGAGCATGTTTATGGCATGTACGGTTATTATAATCAAATAGCCCGAATACTGTCAAAACTCTATCGAATTCTTTTGCAATTTTACTTGTTCATGCGCATGGTTTGCAATTGTACTTTGATTGAATTTTGGCACCCAATGGTTACATTTGTTGGGGTATAAAGCCCAATGTGGTCGCCCAGGTAAGTGGGCGGGCCGTCAAGTATGTACACATATTCTTTTGTAAAAACCTAATAAGAACTCACTATGCTCTACACATTACATAGAGTGAGTTCACCATATCGTCGTGCTCTTCTTCTCGCACTCTCTCTCGCATCGCACTTCCGCTCGTACTCCTTCAACTGGTATCAGAGCTCAGATCGAGGCTCGGGGCAGCATTTACAGGTAGCCAGAGTCACCTGCTCAGATTGGAGTGAGATTCGACAGGCGAAGACACGGCCCCAAATCCTGTGGGTAAGCTTGAAGGGATTGGTGTTCTCAGAATTTCATTCTGAGGTCATCTCGGCTACCGTTTGGCTTCGACAAAGCTCTGTGCAGGCCATTTTCGACTACGTGGTCTTGGCGGGTGCAGATCTGACTCTGCAAATTTGGGGTTTCGGCCTACGACTGTAGGTGCTGAGGATATCGGTACTCCCAGAGTGCTGATTTGTGGCTGTCTACACATCGAAGGACGGCTCACAGTTCTTGGAGGCGTGTCACATACGACACGGGTGCATCTACACACAGACTGTAGGCGACATCCACTGGTTCATCAGGTAGCTTGTGTTTGCTGCTTGATATTCCATATTTAATCCTGACATTGCAGGTACTTCCACATGGGATGTATTGTCAGAGATGATGTATGTCTGTTGAGGGTTTGCTGGCTGTGAGTCACGCAGTAAACAACCGCCGCAGCGGTTACAACATATAGTGGGAAATTTGTGGATATATGACTTTGTGGGAAGTCTATGTATTGTCAGATTTATTGCAGCCTTTGTTGAGGGTCGAGTGAGGTTTTATTGAGCTAGGGGATTCTCGAATGTTGAGATACTTTCGGTGATACAGGTCTTGGAGCGATCCCTCGAGCACCCTTAGATAGGCGGCTAGGATGTATTTACTGTGAGTTAGAAAATTGGGATTGCATCTTTGCTTTACTACCGTTGAGACATTGTCGTAGTCTATGCTTACAGGACAGTGAGAAACAGTACAGGTGCAGGACAGGTTTACCCACAGCTTACAGTGTTAGAGAGACATTGGTTTTTTGAGCTGTTTTTGGTCTGTTTTTGAGTACACCAGAGCCATTTTACAAAGGAGACTCTGCCGAAATTTCTGCAGAACCTGAAGTTTTCTTGGTTCATTTGACAGGTTGATATTGGTTCAGAGGTCAGTTTTTTACAGGGGAAACTCTGTCGAATTTTTCCCAGGAAAGTAAACTATTGTGAAGCGTAGCTATGGCTGGATCACAGGACACTGCTCTTTACAATATCAAGAAGCTGGATGGAACCAATTTCCCATTGTGGAAGAATCAAATTTGGCATGTGTTGGTACAAAAGAAGCAGATAAAACCTATAAAGCTCAAGGAGATAAAACCAGAAGATATGGACGAAGATGAATGGAGCGAAATGGATGAGTTGGCACTTTCTACCATTATGCTGACTCTAGCAGAAAGCGTTTACTTCAATGTAATAGACGAGATGTCGGCTTATGAAGCATGGACAAAGCTGAGTGATCTTTATGAGAAGCAGAGTGCAACTTCACAGGTATACTGGCTTAAGAAGCTTGTTGACTTGAAGATGAAATAAGGGACACCTATGTCCAATCATCTAAATGAATTCAACACCATCTACATTCAGTTGTCATCTCAAGGTGTCAAGTTTGATTGACCTGTTAGAGCTATGTTCCTGTTGATCACATTGCCAGAAAGTTGGGACACTTTTCGCATAGCTTTGAGTAATTATGCACCTCTAGATGGTTTGACCATAGTAGGTGTAGAAGGCAGTCTGCTTACTGAAGAAACCAACAAAAAGACAATGGACAAAGGCAAAGGAACAGCCTTAGTTTTCAGGGGAAGGACCAAAGAAAAGTACAAAGGTGGAAAGAGGAATCAGTCTCGTAGCAAGTCCCGCAGTGCTAAAGGCAAGAGTGACATAGAATGCTACCATTGTGGCAAGAAGGGTCACATGAAAAGAGACTGCAGAGAATGGAAAGTAGAAAAAGGCAAAGAGAAAGCTGAAGACCATGGTGAGAAGAACAAGTCCTCAATGAAGATTCAAGAAATAAATGTGACAAACACTGTTGCAGAGGATGACAGTCTAGTGTCAGGAGACATCTACTTCTTGAAGAATACAATGGACTCAGCTCTTCTTACAGCATCTGATGGAAATGCACTGAGTGATTGGATTATAGACTCAGGGGCATCACTTCATGTGTCTCCAAATAAGGAGTGGTTTACCTCTTATGTGACCCCACTAAAGATCATGTTCGGCTAGGCAATGGGCAGACATGTGAGATCTTAGGTGTTGGAGATGTTCAATTGAAGTTTCAGAATGGCTCTTCTTTCATGCTGAAAAATGTGAGACATGTTCCCGCAATTACAAAGAGCTTGATCAGCACAGGTTTACTTGATGATGTTGGCTACGTCACCACTTTTGGACAGAACATGTGGAAGATATCCAAGGGTTCTATGACAGTAGCACATGGAGTAAAGTCTAGACTTTACATGATTTATGTATCAAATGTCTCTAAAAATGTAATCAATGTAACCGAGCAGCCGAACGTTTCTTTGTGGCACAGCCGGTTAGGACATATGTCCAAGAAGGGAATGGAAATCTTGTCTCGTTCTGGTTATTTGCCTGGCTTTTCATTTAATGATTTTGAATTCTGTGAACATTGTGTGTATGGTAAGCAAACACAGCAGCCACATAAGCATGGAAGTAGTAGAAGAGATACACAGTTGGCGCTTGTTCATAGTGATTTGTGTGGACCTATTCCTAACCTATCTCTAGGGGGAGCTTCTTACTTTATGATATTTATAGATGATTACTCGAGGAAAGTATGGGTTTACTTTCTCAAGCACAAGGATGAAGCGTTTAGTGTTTTCAAAATGTTTGTGACACTTGTGGAGAATCAGAGTGGCAAGAAGCTTAAATGCTTACGCACTGACAATGGTGGAGAGTATGTTTCAAAGGCCTTTAAGGACTTTTGTGAGTCAAAAGGTATAAAATGTGAACTTACTGCTCCTTACAATCCTCCTCAAAATGGTGTTTTTGAGAGGATGAATAGGACCATACAAGAGAAGGTCAGAAGTATGTTGTCTAATGCACAGCTGCCAAATGGGTTTTGGGCTGAAGCTGTATCAACAGCTGTTCATCTTATAAATAGATCTCCTAGAAAGGTTTTGTAGAAGGATTCAGTGGCAGAGATGGTATGGTCAGGCAAGGTACCCTCATACAAGCATCTCAGAGTCTTTGGCTATGACATATACTCACGTTCCAAAGGAATTTAGGAACAAACTTGAGCCAAAGAGTAGAAAGTGCATCTTTCTAGGCTATGGTAATTCTAGTGAAATGGGGTATAGACTTTGGGATCCCGAATCCAGAAAGGTTATCCGCAGCAATGATGTTCACTTTAATGAAGCCAAATATCATTCTAAACCAGAGAGGGTTGAGGAGATTAGAAGAGTTGTCTTCCAAGAAGATGGACCTGCACGTGCAAGACAAAATGTCAGGGCTCAAGAGGATCAAGGATAGGATAGAGTGGAACCACAGGTTGTGGCTGAGCCTCAACCACCTATTTTGCGTAAATCGGGACGTATCTCACGACCTCCTGATCGGTTTGTTCCATCTATGAACTATGTCATGTTCACTGATTGCAATGATCCTTCATGTTACAAGGAAGCAGTGCAAATGAAGGACTCCGGGAATTGGGAATTGGCCATGCAATCAGAGATGATAGCTCTACATAAAAACCAGACATGGAAGCTAGTTAAATTACCACAGGGCAAAAAGGATCTACCTTGTAAATGGGTTTACAGGTATAAGATCACCACTCATGATAGTCAGCCAAAGTACAAAGCAAGGCTTGTTGCCAAGGGCTTTAAGCAAGAACAAGGCATTGACTTTGATGAATTCTTCTCTCTGATGGTCAAGATTACTACATTGAGATGCTTTCTTGCATTGGTTGCCATATTAGATTTGGTGTTGCACCAAATGGATGTCAAGACAGCATTCTTGAATGGTGATTTAGATGTGGAAATTTACATGCAGGAGCCAGAAGGGTTTGTTGAGAAAGGCAAGGAAGATTTGGTATGTCAGTTGTTAAAGAGTCTTTATGGCTTAAAACAATCACCGAGGGCATGGTACCATAAGCTCCACAAGTTTATGCTTTCTCAAGGCTACAAACGTAGTGAGTTCGATCACTGTCTATATACAAAGAAGGCTAAGGATGGCAGTTGGCTGATCCTTATTTTGTATGTGGATGACATGTTGATTGCTGGCAAGCACTTGGAAGAAATTTCAGCTTTGAAGTCAAAGATGGCAAAATCGTTTGACATGAAAGACATGGGTGAGGCAAGTCATATTCTTGGTATGCGCATTGAGAGAGACAGATCAAAGAAGTTGATTTGGTTATCTCAAACAGAGTATATTGACAAGGTTTTGCAACGTTTCAATATGGAGAAGGGAAAGGCATTGAGTGTTCCATTGCCACCATATGTGAAAGTTAGCAAACAATATTGTCTTGTGTCTGAGGAAGAACAGGCTGAAATGGATAAGATTCCATATGCGTCTGCAATGGGTAGTTTGATGTATGCAATGATTGCTACTCGCCCAGACATTGCATTTGGAGTGGGAGTAGTAAGTCGATACATGTCAAACCCAGGCAAGAAACATTGGGAGGCATTGAAAGGAATATTGAGATACCCGAAAGCTACAAAGAGTATGCGTATATGCTATGGGAGTCAGGAGCTAAGTGTAAAGGGTTTTACAGACTCAGATTATGCAAGTGACTTAGACAACCGAAGGTCTACTTTAGGGTATGTCTTTACATTGGCTGGTGGAGCAGTATCATGGCGTTCTAGATTACAAGATTTTTTTACTCAGTCTACTACAGAGGCTGAATATGTTGCAGCATCAGAGGCATGCAAAGAATCAATTTGGCTTAATCGACTAGTAATAGATTTGGGAATCAAAGAAGAGATGCTTGTGTTATATTGTGATAGTCAGAGTGCTATACAATTGGCTCGCAATCCAGTTTATCACTCAAAGACAAAGCATGTGGATGTGAAGTATCATTTCTTCAGGGAGATGCTCGAGGATAAGAAAATTCAGCTTGTCAAAGTTCACACCACAGAAAATCCTACTGATCTACTTACAAAAGGACTTCCCTCAGAGAGCTTTGCGCATTTTTGCAAGCAGTTAGGTGTAGGGTAGTACATCACTTCTCTACATCTCTTGTATATTAGCTTGTATAGTAGCTTCTCTCACACTTAAAGTACCACATTGGACTTTAAGTGGGAGGTTGTTGGGGTATAAAGCCCAATGTGGTCGCCCAGGTAAGTGGGCGGGCCGCCAGGTATGTACACATATTCTTTTGTAAAAACCTAATAAGAACTCACTATGCTCTACACATTACAGTAGAGCGAGTTCACCATATCGTCGTGCTCTTCTTCTCGCACTCTCTCTCGCGTCGCACTTTCGCTCGTACTCCTTCAACATTGCCATAGTGTGTTTGCATTGCATTGTAAGAACGTTTTCTCTTGTGGGCTTGAGTATTTTCTCATCGGGTTGTGTCCTTTGGTATGTATGTAATACTCTCTTCAAGAGGAAGATTGTCAACAAATTCATCGGTTACCACATAGTGCTCCTATCCAAGAGCAGTTTTGATAGTTTACTCTCTGATGGTTTAGTGGTTGAGATCTACTTCCACATTGATAGTGATCAAGTTTTCACTCTCACGTTGATAGTTTTTATCAGTTCGAACACAGATTTAGTGTTCTTGTATCCACTCTCACAAGAGTGAGGTTTGTGTATACTTTTCGTGGCTATAGGTAGATTTATGGTATGCATTGTTTTCGATCAACAAACATTTCAATTATAATTCTACTACATCAAGTTTATAGGTAGTCACTAGTTATAAGTTCCGTCTACTTTTGGCAGTTGAGACTTGCATTTGTGTAACAATCGTAGAGCACAGTAGTGTGGTTATACTATTGCGAGAGGTTTTATGCATTGATATGATCTCTTTTGAGAGTGTTTTCTCTCCACAAGGAGCTCCTTTTGTTCTAGGTTTAGTGCACTCTTTTTGGCATTGTTTTATGCACATTACCCTTATACATGCTATAGATCCATCCAGAACTTCGCTTCTAGAGATTGATAGGTGTGACACTTATGAGTCCACGATGATGACTCATGTGAGAGAACTATCTCATTTATGTTGACACTTGAGATGTTGGCATTGTGGTCACACACGGCACATTAGAGGATGTTGCTTGAGACGCATGAGACAGCAAGAGAGATGCATGTGAGATGCAGATGTGGTGTTGACATATGTTACAAAGGCAGTTACAGTGGTGGTATATGCAAATGATGGTGATGTCATCCTTGCATTGAGCATACCTCTTGCAGATATGTCTATGGATAGTACACTTTCTCCACAGTGGTTACTAGATGACAATGTTGATTTCCACATCACACCATGTCATGATTGGTTAGTAGTTTTTTTAGTGGGAGACTTTGTTGTGTGTGACTTGCTGATGGTTTATTATGTGACATAGAGGGTGCATGAGACGTATGCTTATCATTGTCCATTGGTGCATCACACACACTTCGTCATGTGCAATATGTTCCTCAGTTGAGACATAGTTTGATATCAGTGAGACAGTTGAGAGATATTGGATGTCACGTACTACCTAGAGAGAATTTTTTCTAGAGGAACTATGGTTTGCTAGTCATTGCGAGAGGATCCATGATTATTGGTGTGCTCTACCCAATGCATGTATTTGAGGTGCGAGACATCATAGTTTCAAAAACATTACAGTCATGTTAGTGAGAGACTAGACACATATCTTTCCTGGATGAGTTGCAGATTGTTGTGCATAACATGTCAAGAGATGCAGAGTGCGAGACACAACAGATTGATCCTCTTAGGATAGAGATGTCCCCTACCACAGAGATGAGCGATATGGAATTCTTTGACATGCTCATGCAAGAGGTTGATATGGTGATGCTAGGATATGTGGATCCAATTTCTATGGATGATGAGGGAGTTACAACTATCGTGGAGTTAGGATTGGCATGTCCATGCATGACTAGTTTTGGTGGTGATGCAGTGAGGGTTGAGATACCTACTGCGGATGGATCGGTGGACGTCAACTGTCATTGTACATGACGTTGATGCGATTGGCACGTGTATGCTAGCATAGATACGCATTTGTTATTAGCCTTCGAGACTCTCATGTACGACTATTTAATATTGAGATCCGATATAGTAGGTACATTGTGAGCATTTGTAGTTGGGAGAGTTTGCAATTGGTATTATCATTCAAGACTAATAGGTACAATGGGATTGTTTGTAGTTGGGAGAGTTTGCAGTGGAGCAGTGTAGGTCATTACAGCATACCTGCAAATACATGGTGATTCTAGTAGGGATATATGCTTTTGCACACTGCTAGAGACTGACTATATGGTAGCATGCATCGACTTTGAGAGAGCCAATCAACATAGGTTGGGACCAGATTCCTCCCTATACCTCTTGTGCATACTAATAGACCATATAATAGTACCACTTATCGGCACATTCACCTTCAAGTGGGAGATTATTGGGGTAAATGTGTTGTGCCTCTTAGCCTGATCAAACACGCCAAAGGTGTCCAGTCGCCCATCACTTGTACTTGCTCATGCCTATTTGTGAGACACAATTTGATTGTAAAGCAAAGCACTTTCCTGAGAACAAAAACTTCATCAAGCCTCACACTAAGGAAATATATGACAATCTTAGGTTCAAATCAAACTAGTTCTCCCGACTCAATAAAAAATGGAAAAAGCATTGGCCAAAATTCAAATGGACATCGGTAGCAAGCAACATACCCTCAGTAGCCCCCAGCTATGAAGATCTTCATATGGAAGGTGTTATGGGGTCTATTCCTATCGGGTAAGATTATATCTAGAGGGATATGCTATGATATATGTTCAGGGTGCCAAGTGGCTTGTGATTAAGGATCCCCTTCACTTATTTAAAATTGTCTAACTACGAGAGTCCTAGCCGGTAAATTATGTAGGTGGGTACATAAGACAGGAAAGATCTTGCTTTTCAAGAACAACCTGTTCCTAAGAGGTAAGATTTGGAAGGACCAAGCCATCTTAATATGCACACAATTTGTTCGGTTCTACTACTTCAAGAAAACTTTGAAAACTAGGAATCATTGTATCTTTGAAAAGGACCACTCAATGGCCAGCTTCAAAGAGATTATTTAGGAAAGCAAGGAGGTGATCATCTCTATCGAAAAACACAAAAACTTTGAGGACTAAAATCAAGCAATCAAATCCCTCTCAGATCTGGTATCTACAAGCCACCAAAATGTAACTTTCTTAGTAGTTCTTGTCTATCCAAGATTGTGTAGCCCCTAAATCATGTATTATGATCCCTCAAGGCACTTAGCGTGCTTGAGGCTAAGTGCCTTGAGAATATTTGTACATTACTTTTTTGTGATAATATAGCCCTGATCCACACACAGTTGTGAGTAATGAATGATTTTTTTGTTTGCAACATTTGTCTCAGTTAAATGCATGTCAATTATCTTGAGTCATTCAATCTCTTCTCATGTGTAGAGTACTCTTTTAGGGTTTTAAAGATACTATTGGAGTTTTCTTTTTTTTGCAATGCTCACATTATGTGAGCTTATTTATTTTAAAAATAACAACACAATACAACTTCTCATGCAAGAACTTGCCATGAGACTAGAGTCAACAAAAAGCTCTAGGCTTTTACAAAGAGCCTCAGCTTTACAATGCAACACAAATAAAGTCGAAGACCTATACAGCTTGCCAAGGCTCCCATCATCGCCCCCATGGATATGCCACATCTCCAAAAGTGCCCTTAACAAACTGGAAAAGCAAAGGAAAAGCAAACCAAACAGTTGGAGGGAAGCCAATATGGGACAAACTCCACCTCCAGAGTCACCAGAAAACATCCAAACGCCAACCGCATTGAAGGAACAACTTGAACACAAACCGACAGAGCAGAAAACAACTATTGGGACCTTAGGGGTACCAACAATGTCCCATGAACAACCTAGTAGGCAAGCAATATTGACATAAATGTTGTTTTGCCCCACAAGCAGTGCAGGCAGGGTGCCCTCCAACTTAGCAAAAAAATTGGGCTTTGGAAAGGACATGCAAGTGAAGAGAGAGGGCAGTCGAGAGTCCCCCACCTGGGGACAACCCTTTCCCCGCATGATGGCTTCCTCCATAACCTACCAGCCCGTCGCTACTAACCCAAAGAGCCCCTACACATCCCTCCTCCATCACGCCTCCATGCTCACGATGTACGGGTCAGGCTCACGTCTAGACCAGAAGCATCCCAAACACTCCAGAAGAAGCCTCTCTTTCATCTTAGTTCTATTGGAGTTTTTCTTATAAATGACTTTTAGTCATCGTGAGTAGTATAGGAGGCAATGTCGGCTGAGCTGATGTTTATTCATATAACGAGCAGAATTTCCAAATATGCGGTAGCGTGGCACAAGTCTGCTAAGCAGTGACGCGCAGGCAAGATGGACCGAGCAGTGACGTAGAGGTGGAGGCAGCAAGTCTGGCAAGGCGACGGGAGGAAGGGGGACACGCTCAGGTAGAGGCAGATGGTAATTATTATTTTTAAAAATAGATAGATACAAGCGAGCAACCTGGCGTGCTTACCGGAGTGGTTACAGGAGCACGTTTCGTGGGACATACTTAAGAAGGTGATGGTTTGAATCTCACACTTCTTTTTGTGAGGGTGGTGAATGTGATGATCCTTCATAGGGCAAGAAGAGAATCTTGAGGAATCTCAATATGAATTGAATAAAACTACTAACTTGCCAATTTTACAAAAAGATTATTATAGCAAATCCTTCTAGATTGTGTGTGTGTGTGTGTGTGTGTGTATCCAGTAAGGAAGTAATTGACTCTCTCTCTATATATATACTGCCACTAAGACTCTCTCTTTTCAATATGCTTTGCATGCATGCAGAATCAACTCTCTCTCCTCTCTCTCTCTCTCTCTCTCTCCCCTAATTTTAGTTTCCCCGCCTACAGTCTGCATAGCATCGTGCAATTTTACTTACGAAAGTCCTTCTCCAATTAGCAAACATGAGACTAAGCAAGGCGTGTGTGCTGTTTGTGGTTGTTGCATTGTAGGGACCTCTCTCTCTCTCTCTCTCTCTCTCTCTCTCTCTCTCTCTCTCTCTCTCTCTCTCCATGAAATTTGTGCCGACGGCAACCAAGCGTTAGATTCATGGTGTCTGGCTTAAGGGTACGCTGCTATGTCAACCTGCATGAGGGTAATGTTGTCATCTGCCTTTTGGTACATGGGGTGTGGACAACAGTTGGCGATGAGCGACAGTGCAACTATGCTTGGGGAGTTTGCCTCTGTTTTTGCGGGAAATGTTTGCTAGTTTTCAATAGGGAAATAAAGAGAGGAAGGGCTCCAATACGCGAAGGTGGCCTCATGGATAAGGGAAGGATGTGAGGGAGTGGCAGACCGTAGGAGGCGAGGGATGACAAAGGAGGTGAGAGAGTGCAAGAGCCTAGGAAAAATGAGGGGGGGGGGGGGGATCTCGGGAGGAAGTAGCTCGTTTTATTTAGGCCTCCCCAATCTCAAAAAATTAAAAATCCTTTCAAAACATCTCGATTGCATAAGCGAAGGGTGAGTTTAGGAAATGAAAGAACCATGGAGGTGGAAAGTCAAAAGTTTTTTGTGTGCATATAAATTGAGGTGGTTAAGTGGACCTTAAATAATTTTCTTTCCTCTAGCGTTTTCAAACCATTAGAGCCATTAGGAAAGCCTTTTATTTTGTTCGAAGCCATTAGGAATACCTTTTAATTGTTAATTTTAAAACAAACCAGTAGGTGACCCATATGTCGAGTGAGTATGGCCAAAGAAAAAAACGCAAAAGAGTTATTTGAGGCCACTTTCTCTACAATAATTATTGCACAATATAAAAAAAATGTCATTCCTCACATGATGGAGAAAATCCTCCTTGCATTTGGCAGGGGTGGATCATTCACATGGAGGCCATGGCAAACCTATATGCCGAGAATCATACAAACTACAAGGACACATGTAGATCAAAGTAAGGTACAAAGGCAAGGACTCTTCCTCATGACTTCAACTTTAAGAAAGCCATTATATACAACAGAGAGGAAAGCATAGTGATTGTTTTGTGGGCCATTATGCTCTTAGCATAGTGTGAGGGGCCACATATCCTGATGAAAAATCAGATTCCAAGTTTGTTACCCAAGAAAACATAGCGTGTTCATACAAAACTTGTAAATGGTGATAGATATATTGCAAATCGTGTTTCATTATCTCGTGATTCTAAATTTTTAAAGTACATTAGGAAAAATGTGAGCCATATAAGGGCCCTTTAAGGTTAATCATAGGCTAACCAATAGGAAGAGAGTGGTGGACACACTCTATGCCCTCAAAACAATAGGGGGACAAGGTAGTTTTACAGTTCTTAATGGCCTCTTATCCAGTGAGAAGGTGTGGGGGAGAACACTTGGAATCTCCAAGCTTTCCTCTTTTTTTAGATTTACATCTCAAGGTTATTGTCTTCCAAAAGATAGACTTCGCCGAGAAAAAGCAACAATTTTGTGCGGGATTACCTGAAGAAATGGCCGAGTATGTCAACTCCCAATGGCCTGGATCTATCACCGAAGTAATCCACCACACCATGGTTGCTTCTTGCATCAATTTTCAACAAGGGGCTAGTCGGAATGTCAAGCCCATGGAAAACAAAGACAAAAGTGATGCAAAGAGGAAAACCAATGCCCAAAATTCTTTCCAATGCCCAAAATTTCAATAACAACAAAAACAACAATCAATCCAAGGATAAAGGGATTTTACAAGGGCAGAAACAAAATCTCTCCTGAAGATCTTGAAGATTTTTGCAAGGACCATAAGTGTTTTAAGTGGGGGGAGCAAGGACATGGCTATCGTTCTTGCCCCAAGAGAAATGCCTGCAGTGAGCTCCTAGAGCTTCCACCATCCAAGCTCCGAAAGAGGATGCTCATTGCAAAGGATCGCCTCTCTCCTATGCTTGGGTAAAGGTAAGGGAACATGATGCCTTCATCTTGTTTGACCCTGGCTCTGACCCTGGCTCTACTCACAACTTCATATCAACAGAGTTGGCCACCAAGTTGGGCATTCAAGCTTTTGAGATGGGAGGTATTGTAACTGCTGACACAGCTTTCAAGGGACAGCAAGCCTCCACTTCTCCCTTGATTGGGAAGTTGAGGCTTCATGTCCAAAGCTATGTCGATAAAGAAGACTTTTTCATCTCTCCTCTCCAACATGAAGATGCTATTCTAGGGGCACCATGGTTCAACCGCATGGCTGCCAACATGAAGTTCCCTGAAAGGAGAATCTACTTCACCTATAGGGGAAAAAGCATATATATAGATGCTAATGAGTCTCGTCGTACTATACCACTTTAAATTCACCGGCTTTTGATAAGTCAATGAAAAGCTCGGTTTTTGCGTACATGATTTTTGTCAAAGAATCCACTAATGATGCTAATGATTTATCAAATGAAAATGGTAAAAATCAAGAAGAGTTAGACTTGTCTACTTTTCTAAATGGATTTCAAGATGTCTTTATCAATGATATCCCTATGGATTTTACCTCCAAAACAAGGGGATGATGACCATTGAATTGACCTTCTACCAGGAAGCTCACCGCCTAACAAGCCTCCTTATCAAGTTTACCAAGCTCAACCAGAGGATATCATGAGGCAAATACAAAAATTGGTAGAAAAAGGGATGGTGAGGCCTAGCTCCTCTCCCTTTTGCCCTCCAATCCCTTTAGTGCAAAAGAAAGATGGTACATATTGTATGTGTGTGGACTATCGAGCAGTAAACCATATCACTATCAAAAACAGATTTCTCATGCCTCAAGTAGAAGATCTGTTTGATAAGCTGCAAGGCTCTACCTACTTCAGTAGGATTGACCTTAAAAGTGGCTATCATCAAATAAGGATAGTGGATGCAGATATCCTAAAGATCGCGTTTCGTACACGTTTGGTCTTTATGAATATCTAGTCATGCCTTTTGGCTTGACCAATGCAACATCCACATTCAATCATTTGATGGAGAAAATATTTAGACCCTACTGCAAGTTCACTAGAGTGTTCTTTGATGATATCATCATCTACTTCAAGTCCTTGGAGGAACACAAGCAACATCTCCAAGTGATTTTTAAAGCATTGAGGGAGAACAAGCTTTTTCTCAACCAAAAGAAAAGCGAATTTTTCCTTCAAGAAATTCAATACTTAGGTCATATTATCTCTCAAGATGGTATCCATATGGATCCATTGAAGTTAGAGGTAATAAAAGCATGGCCTAATCCATGTAATCTACATGAGCTAAGAAGCTTTATTAGTATGTGTGCATACTATAGATGATTCATATCAAAATTTTCTCAAATAGCAGGACCATTACATGACTTAACAAAGAAGAACGTTAAGTATTTATAGACTGCTAAGGAGAAAAATGCTTTTGACAAGCTCAAAGAGAAGCGTACCTCTCAACGAGTCCTCATGCTTCCGGATCTTTCAAAGCCATCCGAGGTCCAATGTGATGCTTGTGGTGATTGCCTTGGAGCAATCTTGCTTCAAGAAGGGCATGCCATAGCATATGAGAGTCGAAGGCTCAATACGGGTGAACGGATCTTGGGCATTTTTGAGAAAGAGCTTTTAGCTGTTCTATATGTCCTAAACACATGAAAGCACTATTTATTGGGGACTCCATTCATTTTACGAACAGACCACCAAAGTCTAAAGTACTTCATGACGCAAACTAAGCTTTCCAACAAACAAATGAGGTGTGCAAATTTTCTTTCGCAATTTTATTTCTATATTGCTCACATTGCTGGTAAGCACAATCAAGTAGCCAATGCACTTTCACAATGACCAAAAGTTAATGCGGTGTCTATAGCAACTCACAATGATCTATCCTACTGATCTTGACTTTAAAGATTTAATTTCAGCCCTTGCTTTGGGGAAGAAAGAGGAACCATCCACCTTGCAGGATGTACATGTCAATAGGCTATGTGATACCCACTCCCTTCATGAGAAATTCATGTATGAATCCCATGCTCCTCCCTATGCGGGGCATAGAGGCATTCAACCTACTATTTGAGAAGTAGAGACGTACTTCTATTGGCCTATCATGAAAGTGGACATACAAGAGTATGTTTCAAAATGTGTGGTATGCCAAAACACTAAGTATGATAAAGGGAAGAAACCTGGATTACTCCAACCATTGCCAATCCCTAATTCACCATAGGAGAGTATATCCATGGATTTTATCTTTGGATTACCCAAGTCTATCCATGGGAATACGAGAATATGGACAATAGTCGACAAAAAGTACGCTTTATTCCTGTCAAAAAGACTATTAAGACACACCAAATGGAAACCCTCTTCATATCTCAGATTTTCAAACACCATGGATTACCAACATCCATCGTGTCAGATAGAGATTCTAGAATGACTAGTAATTTTTGGAAAGGTCTCTTTGAAAATCCAGTTGGGTACAAGATTGAATTTCTCTTCAGCCTATCACCCACAAACAGATGTCCAACCTAGTCAATCTTACAATACTCGATCTACTAAAGACTTATGTTACAGAAGTAGATCAATGTTCACAATGGGAGAAGTACTTACCTCTTATAGAGTATACGTATAATAATAATGTCCATACTACTACAAGAAAAGAATCTTTTGAGATCATAGAGGGAAGACCTAAAAGTCCCTTGCTACTTAAAGTACATGGGAAGATCTTCATGCTAATGAGTATAGTCGTGACCTACAAGAATATTTTTAAAACGTTAAAGAGGCTATATCCATATCTCAACAAAGGCAAAAAGCTGCTTCTTACAAGCACAAAAGGACCTTAAGGTTCAAAGAAAATGATTGAGTATTACTTAAGTTTCCCAAGGCTCGATGAAGGCAAACGATGGGCAAAAATCCTACGGGCCATCAAAAGTATTATGCTAAATTCGCAAAAAGATATTGTGGTCCTTTTCAAATCTTGAAGCCAATCAATGACATGGCTTATCAACTCAAGTTTCCCAACCATTGGCTCATACACAATGCTTTTCATGTGAGCCTACATAAGCCCTATAAAGGAGAGCCACCAAGAGAACCAATTATTGAATAAACTCCAGAAATCGAAGACCAAGAAGAGGTACTACAACCCGAAGCTATCCTTTGGCATGAAGACAAGGTACTACGGCATGGTAAGATTATTCAACGGTATCTTATTAAGTTCAAAAATTATCCTTTTGAAGATGCTAGATGGATGCAAGGAATATAGATTAAGGATAGTATGAACCTTGTCAATGCTTACAATGTTGCACTAGAGTAAGCTAATGTAAATGCTTTCTAGATGAACAATGTTTTTGTCTTATAAGACTAATCTTCTTTTGTGCACAAATTTAAATAGTATCCATGCTTAGAATCATGTTTGCGATGACAATGTCACTCAAACAACAAGTATAATTTGTCACTCTACTTTGGGAGTATGATATGACTAAAGAGCAAACATGCTTGCCTGGTAGCTACATCTCCCAAGCACCAAATGGACTAGTCATCCATTTTGCAATGATATCGTAGGGTGAAAAGGGATCCTCTATCCGCTAAGAAGCATAGACTAATGACTAAGACTTTATCTCTTCTACCTCATAGTCGAGGATGACTATGATTTCAAGAGAGAGGTAATGTCATAAAATCTAATATCTAACCAACCCAAATGATTTTCCATATTAAACTGATCATTTAATGTGGGATAATTAATTAAATAAGACGAGAGAGAGGGAGAGAGGTGGACCAAGCATAAGAGGGGGGTATACTCTCTCTCTCTCTCTCTCTCTCTCTCTCTCTCTCTCTCTCTCATTGTGGAAAGTGCAAAGTGCAAGAGCTCCATCTCCTTCTCCAAGCTTGTTGAGAAGTGGAGAGCCTACACCAATACTCTTGGCTATGGAATGCAAATCCAACCAAGAGCCATGATTCAATGCTTAAGCTTTCCATCTCCTTCATCTTCATTACTATGCTATTATGCTATGCTTTGATGGGAGAGTCTATAATACAAACGGCTTTTGGAGGGGGGACCGACTCCAAGTAAATCCGGTCCCAAACTATTGTCATGTTCTCTAATACTCTCTCTCTCTCTCTTGAAAAAGTATTGTTCATGCCAAGTTAATTAATTAAGTTACCATCAATTAAGTTAACCCTCTATGTTCTCAAAGTAATCTCGCAATGCTCACTCTAATTCTCTTAATTCCACTATTCTCAAAGTTCATAGGCCATTTCCATTACATTCCCCTTGAATCCACTCTAGATGCCCTTGAGACCAAGCTCCTGACTCTCGGAACACTATTGCACTTGTGTGCAAGAAGGTTATGGTGCAACAAAGTAATTGGTTGTGGAAGAAGAATATTTCTAGCCTTAAAACCAAATTTGTGGTTGCAAGGAAGCCTATGCCAATGCATCTCCCCCCCCCCCCCCCCCCCCCCTCCCAAACCCCACCCCTCTGATGAGCACAAGATTGTGGATACGGCCAAGCCATGCATTGACTTGGATACCAAGGGGAATAGGAAAGAGGAGCACAAGGAGTAGGAGGTAAAACGTTGAGTTGTGTTTGCCTTCTATTCATAGCCTAATTTTTATTCTCTACCCTACATTTTTGGTTTGCGACATTTTGGATATTGACAAGTTTGCAACAAAGACGGCCTTCAAACCAAAGTCCTCCCTTGCACACTACAATGGAAAACTCCCCCCGAAAATCTTGCCATTTTACAGAATGGCTTCACTCCCCAAAGTCATTTCATGACATGGTTATTGAAGGCCTTGACTAAGGTCTTCTATCTTAGCATCATTGCCCAAACCATCCATGTCGTGATCCTAGTGCATAGATCTTTAGTAATCTACAACATTTGGAACCGGTTTTCATGGCAAGGTGCTTGCTTAAATAGGGATCCATGCCCCTCTTGGATCGATCGATAGCACACTCTCTGTTTCTTGGTAACTTGCCCAATGCCCATGAGAGACACCAAGAAATGGTAAAGAGAATTTCGGGCACCCCCATGAATGATGTAATTTTCAGTATTTATGAAATCTATGAATTTGTCTCTCTATTTTGTACGTTAGGTTGACTTATGTTTCAAATGCTTTCAAACATGGTAAACTATGAATTGTCATTTATTAAGTTGCACATTGTTTCTTTTGCAGATAAATTCAACGGACTAATCGATGTCCGAGGTGGGAACATAAGTTTTGTCAATTTCTTTGCTTTTTTTGCCTCCATAGGGTCAAGAAAGGAGAAAAATAAAAGGTTTTCCACAAGGGCACGCAAATCAGTAAGCATAGGCCCCTGTTGTATAAGTTAAATTGGTTCATTATACTTTGCAAATTGTGGAAGGTGAATTAGTCTAAGAAAAAATGGCACAAGAGTGTGAACAACATTTGTGAGGCAACATGGCAAAGCTCAATGAAGATATTCACTTGGAAGATATCGTGCGTAGCTATCCCAACTAGAAACAAGATTCTTCTTAGAGGGATAGGCCCCGACACTTTCTCTGGATGTAAAGTAGCTTCAAGGGATTCCCTTGCATCGTTTACAGACTGTCCTTCTTTGCAAGGTCTTCTCGCCAAAATTTGCAAGTTAGTTAGAGGACTTGGAAGGTGCTCTTCTTTAGAATTGACTTGGTCTTGGTAGGGAAAAGATTTCAAAAAACTTTAATTCTGGTATGCATACAAATTACCAAATAATGTGACCTGAAGCAAATCCAAAAGGCAAGGAACATCCAGGTCTTTGAGAGAAACTTTGTAGTAGCCCACTTCAAGGATATCACGCACAGAGTTTATATACACAATAGGCTCAAGAGTGGAGTCTAATGCACAAACCGATAACTGAAAACATGCTCTAAGTTGTATCAATGGCTCTCAGGCTGGTGAATTGTACACCCCCCTTTTGTGAAAACGGTGTCCCCTGAAGGCACATGTAGTGCTTGAGGTTCATTGTACATTGTTTGCTAAAGTAATATATCATCTCCACTCGCATTTCTGAGTATTTCAAAAATTATGACATGAAGAAAATTGAAGAATTGTTTTTCTATATCAAATGAATCTTATACTAAGAGATTCATGAAAAGTTTTAAGCTAAAAACTTAAGGAAAATTTTAAGTTGTTCTTTAAAAAATGTAAAAAAAACCCTGTAACTTCTCAAAATAATCTTATTTTTCATGTTAATGAATCATTTTTTATAGGTAATGACACTTGAAAAAGGAAAATTTATCCTCAAAAGTGTAATTTTCATGCCTATTCTAATTCTAAAGCCAAAAATTGCAATTTTGAAAATGTTGATTGGGAGGTAATTTTTGGTCTTGCAAAGCTAATATCAAAGAGTCAATGTTTTCTTAATGCAAGTCTCTAATCTAAACTGATTCTATAGATTAAACCCAAAAAATACATACTTGTTGGGATTCTTTCTTACATAACTTGTATAAATCTAGCCGCCTTTTAAAAAAACAAGATTAGATGCATGTGGCATTATGTAGATGCTTTGGAAAATTTCAATATGGCTGACATATTGGAAACCATCTTCTGCTTCAAAGATGTAAGTGATCAAATGAAGTTTGCATTTTTTGACGCATTTGGAAAACAATTCAAAAAAAAATGCCAAAAAAATATTCAAAACATTATTATGATAAGGAAATTCAAGTTTTTTTTTTTGAGTGATTTCTTTTTCATGTACCTATGGTTATTTTTATGGTTTTTCTAGGAAGTTCATCTCTCTTTATATGGCAGATGATAACTCCCATAGGTGTTGCATGTGCTAGGTCTATAGTAGACATCTAGATTCAAATTTCCCTTTTCCTTGTTGATAAAAAAATATCCTTCACATTCCAAACATTTTTATGGAGCCAACATTTTAAATTACGCCTTTTGAAATGTTCAAAACTACCTAGGGTCAACCATTAGGTTCTCACAATTAACACTAAGTATATACTGTACTCGCATAGGTTGAAGCTTTGATGGGGATGTACTATGAAATCATATTGCTTCAATATCCACATGTAATGCCTTGAATGTGGTAGAGAGGTTACAAAGAGTTTGGTTCTTGATCTAGTTTGATGAAAAATGTCTACACAACCAAACAAAAAAAGCGCTAGAAAAACTTAAATACCTAAAACCTTTATATAAAAATGCCTTGTAGCCAAGGCACTTTAAAGTAGCACTTACTAGAAATGAAGACTTGAATTGATCACCATATCTAAATTTGGCATGAAAATGAAAACAAAAATAGTAGGTTATGATGTTCAAGCACAAATCTCTTTACTGAAGCATATTCCCCCCTAGGTTGAGGACCCTTAACTTCAGCACTTGATTTTTGCTTTCTCTAATCATTGAAAAGAGTCAACACTCTTATTATTTTATCCTTGTTCACCATATTGCCCCCGAGGTTGAGGACCCTTAATTTCAACACTTGTTTTTTGTTTTCTCTAATCATTGAAAGACTCGACGCCCTTATTATTTTATCCTTGTTCCCTACATGTCAAAAGACTATTCATACATATGAATTTTTTGTGTTTGATTCTAATTGATAAGACCAAATTTCTGGTGAGCTCATAAATGAAGGAACTTGGTAAATCGAGCAATGGATAGCTAGGCTCTTTTCTCATTGATATGTGTGGTAAGTTTAGAGTCTCCAAACTACCGTTCAAAGCACACAATACATTTGAAGAGCATACAAGAGATATAATGATTGATTCATGTGTTTAATTTCAATAAGCTACTTTAGAAGTGCCTTGACTACCATGACATTTTTATATGAACATGCTAGATATTCAAGTCTTTTATGTGCTTTTTTCTTTGGTTGTCTAGACATTTTCCCATCAAACTAGGTCAAGGAGCAACCCCTTGTAGCCTCTCTGCTACATTTTAAGGCACTACATGCGGATATTGAAGCAATATTCTTATAGAGTATATCCCCATCAAATATGGCGTAGCTCTTATAGAATGCTTACCATTGAGAGTGGTAATGACAAGCTGCAACATTTCTTTTTTTGTTTCCTTCAAAGTGAAAGACAAGGTCTCCATCAACCATGTCTTAATTTCTCATCAAACATCCACGATTTCAAACTTTTAAGAGTCAACAATAGGAGTCACAAAGTGTCAATACCAAGATGTGACCATAGAGGCAAGTAATCTTGACGTTGGCATAAGTTAAACTCAATAGAAGTAGGAAATTTACAATCTACATAAGATACAATTTCATAGAGGATTTATTTTTGTTAAATTATTTCAAAAGTGGAATTTCATTCTAAGATTGTGGCTTGCTAGTTAGAGAGAGAGCTGAAAGGGTATGAATGCCCATCAACCAAAATGTAATGTAGTTTGTCAAATATTAAAAACGCATTTCAACATAGATATATTGAGATGCGAGAGAGTGAGTTTCCTTTGGGAAACAAAACTAGATAAGGAAACCTCATTTGAAAGATCATGATGACTTTGAATATGAGAGAGAGAGAGAGAGAGAGAGGAGATCATGAGCATTTGAAGAAATGAGTGCAAGTTTCCATGGCAATGAATAGACTTGATTTTCTCAACATGAAGATTTAGCATTGAAGAATGAACAATTATTTAAGATTATCCACTTAAAGCCTTCATTTCCTCATCCAAATCTAAAATTACACAATGAAACACTTATGCCTTTGCCATTTACATGCCAATAAAAAGGGACCGGAAGGTTTTTTTTTTTAAAAAAAAGGTAAATTATTCCCTGTTAAAGATTCCACACTAATTGAGAAACTTGTAACATTGGATTAGAATGATTATCAAGAAGATAGGAAAATAAATTATTATCTTATAGTATATCTAAGGCTAATATACACATGAATCTATTTAACCAAACATAGCATGGCCTTGGGTTCACTTAGGAAGGCATTTCTTTCAAGTTTTGGCCTAATTTACCTCCCTGTAATGGATCCCACATCAAGAGGTTGGAATTCTAGGTCGCTTCCATCACGATTGCGAGCAAATTACAAGTGCCTTTAAAACATACTTTCTATGGAAAAGGCACTTGCAATTTATTTATAAAAGAAAGAATTTTCATATTTTTGGAACAACTTTATTGATAGAGGATACTAAGAACATCATTTCCTTATGCAAAAAGTTAATGCAAGGTAGAGGATCACCTAGCCAAGAATCAAAACCAAAAAGAAAAATGAAGGTTTTTTTGAGAAAAAGCAGCCACTTGTTGTATACCAATAAAAAATTTAGAACCCTTTTGTTTCTTTAGATTTGACGCAATTGCATAAAATACATGTAAATCGATACCATTGTTGTGGTCTCGACCCATGGCTCATATGCTATTATTATGTTATCCAACTCAGTTACCTAGTTTGATGGAAAAATGTCCACACAACCAAACATATTTATTAAAAAATGTCATGATATGGATCCTACGTGATTATGTGGTTAGTATAGTATCGAGAGCCCCCATTACGTTGTAGCCAGGGCATCACTAAGCAGCAATTATTGAAAGCAAAAGCTTAAATCAAGCACCATATCCAGCTTTTGACAACCAAAAGATAAGGATACCATGTTCAAGACAAAATTACAACTTCCAAGCTGTTGAAGCAAGTGGACCACAAGATTCATGATAACAAATCAACCAGCTTTCAATTTTTTAAAAGTCGACGACAAACAGGGCCTTGAAATATCCATTCGAAGATGTGATCATACAAGCCATCAACTGCATAAGTTACACACTCCTGAAGCAAGAAATTTACAATCTACAAAAAATGCAATTTTTTGCATGCTTTATTTTGATTATATAATTTGAAGCTAAGTGGAATTTCATTCCACAATGGTGGCTTGCTGGCTATAGTTTGTCGAGTATTAAAAGCTTGACACTTTGCCATTGACAATGCCAATAAAGAGGGATTGGAAAGTCAAGGAAAGGGAAAAAATTTTGTTGTCAACGAGTCCACACTAATTAAAAAACTTTCACTAGATTAGGATCATCATGAAGAAGATAGGACCCCAAAAAAATCTTACAACATACCTAGGAAGGCTAATGTACACATGAATATGTTTTACAAAAGGTAACATGGCCCTAAGTTCATGTAGAAAGGCATTTTTTTTCAAGGCATTGGCCTAATCTGCCTCCTAGAAATGCATTCCACATCAAGAGGCTAGAATTTTAGGTAGCTTCCATTAGGATCGCATCCTGTAGAGGGTCCCACATCAAGAGGTTGGAACTCCATGATGTGGTTGGAACTCCAGGCAGTTTCCATCAGGATCGCAAACGAATACCTTTAAGGACTCACTTTCTGTAAAAAAGGCACCTGAAATCTTTTTTTTAAAAAAGTTACTACTCCTGATTTTAAATTCGGAACAACTTGATAGAGGATACTAAGAACATCATTGTGCTCAGAACACGCTCTTCCTTATGCAAAAAAGTAGGTGCAAGGTAAATAATCATCTAGCCAAGAATCAAAACAAAAGAAGTTAAAGCTTTCTTGTTAGGTTCAGCGTGGACATATCAACTTAGCCTCTGAAAAAAAAAATGTTCTTATCTGCCTATATGTGCTCACCACTAGGTACCTGGAAAAAACTTAGAACCTTTTCAACTCTTCAGATTTGAGGAATTTGCATGATTTGACAGAACTGCATGTAAAATTGATAGGACTAGTTGTAGCCTCAACCAATAGCTCATATGGCATTACATTATCCAGATTCCAAATGCAAAGTATAGTGCACTAGGCAATGATGTCATCTCCTCTGTGATTTGAATAAGGAAAGCCTATACTTTGGCCACAGACTCCCCTTCCTCGCATTGGCCGCATAGCATGGTTGGTGGGGTAGGGCCACTTATCATTTAGCAACCGGAATGCCAATTGAATTTATAATGTTTGTTCCCACATTGTGGACATGTTATCATCCACAAATGAAATGCTGGAATATCACAAGCTATATGACACATGCTAGGTGTCACCAATTGGTGACGTGGCAGAGCCCCCCGGACATACAAACACACGCCTGCTGACGTGGCAGCAGCGTAAGGACGCTGGAAAAAGTACTGACAGGCTGACTGTACGGAATTCCGCGATTTCCGGTGGCTGGTTTTTACTGGCAGCTTTTTACTGGCAGTAGCCGCAGAGGCCTAAAAGCTTCAACCCAAAAGCAATCATCTCCAAAAGCTGCCAATAAAAACCAGCCAGTGAAAATCGCGGAATTCCGTACAGTCAGCGTGTTTTTGGAGATACGTACAGTCAGCCTGTCGACGCTTTTTCCGGTGTCCGTACGCTGCTGCCACGTCAGTGTGCGTTTGTATGTCCGGGTGGCTCTGCCACGTCACCAATTTGTGACACTAGGTATATCACAAAAGGAGTGAATTAAGTCCATGCAAACATCAAAATCAAACAATTTTTTGGTAGGTAGCTGGTATATTTTCACCCTTCAAGTTCTTAGCCCAAGAGTCCTTCAGACATATACAAGGCATCGAAGGCCTTATGCACTAGGGTAGTGGAGGCATGTAGCAAGCCATTTTGGTGAAAGAGGAAGAAATATATATGGATTCACCTGCCATGCAATCAAAGCACTGATTTGTTTTGTAGAAGCTAGTTGCACAAGGACAAGACAGACCATCTCACAGCCAAAAAGGTGAGGAACATAAATTACATTCCTTGTCCCATTTCTTGACAAGAAACAGTAGGAAACCTCTAACGAGATGGCTAAGGAGTTCTGGCAAGTTTTAACCATTACAATATGTGACATTTCAAACGTCCTTGACCATTTAGACCCCCCCCCCCCAAAAAAAAAAAAAAGTGCACGCGCGTGCACTCTTTTTTTCTCTTTGGTAGATTACTTTTGAATCACTAGTGGAAACCTCAAAATGAGGAAAACCAACAGGGTATATTATATACAAGAAATGCATAGCAAACAAAGGTGAAACCGGCCCCAAAAAACATACAAACACTTCTTTTTTCTTTGGTAAATTACTTTTGCATCACTAGTGTGAAACCTCAAAATGAGGAAAACCCACAGAGTATATCATATACAAGAAATGCATAGCAAACAAAGGTGAAACCGGCCCGTAGGGCAGTAGACTTTAGCTTTCACCCAGTCTTTACATTGTTTAAACCTTACGACACACAGAAACTTCACGGATAAACCTATGATTGCAATTTGACACTTCAAACAAAAACATGGCTTGGCAGCTAGAGTGCTTCCAAGCAGACAGCGATACCCTGTAGGCCCCAAAGACTGGCGCCCCTTACACTATTTCTTTATTCTTATTGAACTTGGGAGAAAACCTGCAAATTTTACAATTATTGGGCTGAAAATGACGTACTCTAGCTCGATTTCGGCAGCATAACCACAGTAGGAGGCTTCAGAGACAGAATCCCCGTGCAAAAGGTGACTTTCCCGACGCATTCGAGCACTTTCTCAAACCTGGCAGGAATCTGCAGCACGTTGAATTCTTTGTTTTCTAGCCTAAAAAATGCACCAGATTGCCTCACGATCCCCTACCGTCCCCGAAGCTCCTGGGGGTATTAGGGATCAAGTAGGGCCAAAACCCTAAACCTGCAAAAGTACACAGCAGGCTATAATTTACTGTTCTGGGCTCCGTTTCGCGTGCTGATCGCCTCCATAGCAAGCCCTCGAGCTCCTGCAACTGTTGGGCTACTTGCCCTTTGAATCGAGTAAGATTTCTCGCGTGAAATCTCTCCGAGTTCACCCGTAGCGGCGGGGGATTGGCAATTAGCTAATCCAGTACCTATGCAAGAGGCTCTTGCCTTGACAATCGCACATGAACCCACACAACTATACGTAAAGATGAAAAGTCCTCGAGCAGGGTATCACGTTTCTGTATTCAAAGGGGGGGAGAGGTGCACGAGAGTAGAATCATCACGCTACATAAGACAAGGGAGAAGGCAAGCTTTCCATTATAGTTGTAGCCTGTAAGACCTGCACCCAATACTCCCATACACTGTAGGCACTTAATGAAGGAGAAGCAGCCCTCCTCTCAATTTTTTGTGGACCTCCAGCTGATGTTGCAGCTCTGGTACCGCCAAGTGTCCAGTTTGCTTCCTTTGAGTCAATTTCCTAGTACCCACCAACTTATAAGTGTCGCATGGGGCCTAAATGAGTTTGAATTGAGCCTAGACATACTTTCACTGCTCGGATTTCAGTGCCGACTAGCCCAACCAACTCGTGGCGACCTGAACTTCACTATTGCGGGTGAAACTCTCGGCCATCGGCCATTTCACATTGGCCATACAATGTCCGGCCATTTGTGACTTCAAAAAGAGGGTCCCAAGAATTGTTAAAGTTCAAGGGAAAGAAACCAACAACTAAGGTTAGTGGTTGCCAGTGGCCACAGCCTCGTGACATCCGGACTAAACAACAATGGAACCATGAAACTGGCCATCAGGGCAGTACACTTTAGCTTTCACCCAATTTTTACACTCTTTAGTGTAACAAACTGCTGACATGTCAAAGCCTAAAGAATGGAGCCAACTTACAGATGTGGCCGAGGGGCCTAAACCCTAAGTGCAACAGCAGAGCAGCAGGAAATAAAGCAGGACCCACACACACACAGGACAAGCTGGCGGAGCAATTGATGACGTGGCAGAATTTTGAAAATTGCGCTGGCAAGATGACGTGGCAGGCTGTACCGATTTTCGCGTTTTGCGCTGGCTGATGATGTGGCAGTTGTACGGATTTCCGTGATTTATGCTGGCAGCTTTTTGGCATTGCTTTTGGACCAGAAGCTTTTGAGTTTGAAGGCTTTTCATGTAAAACTGCTTTTGGGGCCTAGGGCCTTAAATATGAGGTTAGGGCTCATTCTCTAGCATGCTTCCTTGAGAGGTGCAGAGTTGGAGTACCGGCTTGTACTGTGTTGATGCATATAAAGAAATACCGAAAGGGACGACAAGGTTTACGGCCAATACTCTCTGGGGTGGAATTCCGCTACTCCGTGTCGCGTGTCGTCTCTCTCTCTCTCTCTCTCTCTCTCTCTCTCTCTCTCTCTCTCTCTCTCTCTCTCTCTCTCTCTCTCTCTCTCTCTCTCTCTCTCTCTCTAAGTTCAATTGTTAATGAAGTGCTAAGAGTGTGTTTAGTCTGTTTTTATCTATTGGCACGCGGTGCCCGTCTTGTGACAGTGGTATCTGTCACGGGGACGTGGCAACTGCTAACCTTAGTTGTTGGTTTCTTTCCAATGATTTTGTTTTATTTTTGAGACGCTCTTTTTGAAGTAGCAAACAGTTGGACATTGTATGGCCAATGTGAACGGTAATTTCACCCGCAGATGGGAAGTGGTCGGCACTGGAATTCGTATAGTGAGAGGATGTCTAGGCTCAGAGCAAGATCATGTAGGTATCCTATGTCGCACTTAGCAAGTTGGTGGATACTAGGAAGTGAACTCAATAAAGGCATAAAGTCAAGGTGGGATCACCAACAGAAAGTATCCAACAGTTGGGCCACATTGCACTTTTGGATGCGGTCCCAATGAGGATAGATGGTCAGAAGACCAGTGGGAGCCCAACGGAAGCATCCCCTAAAATTTAGGGAACTGCTATTTTTGGGCCGTGAAATGTGTTTGCGTTATTACCTTCGGTATGACCAGGGAACATTTTATTACTCTGCTGCAAAGTCAACTGATGCACCAGTAGAGAGATTTTTAAGCAGGAAGCCCAATGCGGGGAAATTGCATGTATGAGTGCCAAGTGGCACTTTTTAGTCAATTTACCAAGTCTGGGAGAAGAGAACTTGTAACTGACTCTTTGAAGCAATTTTGGAGGCTGATAACTCTGATTTTCAACCATTTCTCTCCATTTTTGAGCTTCCCATAACTTTACCTAGGACCAAGGAGCTCATTTTCAGCATTGGAAGGCATCAGATACGTGTTTGCAAGGCTGTTTTGCTGCGTTTTCAGCGATACGCAGGTTTTGGCAGCCATGGAAATCTTCCCCTTTTTGCATCTATTTGTTCACAGATGCATTACAGGTCAAGGGCAGCAGAGGGGGCGCTTGATTTATGCTGGGGGGATGCTTCATTGAGAACCTGTTACAGGTTAAGAACTATGGAGTGCTTCCTTTCCCTCTCATGTATAGTGTGGTGCTAGGAGTGATGCCCTGCACACTACACATTGCTCTCTCTCTCCTCTACGTGCAATTATGTGATGCCCCACGAGAGGGCTCCTCATTTGACTGATGTACAATTGTGTGGGTTCATGCTTTTGTGCTGAGGCAAGAGCCTCCTTGAGCAGGAACAGGGGTAGCTAGTTGCTACTCCAAAGCAGGCACTGGTGAGGGTCATAACCTCACCATACAGGTGCAAAATCAGCGTTGTGTATGCGCTGTAATTTTACTGTTTTTCAGCCATACGTACGCCAGAACCTTTGGGAATCGTGCCCCACTGGCAGAGGACAGTTAGGGGACTGTTTGGGACTGAAAACAGGGCAAAAACCAGTAAATACAGCGTGCTGAATTTACTGTTTTTGGGCAGGAATCAGAGGGTATACGCCAGTAGAAGCGAGTTCCAGCAGGGGAATTCGTTTCGCACAAGTTTAGGGGCTGTTATGCTGCCAAAATTTGGCCAAAACAGGCGGTATCTAGTGGGATACGGTCAAAGGATTCCCAGGACTCTTCTTTGTACTTTACCCTCCTAAAGATTAAAGAAATACCGAAAGGGGCGCCAATTTTGGGGCCTACAGGTTGTCGGCGTCTGCTCGGAGCATTCTAGCTTCCGAGCCGTGTGTAATTAAGTGTTAATTCCCGTTACAGGTCTCCTTTGCAAAGTGCTCTGTGTGTGTGTCTAAAGTAAAGAATTTCGGTGAAAGCCAACGTCTACCGCCCTACGGGCCGGTTTCAGTATCAGAGCATCAGGCGTATGCTTTTCTGAAAGCATACCGGTCCTACAAAAGAGCAGGTAGAGCTATTGATAGAATTTTATTCGAGGCAGGCTGATGACATGGCAGGCTGTACGGATTTCCCTAAATTGCATTGGCAACTTTTTGGCTTTGCTTTTGGACCAGAAGCTTTTGAGTTTTAAAGGCTTTTTACTGTAACTGCTTTTTAGGTCGCTCATTCTCTGGCATGCTTCCTGGCGAAAGTGCAGAGTCTGGAGTATCGGCTTGTACTGTGTTGATGCAATATAAGAAAATACCGAAAGGGACGCCAAGGTTTGGGGCCAATACTCTCTGGGTGGAATTCCGCCACTCGTGTCGCGTGTCGTCTCTCTCTCTCTCTTTCAGTTCAATTGTTATTGAAGTGCTAAAAGTCTGTTCAGTCTGTTCTTTTCTATTAGCACATGGTGCCCGCCTTGTGACAGTGGTATCAGAGCATCAGGCGTGTGCTTTTCTGAAAGTATACCGGTCCTACAAAAGAGCAGAAAGAGCTATTGGAATTTTATTTGAGGTATGTTCGCCCTCCAACCTGGACTTATTAGCCACTCCCACCCTTACTTCATCGCGCATTGGGCACGCTCATGTCTTCACCGCTCAGGTCTTAGAGGGCATAAGCCATTAAGATCATTCGCAAAAGAAGGATCCAAGATTTGTTTCGAGTCACTGTTTTTCTCAGAGGCAGTGCCATGCAGATGTTGATAGCTACCAAGCAGCATACTCCAAGTACTCGACAAGCTTTCAAGAAAATTTTTTGCCCAAAGTTATATGGTTTTTGACATCTTCCTTCGGAGTGCAACTTCTGGCAGAGTGGGGTATCTTGAAATGCTTGCCATGGAAACCCTAGCATGTTATAACTTGGAGTTTCTTGACATCTCCTAGTAGATGTCTCTTCACGATCAGATGACCTTGGAGGTCCAGTGCGATTGCTATCTTGGGACTACCATCGCCGCCAAAGAAACATTGTCTGTCCAAGAGCTGATGGACCATGCTGTGCTCGCTCGGCTACGACCTCATGGAAGGAACCTAACCCTAATTTTTGGTGCAGGTTTCAAGATGGAAAGTCGGTCGACTTTTCGAGCTCGATTGATGTCGAGATTGCTTTTTAAGTTTGAGTTCTGTTTGATCTTTTTTTAGTGATCCTATTTGGAATTTGTTTGAAATGGATGGTATCTGTTTTGAACCTGTTTTGGTGCCGATTTGAATTGTTTTGACTCTAGTTTGAGACTGGTTTCATTGATTGGTGATTTTACTCCAAGTGGAGTAGTGAGAAATTATGTTTGAGAATGCTTGTTCATACTCATGGCCCGGACCCTTGTGATTATTTGCAGGGGGAGTATTGAATGATTGAAAAGTGCTGTCTTTTTTTAATCATGGCCCGGACCTTTGTGGTTATTTACGTGGAGAGTATTGTTGTTGTGGCTCCCGACCCGAACCTGGATGGTTATGCCGGAGGAGTATTAAGAAGTCTGAGCAGTGGTTACTCTCAGCACCTCCAAACGACGCAGGCTGCGGTCTGGGGGGCGTTTGGTTGTAAAAGGCCTCTATATCTCCCGGCCCGGACCTTTTTAGGTTATGCAGGAGGAGTGATAAGGGAGTCGTTGAATATCTCCCGGCTCAGACCTTGTTAGGTTATGCGGGAGGAGTGTTCATCGGCGGCTTTATGTTTCCATGTCTTGTAACATGCATATGTGAGCATTTGTGTTGCATTGTGATGTGCCAACTACTGAATATTCCTAATTGGATGAGATTGCCTAGGTATGTACTTTTAAGTGCATCAAGACACCCGTGGAAGATCAGTACGTTCTAGGTGTGATGGCTAATTTTACTACGCCGGAATATCAAGAGTTCCGATCTGGACGAAAGGAGAAGCTAACTCCTTGATCAAAAGAGCAGAAAGGAGAAGCTAACTCCTCGATCAAAACAGCCGAAAGGAGAAGCTAACTCCTTGATGAAAAGAGCCAAAAGGAGAAGCTAACTCCTTCATCAAAACAGCCGAAAGGAGAAGCTAACTCCTTGATCAAAAGAGCCGAAAGGAGAAGCTAACTCCTTGATCAAAAGAGCAGAAAGGAGAAGCTAAATACTTTAAAAAAAGAGCCAATTGATTGTCCCTCGAAATGTCCCTCGGAAATTTTTTAGCTAACTTGAGTTGTTTTGCAGATATGCTGTAATCGCGGACGATTACTCTCTTTCAGAAAGGGAGATGTAACAAACTGCTGACGTGTCAAAGCCTAAAGAATGGAGCCAACTTACAGATGTGGCCGAGGGGCCTAAACCCTAAGTGAAGCGGCAGAGCAACAGAAAACAAAGCAGGACCCACACACACACAGGACAAGCTGACGAAGCAATTGATGACATGGCAGAATTCCGAAAATTGCGTTGGCATGATGACGTGGCAGATTGTACGGATTTCCGCGTTTTGCGCTGGCTGATGACGTGGCAGTTGTACGGATTTCCGTGATTTACGCTGGCAGCTTTTTGGCATTGCTTTTGGACCAGAAGCTTTTGAGTTTGAAGGCTTTTCATGTAAAATTGCTTTTGGGGCCTAGGGCCTTTAAATATGAGGTTAGGGGCATTCTCTGGCATGCTTCCTGGAGAAGGTGCAGAGTCTAGAGTACCGGCTTGTACTATGTTGATGTAATATAAAGAAATACCGAAAGGGGCGCCAACAGGGCCAATACTCTCTGGAGTGGAATTCCGCCACTCCGTGTCGCGTGTCGTCTCTCTCTCTCTCTCTCTCTCTCTCTCTCTCTCTCTCTCTCTCTCTCTCTCTCTCTCTCTCTCTCTCTCTCTCTCTCTCTCTCTCTCTCTCTCTCTCTCTCTCAGTTCAATTGTTAATGAAGTGCTAAAAGTGTGTTTAGTCTGTTCTTTTCTATTGGCACATGGTGCCCGTCTTGTGACATTTAGACCTCACGACACAGAGAAACTCCATGAATAAACCTGTGATTGGAATTTAACACTTCAAACAAAAACACAGCTTGGCAGCTAGAGTGCTTCCAAGCAGACAGCGACACCCTGTAGGCCCCAAAGACTGGCGCCCCTTTTGGTATTTCTTTATTCTTATTAAACTTGGGAGGAAACCTACAAATTCCTACGAGCTGTCCCCCTTTTAACGGGCTGAAAATGACCTACTCTAGCCCAATTTCGACGGCATAACCACAGTAGGAGGCTTCATAGACAAAATCCCGTGCAAAAGGTGACTTTCCTAGCACATTCGAGCACTTTCCCAAACCTGGTAAGAACCTGCAGCACACTGAATTCTCTGTTTTCTGCCCCGAAAATGCACCAGATCACCTCACGAGCCCCTAGCGACCCCGAAGCTGAAATCTACGAGTAGCAGGCTGAATCTGCAAACGATGACTGATCTGACCGTGCGGCGAGGATCTGCTGCAAGAAGGTGAGATCTACGAGGTTTGGGGATTACGGTACGGAAATTAACTGCTAAAAATGCAAAACACTGATGCAATGAATGGTTCTGTCGGCGAGAATCTGCAAAACACTGATGGTAGTTTGCAATTGCAAAAAACGTTGGGCTGATTTGTTGTCTGTTGCAAAAAAGCTAGGGGATCTGCTGTGAATTTGCTAACGCCAGGCTGATCTGCAAGTTGCAAAACGCTGGAACTGATCTGCAATTGTTGAAAATGCTAGATTGTCTTGAGGGCTGAAAAACGCTAGGAGTTCCTACCGGGGGTCTTGTTGAGAAGGTGCACTGCCAGACACTTGGTCCCTGCTGCCTCTTCTGCCAGAAAGTGCTAGCGCTAGCTTTTCTTATATAGTCATTTGCAAGATTTGCCCTACCCAGTTTCTCAACAAAGTCACTTAATAATAAGTGAAAAATGGCTAAAATAGGGAAAATAGGTTTTGTGGACTGTAAAATGCTCCTGGTGGGTATTGATTGTAATCTCATGATCATGTTGTGTGCAACCAGAGGAAATGCAACCGCCAGAAGTGGGATATGAAGCAGGTCGAGAGCATGCATGGGGGGCGCTTTTAGGTAACACTGCAAAGGGATTTAAGAGAGAGGACGCTAAGTGCCAGGACATGCACGGCTTGCGAACAGACTCACAAAGGTGCCAGAACACTTCCTAAGCTGAACTGAACCCTAGACATGAAGTAGCTTGTCCACGTACACATAGGGTTAGATGTGCACGTGACATGGCCACACTTTCCACAAGTCTCGCATCACTACACACTCGCTTGGATCAGATGCAGACGCAAAACACTTCTCCGAGTCATCCTACAACTTTTCGGACGACTAATGTTGCTTCTTCCACACCTTCTTCCGAAGCTTCAATAAACGGACTAAACAAACCAGATCCAATTTATGAAATAGACAATCGTGAACTTCAATTGCTTTATAAGTTTTTTAATGCTGCACAGAAGAAGAAGCTTGATGTTAAACTGCCGAAACCGTATAATGGTCGCCGCGACAAGCGCGTGCTAGACCAATGGTTGTTCAAAATGGAGGTCTACTTATCAAACACAGATTTAGTCGAGAGTAAAAAAGTTGCACTTGCTAGTTCTCTGCTCAAGGACACAGCATTTCTTTGGTGGCAAAGAAGGGTTGTTGATGCTAAACACACACCTGCTTGGGACAAATTCCGGCATGCTATTCGCAAGGCATTCGAACCTGCCAATGCGGATTTTCGTGCCTGGTCCTCTATCCGCCACCTGAGCCTTGGCCGCGTATATCACAGAGTTTCAAAGACTAACTCTGGAGATAGAGAATCTCAACCCCTCTGATAAACTATACAGTTTCATTGATGGGCTTGAACCAACCCTGAAGGACGATGTGCACAAATACAACCCTACCACCTTGGATGCTGCAATAGCCTATGTGGAGCGTCTTACGGGCTTGAACCAACCCTGAAGGACGATGTGCACAAATACAACCCTACCACCTTGGATGCTGCAATAGCCTATGTGGAGCGTCTTGGCGATAATCGGCACCCTACACGAACTTTTCTGCCGAGTGACAGATCTTCAAATAGCGCTCGCTTTTCACAGCGCGATCGCAGAGAAGCCAAAGTCAACAGCATCAATCTCAGTTCAGACAACAAGCCACAACACCTTATTCAACTTCAAGGTTCTATTCTCAAGATCCACAATCTCAAAGCAGATCTTTCTCAAATGTTCCTCCACTTGATCGTGGTAAAGGACGTGATTTTTCTCAAGATCGGCATTCCAATACTCAGCAAGGCTCTTCCTCAAATACATCTTCGACTTTAAAGAAGGATGGTTTATGTACAATTTGCATTGGTGACCAAAGATGGTATCAATGTCCAAAGACACCAAATCCGTCTAATTTGAAAAGAAATTTCAACGCGGAAAAATCATCGAATTCTGAACAACCAGATTCTGCTAAAGATAAAGTAAATCTGTGGTCAATACAATCCATGTCTCAACGGATACGACAATTCTTATGAAGCATGCTCAGTGTGGTTCTTCAATTTTAGAGTCTCTCTCAAAGCAAGTTTTGAGCCTTCTTGAAACTCTCAATGGTCGGTCCATCAATGTTTTGGTGGAAAGTGGATGCTCCAACAATGTCATCAGCACTCAGATAGTTCAACAACTTGGCTTACCAACTCAGAAGACATCTCACTTACATGATGTGGAATTAGCAGATGGATCAATACTTGTGATGAGACAGTTCGACACTTGTAGTTCGGTATTCAAAATTATGCAGATCAATTGGATTTCAAAGTCATGCCTTTATCTTACTACGACATGATTCTTGGCCAACATTGGTTATTCCAATATGATCCAGCAATTAGCTTTTGTAGACATACTATCAACTTGTTCAAAGATGGACGTGAATTGATTTTACACGGGCTTTCTCATGCGGAACGAGTAATTCAAGCCTCATGTGTACTAGTCAAACGGCATGATACAATGGATTATGAAACGAATATGATTTCCGATGCAGATGCATAAATTATTATTGATGAAGTTTTTCCAAGTGATACTTCGTTACCAGACAACGATAACGACATAGTTCCAGATTCCGAATATGAAGACGACTATGCGTTCTTTGATTCTTTGTTGGATGATGATATGCCAATTGCAAGTCATGAAGTGGCAGTTTCTGAAGATGACTCTGAAGAATTTTGGGATTCATTATTCGACGATGATTACACTCTCAAGCCAAAATTCTCTCCAGTGATTACTAAAACTGAAGTTACCCCATCTCAAGAGTTCCTTGAAATATTTCCTCTTCACTAAATATTTCGCAGTTATTGAAAGATTTTGAACGAAAATTCTTACATCAATGAAGGATTTTAAGAATCAATCCTTTGTTGCAGTCAACCTGATTGTGCCATATTCCTCTAAAAAGTCTTTGAATGATGCAATGACATGGGATTTAGCAGTCAAAGCAAAAAGGTTTCGCAAGAAGCAAAGGTTGAAGACAAAGATTTCAGATAACTCAAAGACAAAAAATTTCGAAGATTCAATGCTTTTCCAGAATTCTATCAACATCAGAAGTCATTCCTTTAGTCGAGGCTCTCATTTTAAATAGGAGGGAATGTCACAATTGTGACTATGTTACAGTATTACATCTACTCCTAGTTGCAGATACGCAAAGTGCCATGCCAAGGAGAACCCCTACGCTTGGATGGTCACGACCCTTTGCTTTGGAGACGGCCTCTTCGCCAAAAGCCCTACGCTTGGATGGTCACGACCCTTCGCTTCGGAGACATGTCTCTTCACAAAAAGCCAAACTCCTTCATCGACTCGTCACACCTCTTCATTCTACGGTTGCGACTCTTCGTCCAATGGTTGCAGCTCTTCGCTGAAAGGATGTGTCTTTACGTATAAAATCACGTCTCTTCACCATGAGATGTGTCTTTTCATTTGTGTCTCTTCATTTCCTATATAAGGAGCCTATTATACTCAGTTTTCAAACACTCATTCATTAATCAAACACAGAGTCTTCTAAGTCTTATCTCAGAGTCAAGTTCAAGTTTCTTATGAGTTTAAGTACTTAATTAAGGATTAGTAACTAGAATCCTTACAATATTGTTGGCTGAAATCTGAAGATTTGAAGAGGATTCTTGTTGGCAAGGCACCGGATGCCGAGCCGGTGGGGCAAAGATCTATGGATGTTGCCCCCCCTTGGCTGAAAACGCTGATATTCCCAACCTGAACGCTGATGTTGATTGCCAAAAACGCAAGCGAACCAAAAACGCTAGGGTCTGCTGGCCAAAAACGATGATGGTAGGTGGCAACTCCGGCAATGAAAAGCCCTCATGTTGCTAGCTCTAGGTGTGGAAAGGGCAAATCTGTAGTTCTCCAACAAAAACATAAGGTGAGGGTTGAGGTCTTCGCGATGGATGGCCTCGAACTGATGTCGCCCCCCTCTTGGTGTAAAAACATTGGCTGATCTGATCTGCTTCTTGGGAAGAGTACCGTATGCAGAGATGCGCCTTGGAACACGACAGAGCCTGAAGCTGTTGATACCATGTGAGTGCACGTGTGCGGAAGCGTGTGAGAGAGAGAGAGAGAGAGAGAGAGAGAGAGAACATAAACGCAAGGTGTGAGAGGAGGGGACGATCAGCCCCCCATGACTACATGAGCAGAAGACCCAATATACAATGACCAGATGATCAAATGATAATGAAATGTATAGCCCCCTGGCCCCATATACATGAGTGTCCAAGGTGGACGCCCAACTCAAAGTGGGCAGCCGGACAAGGTACAACCTATGCTATGGGTGGCCAGGCCGGAGACACTAGCCGTACAAGGAAGTGCCCTAGACTTGTGTGAAGCAGCAGAGTAGTGTAAATATAACACAGACGGCATCGGCTGTAATGTGCAGCAGTAGAGTGATGGTGCAAGCTCCGGATGAGTGATCAGTGTGTGCTCAAGGTTCCTTTTACTTATAGGAAGGGAGAGCCTTCCTTAATTTAGTGAAAGAATGCGCAATGCCCAAAATAAGAGAGTGAAAATGCTATGAGTGGTAGAGAGAGAGAGAGAGAGAGAGAGAGAGAGGATACGACACCAGATGGGGTTCCAAACCCCCCTCCAAGGGCCCCCCTCTCTAATAGAGAGGTATTTGCTTTAGATTGTACGAGTCTGGTACAACGGTTCTAAATGCTATGAAGCTTGACGACAACGATGTCGACAACAATAATGACGACCATGTCGAAGCTAATGGGCTGAAGTCTGAAAATGTTGTTGATGCTTGTGGCTGAAATCTGAAATCAATGTGGATGCTGATCGGAACTTGCAACGTCTTGACCACGATGGAAAGATCGAATGATCTACTAGGATACTGCGGCCGTACACCGGGTAGAGCAAAAACGCTGCTGGCTGAAAATGCTGATGCCAAAAACGTTGGTGCTTCTTGAGAAAACACCAGGAGATACTTCGTATTGCAGCACTGCTTGGTACTACTTGGTGCCTCTATGTTTGTTCCCCTGTGTCTTCTGCCTTCTACTAGCACCCAATGGATAGGTGCCAAAACTTGGGTCGATCAACCCTCCATGTCACAATTGTGACTATATTACAGTATTACATCTACTCCTAGTTGCAGATACGCAAAGTGCCATGCCAAGGAGAACCCCTACGCTTGGATGGTCACGACCCTTCGCTCAAGAGACATGCCTCTTCGCCAAAATCCACACTCCTTCGACGATTGGTCACACCCCTTCGCTCTACGGTTGCGACTCTTCGTCCAATGGTTGCAGCTCTTCGCCGAAAGGACGTGTCTTTACGTCTAAAGTCGCGTCTCTTCACCATGAGACGTGTCTTTTCATTTGTGTCTCTTCGTCTCCTATATAAGGAGCCTATTGTACTCGGTTTTCAAGCATTCATTCATCAATCAAACACAGAGTCTTCTAAGTCTTATCTCAGAGTCAAGTTCAAGTTTCTTAAGTCTTAATCATGAGTTTAAGTACTTAATTAAGAATTAGTAACTAGAATCCTTACACTCCAAAACCCCACGATTGGGGTAGTTGAAAAGTCACATCATTAATAAATTGACTGCAAGAGGTGGTTCACACGTAGTTTGGGAAAAATGGGTTCATGCGGTGAAAACGCTTATGTTGGGTGTTGGATACTCATGCTACTGTTAATGGGTTGTAGAGGGTATGCAACTACTCTAAGTGCCTGGACATGTGCGTCCTGCATACAGGCTCACAAAAGTGCCATAACACTTCCTAGGCTACCTAAACCGTAGAAGTAAGTACAGCTTGTCCACATGCACATAGGGTTAATTGTGCACGTGACTGGCCCAAACCCTGGCATTGCTTCAACAAGGTACAAGCTCTAGTAACTCTACTCTGCTTCCCCACACGGTAAAATGCCAAAGAGAGAGCCCAACGTACATATTTAAATCCCAGTGAATACCTTCCCAAGCGAAGTGAATTAGAACCATTTGTCAAATATGGAGTCCAATCAAGAAACTCCACACGCTTTTTCTATGCTAAAGTCAGTTGTGTAGAAAGCGGACAACCAAGAATCTTGCCATCAAAATGACCAAAAACTTCATCCTAATGTGTGATTGTCCAATTGCCAACAAAGAAGACATGCCCACCTTGGCGTCGACTTGGTGATGGAGGGCATGCATTTCAGCGCACACAGTTACACATCATTGCCGAGAGGGTGCTCTGCACAGCTGGAAACTGAAGCAAGAATCTGAGTGGAGTTCGCTAGCTGATTGGTTGCTGCAGCTCCCACCACCTTTGGGCAGCCTGGAGGTCCCGTCCAAAACCCTCGCAGTTTTGGGCGTGTGCTGTCTTCCAAGTAGGATATGGCGTCGACCTCTAGATAGCAGTGTGTAAGGTGAGGCAGCACCCAAATCGACGTGCAAACTTGCGATTGGCTTGGCGTTTCACTTATAGCAGGCAGTGTGTAATCAGCCTCAATTTCAAATCACAACTCACTGCTCATTGCCCACATCTTTTCAATTTCTAACTTCCAAACTTGCTTATTCCTCCACCCTGTAAATTACCCACCCCCTCTTAAGCTCCTTACTCTTTGAAGCCATAACCACCCCTTTTTCCACCCTCCCTTTTCCACTTTTCGCCCGCTCCCTATCATAGGCCACCCTCCCCATTCACCTTCCCATTTTGTCCCTGTTCAATCTTCCATCTTTCTATAGCTTCCTGAGATAACACCCTACAGCTGGACACTTCTTGGATGTGCTTGTAAAACCGCCTACTGTTCTCCTATAAAATTGCATAAAACAGAGGACTTAACCTGTACAGAGTGATACCGGGAACGTAAATAAAAGATGAGGAGATTAACCTTACAGACCAGCAATCAACTTGTAAAACAATTTCTGGATGGATGCTAAAGCAATTCGCAACCTGCATTTTTTAGTGCGCATTTTAGGCCTTCCAGATTTTTGACATGAAAGCACATGTGTCGATCCCTTCCACCATGTAAAGGTCGTCCCTGAACAGGATCAGTTCAATGAGATGAATCATCTGATCCCCAACCCATAGCCAAGCCCCACAAAAAGGAAGAGTTTTATCTGGTTGGAGGTCACACACTTTCATACCTGTAACAGGACATGTTGCAGATGACCACCGTCAACAATAGCTACAATAGCATGACTGACAGAAAGGTTAAGCTATCCTCACCAAGTACGCCAGAGTAGAATTTTAGTGACTTGTCAAGGTCCTTGCAAAGGATGCCAACATGGTGGACTCCAACAAAGCCAATGTCTGAACTTGAAAAATAGAACTTCTTGGGTGAATTGAAGGTGCAACTTACAAGAATGGTGTGTAAATATAGTTCCAAACTATAAATATTCTCTGTGCACAAGTCTTGGGGAAATGGATGGAACGGCAAACCTTTTTCCAGAGTTGTTGAACCAGAAGAGCACTCATCAACATGTCCCATAAGAGCTGGCGAGTGGTTAATACCTGCGGAAGCCAAACGTTTTTAAAATCTCACTTAAAAAATCCAGCCCGGTAGATAGAACTGCTGGTTTTCTTATGTAAAAATGACGATCACATGCTGTGCTGTGATGCATCAAGGACTTCCATCATTGCCAATGAAAAAAGCCAATAAGAAGTTCACAATATTTAACGTAAGAGCCTACACTACCAGCGTCATTGCTTCTTCACAATCCACATACGTACATCTTTTAAGGGCTCTCTTCATGGATACTAAAGGAAGAAAATCTGTTTGTATCAAATGTGTAGACACTGTGGTATGTCAAAAACTGCTTGAATGACACAAAATCCACTCCAAAGAGTGAGAGACTATGTCACATGACACATCCAACCCTATGTGTCCGTGGACAAGCTACAGCATGACAAGGGTTCAATCAGTCCAGTCAGTCTAGCTTAGGAAGTGTTCTGGCACTTTTGTGAGTCTGTTCGCAGACCGTGCATGCCCAGGCACTTAGAGTAGATGCATATCCTCTGGTTGCACACAGCATGATCATCAACATTACCATCAGAATCCATCAGGAGCATTTTCCAATGCATTAAACCTATTTTCCCTATTTTTGACATTTTTCACTTATTATTTTAACTGACTTTTGTTGGAAACTGAGTAGGGCAATTTGGGTAAGATAATATATAAGCAAACCTAGGCTAGCACTATTTGGCAGAAGAGCAAGGAGAACACAGACCAAGGGTAGCAGGTTCCCCCTCTCTCTCTCAAGCAAGACTCCCCCCCCCCCCCCGCCCTTGGTGGCGATTCCCCCAGCAAGACCAGCGATCTACACAACACTCCCCTGGTGTTTTCAGCATTTAGCCTCATCACCATAGCCTCAGCCTGCCAGCGTTTTCAGCCTGCCAGTGCAGCGTTTCCAGCCTCAACACATAGCGTTTTTCAGCCACCTAAATCAGCGTTTTTGGCCATTGATTCGAGCGTTTTGGGGCCACCGATTTCAGCGTTTGAAAGCAACAGATTGCAGCCCTTATAGCATTTTTGAACAGCAGCAACACAGCAGATTTTCAACAGACTTTAAGGACCAGCAGATAGCGTTTTTGCATCAACAGTATTCAGCCCATTCAGCATCTACTTCAGCACCATTTTCAGCCGAAGACATAAGCAAATCGTCGCCGTCGACATCATCTTAGTTGCCATTGCATCATAGTCATCAAGCTGCATCAGAGTTTGTACGAGTTTCTGCAATCAATCATAGACCACTCTCGCCATCGAGAGTGGGGCCTTCGGAGGAGGGTTTTACAACTCCCTGGTGTCGTATTCTCTTCTCTCTCTATCTCTCAGTCTCATGGACTTTCACGCACAGTGTCCATTCACTTTGTTCGTGTCCATTGCACTCTCTCATTAAGAACAAAAGGCTCTCCCTTTCCTAACTAAAAGGAACCTTGAGCACAATTCGGAGCACTCATCTTGAGCAAAGTTCAACATTCGTTCCGTTGCACCTTACATTGGTATCAGAGCTTTGGCAGTGTTCTGTATCACTCAAGAAAAGAACCACATAATTTTTTTTTGGTTGCTGAGGTCGCACAAACCCAAGTTCACTTGGGCGTCTCGATTCCTAATCGTGTTTTTGAAGAGTGACAGGAAACCCAAGAAAGAAGGGCTTGTCCAGCCTCCCCTTGCGCCTCTTTTCACTCATTGAGAGCGGACCGTGCACTTAGCAGCCGGCCAATCGACGTGAGGTGGGAAAAAGCAACCTTGGTGTGAGCGCAAGGCCGCCAAGGGGTGCGCCCGCGCAAAAGAGCAGAACTCGGGTGAAGAGAAGATCCTTCTCTAACACAGAATCACTGATTGCAAGCGAAAGAAGACCCTCAAGAACCCAAGAACCTCCAGACCCACAAGAATCCAAGTTCCTCGTGAACTTAAGAGCCAAAGATCACTGTGCATGGTCATCACCCGAAGCGGAATGGATACTTCACATGGAGGTGACGGGCATGAAAGTAGTGAAGAAGAATTTCCTCACCATGGAGATTTTCCTGACCCTCCCTCTTCGCCATCTACGCCAGGGATTGCACCAAATCCTATGGAGGCTTTGGCAAAATCAATGATGGACATGATGGCACAACAACAAGAAGCAAATCGCGTTGCGCTGGCACAACAAGAAGCGACACGCTCGCATTACTTTGGACGCGAGCGCGATGCACGAAAAGAAAGAAAAGCACAAAGAAAGGAGGAAGCTGAAGAAAGACGAGCAGCCTTTGAGGCCGATCGTGAGGTTCAGAGAGACCTACGCACGCAAAAATTGGTTCGACAAGTTCTTGCCTCGAAGTCCGAACCAGCCAAAGATCTTGGTAGTTCCTTAAGTGGCGAAACGCGATTTGGACTCCAGCAACCCAGTCACAGAGAAGTTGACTTTCAGTAAGTATGATGGTAAGATGGATGCTACGGTTATTCATTCTTGGTTGCATCAATTTAATGCTTATTTTGCGACAACTAACAAGACAGGAAATAGCAAGGTTTTGACGACAGCTATGTACCTTGCTGGTGATGCCATCAATTGGTACCACGCATGGCAAGAGACACAGTTAGCCGTGCACCTAGAGGAAGCCGACTAATTCACACCCCTTTCCTTCAATTGGGTTGATTTCCAAGACAAGCTCAAGGCGCGGTTTATGCCACCTCAGTACCTCGCAAGATTAGAGGACGATTGGCGCGCTCTCAAGCAAAATGGTATGCCAGTTATGTCTTTCTCTAATCGTGTTTTGCAACTCGGCACTCAATTACGCAAATCAGATGCGGAGCGCAAGGAGGCATTCCTTTATGGACTGGACGGCTATATCAAGTTTGATGTGGAGGTGCTTGATCCAATCGATCTCAACAAGGCGGTAGCGATTGCTCTCGCACAGGAGATGAAACACAACAAGGGAAACCCTAAGGAGAACAAGACTTCTTAAGAAACCTCTCAGAATTCTCAGAACACACAAAATGGTAAGAACGGTAAGAATGGTAACTCTTCTAGCCCATCTTTCTGTAATTCTTTGGAAAAGAACTCTAACAATGAATCTAAGGGTAAAGCTAAAGCACCTGCAAAACCTAAGCTAACCCCGGATGAAAAAGTTGCACAAGGAATTATAGGAGGATACATCACGGCTGAAGAACAAGTGATTTATGCTCAATGTCACCTCAAGGGTCACATTAAGAAGGCTTGTCCTAAGACAGCCCGACCTAAAGAACCAAAGGCACCCACAGCAACAACAAGCACTTTAATGAACCAAGTTGAATCTTTTCATGCCTCTGACACACTGTAAGGTGGAGCGGAATGAATGTTGTATTTTCTCAAGATTAGTGATCTTTATTGCTCAAGGTTCCTTTTAGTTCTTAGGGAAGGAGAGAGCCTTCCGTCTTATGGAGAGTGCTATGATCAGGAACAAAGTGAGTGGATATTGTGCGTGCAAGTGAATGAGACTGAGAGAAGGAGAGAAAAGAGATACAACACCCGAGAGGTTCTAAAACCCTCCTCCGAAGGCCCCACTCTCGTCGGCGAGAGTGGTCTACTTTGATTGCACAAAGGTGTACAATGCGTATGCAATGGACTAATGCAATGGGACTATGCCGATGACGACGACGGTGATGATGACGACGACTTATGGCTGAAATCTGAGATCTTCTATTGGCTGCATTTCGTGGTTGTCTTGGTGGCTGAAAATGACTGTTTTCATGCTGTTTTCATGGCTGAAAATGATGGAGTTGTCGGGGGTTCATGCTGATGGCAAAACGCTGATGGTCTGTACCTTTTTGGCTGCGTTTAGGGCTGGTTTTGCACCTGCTGAAAACACTGCAAAGGCTGAGATATACCTGCTGAGATATACCTGCTGAGAAAACGCTACAAACGCTGAAATCTGCTGGCTTCTCCTAGCGGTAGCGATTGCTGAAAAATCGTTGAACTTGCAGCAGTCCCTAGCATTAGTAAAAACGCTGATTGGGGCTGATGTTTGGTGAGCAAAACGCCAGATAAGGGTGCTTGATGGCGAGGATCTGCTGTGAGTGAAAACGCCAAGGGATGGGAGAGGGTGGCGATGGTCTAATGCTGAGGGGGGGGGGGGGTACTGCTGAGAAGTTGCTTGTTGAGCGGGAAGCTCTTGCTGCCTCTTCTGTCAAAAAGTGCTAACTTGGGTTTGCTTATATATTAACTTAGCAGAATTGCCTTACCTACTTTTGTTGGAAAGTCACTTAAAAATAATAAGTGAAAATAACCAAAAATAGGGAAAATAGGCTAAATGCACTGGAAAATTCCCCTGACTGAATCTGTTGGATTCTGAAGGGAATACTGATGATCATGCTGTGTGCAACCGGAGGATATGCATCTATGCTAAGTGACTGGGCATGCACGGTCTACGAATATATTCACAAAAGTGCCAGATCACTGCTAATCTAGACTGACTGCACTGACTAAACCCTACTGTGGTGTAGCTTGTCCACAGACACACAGGGTTGGGATGTGTCACGTGACATCCCCTCCTTTTCAAAGTGAGGTACTGGTACCGAACTGTATGGCGTCGAGGGAGATCACCAACAGCATCCGGAATCCTGGAAGGGACTCTTCGCCGGCCCACTCTGATGTGTGGGTCATGCGATACTTGAACTTCATAAAGGTCTGCAACGCTTGCTTCTTTGGGTCGCGCCGAAAGCGACTCAAATTCTTCTGTGGCTCCTTCGATGCTTCAACTTCGTCTAGAGTCTTGCTTCTTTCGTCTTCAAGAATCTCCATGGCTGAAAATTCCTGAAACCATCTCCAACACAAAACCATGAACATACCCATTCTATGTAAAGTGAAGGAAAAAAATCTTGTCTTCTCTAAAGACTGTGTATGCAATGTAGATGAACATAGAGACAGAGTGACAACCCGTTCATCAAACACATGCAAACAATGCGCTCGAATCTTTTCTGTTTGATCGAAATCAATCAATTGTGGCAAATCACAATGGAAATGCCCATGCTTGGTGCTCACACTATAATGTGCTCTTTCGGAAACTGTGTCATGCCAAGGAAGAGACATAGAATGCGACTTCCTGACATACAAACCTTTCAGCTTTTCATGAACAATCCGCATACATTCGTGCTCATCCATGAGAGAAACGTGCTCAACATGCAATATGTCATGCCTAGGAAAAAGGATCACATAACGATGCTAACTAAAATACAGGAAACCGTCACGAATGAAACACTCGAACAATGCGTGCGTATCAATCATGCGAACACATAATACTTCCTGTGAGGGCTCTTTGGACCAAGGCTCGAGAGCCAAGATCGCTTCTTGAATGATCGAATCGTCTTGTGGGGGTTCTTTGGACCTCGACTCGAAAGCCAAGATCGGTTCTTGGTGATTGATCGAATCTACAACGAGGTTAGCTTCGCTAGAAAAAGCATTCACTAATACCTCATCCTTGTGAACAATCACATCATCTTCATGCTTGTCTTTTTCATCCAAATCATCATGCAAATCATTGTCATTCAATTCATCATGCTTCTCATAATCATGCAAATTCTGTGTGTCATGCTGTGGAGACAAAGAGACTGAGAGAGTCTCCTCCTCCTGAATCCGTCCAATCTTGTCTTGCATATTAGCAATGAGAGATGGAGAATGAACAATGTCCACTCCATGAAGGACAGTAGGAGAATCACTTTTGGCATTGAGAGTTAAAGTGTTAGCCTCCCAATCAACGAGAGGGTTTAGTTCACGAGACCATTTCATGCCTAAAATCATATCACATCCTGAGAGAGGAGAAACAACAAATCTTCTAGTGAAGGCAGTCTGTTGAATTGCAAACAAAACGTCAAGGCACTCCTCTGTGATGAGAGCGTCCATACCGGGACGAAAGCCAGAGACCTCGATAGGAGATCTCGGACTAACTTCGAGGCGAGCTCTCTCAACAAGAGAGGAACTGATCACATCATGCATACTACCTGGGTCAAACAATATGACAAAACGGTGCCCCGACGTACGACCATAACATTTAATGAGAGAATCATCAATGGGAGGGTCCTGAGAAACTTGGGGCACACTCGTGTTATCATTCATTGCATTGACAGATGTAGTGGGTGTTGTGGGTTCTTTAGATTCATTCGATTCAAGCTTAGGACATGTTCGTTTTATGTGACCCTTATTGTGACAATGAAAACAACGACCTTCCTTAGAATAAGTGCTTTGTTCTTCCGACGTGATGTAACCTCCTACAATTCCTTGTGCTACCTTTTCATCTGGAGTAAGCTTAGGTTTAGCAGTTGTGTTAGCCTTACCCTTAGATTCATTGGAAGAATTCTTTAATGAGAGACTGTTGGAAGATTGGTTAGAAGAGTTATCATTCTTACCGTTCTGTTGGTTCTGAGAAGTCTGCGAGGTACTTGTGGAAGTCTTGTTCTCCTTAGGCTTTCCCTTGTTGTGCTTCATCTCCTGTGCGAGAGCAATCGCTACCGCCTTGTTGAGATCGATTGGATCGAATACCTCAACATCGTACTTGATATACTCGTCCAATCCAAAGAGAAAAGCCTCTTTGCGCTCATCATCTGACATGCGAAGCTGGGTACCTAGCTGCAAAACACGATTAAAGAAAGACATAACCGGTATACCATTTTGCTTGAGAGCGCGCCAATCGTCCTTCAATCGTGCGAGGTATTGAGGTGGCATAAACCGCGCCTTGATCTTGTCTTGGAAATCAGCCCAACTAAAAGAGAGGGGCGTGAAATCGTCGGCTGCCTCTAGGTGCGCGGCTAGCTGTGCCTCTTGCCATGCGTGGTACCAATTGATGGCATCACCAACAAGGTACATAGCTGCCGTCAAAACTTTGCTATTTCCTGTCTTCTTAGTTGTCGCAAAATAAGCATTAAATTGATGCAACCAAGAATGAATAACTGTAGCATCCATCTTACCGTCATACTTACTGAAAGTCAACTTTTTTGTGACTGGATGGTTGGAATCCGCATCGTGGCTTGCGCCACTTGACGAACTCCCACGATCTTTGGGTGGTTCGGTCTTCGAGGCTAGGATGTGGGAAATAAATTCTTGATGACGAATCTCCCTTTGAGCCTCTCGTTCATCGCGTTCGCGTTCGAAAGCAAGTCGATTTTCTTCTTGTTTTGCGGCAAGAGCAATGCGCTCACGTTCCTGAACAAGGCGCTCACGTTCCTAAGCAAGGCGATGTTCTTCTTGTTTTGCGGCAAGAGCAAGGCGCTCACGCTCCTGAGCAAGGCGATTTGCTTCTTGTCTATCCATCATGACCGTCATCTGCTTGACCATTGCCTCCATAGGGTTTGGTGCACTTGGTGGCGTAGATGGTGAAGGGGGAGGGTTGAAGAAATCATCTCCGGGTGGGGACGAGTCTTCGTCGCCTCTCTTATGCTCATCACCTGTATGCGAAGTATCCATTCTGCTTCGGGTGACGACCATGCACTATAATCTTGGGGTCTTAAGCTCGCGAGGAACTTGGGTTCTTGAGGGTCTTGAGGTTCTTGAGGTCCTTGATTCGTGAGAATCTTGGGTTCTTGAGGATCTTGAGGTTCTTGAGTCTTCAGGATCTTGGGTTCTTGAGGTTCTTGAGGTTTCCTTTCGGTTGCAAATCGCGTTGAGAAGGATCTTCTCTTCACCCGAGTTCTACTCCTTTCTGCGGGCGCACCCCTTGGCGGCCTTGCGCTCACACCAAGGTTGCTTTTTCCCACCCCACGTCAATTGGCCGGCCGCTAAGTGCACGGTCCGCTCTCAATGAGTGAAAAGAGACACAAGGGGAGGCTGCACAAGCCCTTCTTTCTTGGGATTCCTGTCACTCTTCAACAAAACATGATTAGGAATCGCCACGTCCAAGTAAACTTGGGTTCGTGCGATCGCAACAAGCAGAAAAAAATCTTGTGGTTCTTGTGGTTCTTTCCTTGAGTAATGCAGAACACTTCCAAAGCTCTGATACCAATGTAAGGTGCAGCGGAATGAATGTTGTATTTTCTCAAGATTAGTGATCTTTATTACTCAAGGTTCCTTTTAGTTCTTAGGGAAGGAGAGAGCCTTCCGTCTTATGGAGAGTGCTATGATCAGGAACAAAGTGAGTGGATATTGTGCGTGCAAGTGAATGAGACTGAGAGAAGGAGAGAAAAGAGATACAACACCCGAGAGGTTCTAAAACCCTCCTCCGAAGGCCCCACTCTCGTCGGCGAGAGTGGTCTACTTTGATTGCACAAAGGTGTACAATGCGTATGCAATGGACTGATGCAATGGGACTATGCCGATGACGACGACGGTGATGATGACGACGACGACTTATGGCTGAAATCTGAGATCTTCTATTGGCTGAATTTCGTGGTTGTCTTGGTGGCTGAAAATGGCTGTTTTCATGCTGTTTTCATGGCTGAAAATGATGGAGTTGTCGGGGGTTCATGCTGATGGCGAAATGCTGATGGTCTGTACCTTTTTGGCTGCGTTTAGGGCTGGTTTTGCACCTGCTGAAAACGCTGCAAAGGCTGAGATATACCTGCTGAGAAAACACTACAAAGGCTGAAATCTGCTGGCTTCTGCTAGCGTTAGTGATTGCTGAAAAATCGTTGAACTTGTAGCAGTCCCTAGCGTTAGTAAAAACGCTGATTGGGGCTGATGTTTGGTGAGCAAAACGCCAGATAAGGGTGCTTGATGGCGAGGATCTGCTGTGAGTGAAAACGCCAAGGGATGGGAGAGGATGGCGATGGTCTAATGCTGAGGGGGGGGGGTACTGCTGAGAAGTTGCCTGTTGAGCGGGAAGCTCCTGCTGCCTCTTCTGCCGGAAAGTGCTAACTTGGGTTTGCTTATATATTAACTTAGCAAAATTGCCCTACCTACTTTTGTTGGAAAGTCACTTAAAAATAATAAATGAAAATAACCAAAAATAGGGAAAATAGGCTAAATGCATTGGAAAATTCCCCTGACTGAATCTGTTGGATTCTGAAGGGAATACTGATGATCATGTTGTGTGCAACCGGAGGATATGCATCTATGCTAAGTGACTGGGCATGCACGGTCTACGAATAGATTCACAAAAGTGCCAGATCACTGCTAATCTACACTGACTGGACTGACTGAACCCTGCTGTGTTGTATCTTGTCCACGGACACATAGGGTTGGGATGTGTCACGTGACACACACATATTGATGAGTCTCTCATGAAGTGTTATGGTCATGTAAAGGGTCAATGATTTATCATATTGTTTGATCCAGGCAGTATGCATGATGTGATTAGTGCCTCTCTTGTTGAGAGAGCCCGCCTAGAGGTTAGTCAGGAATCTCCTCTCGAGGTATCTGGCTTCGCTCCTGGTATGGACTCTCTCATCACGAAAGCGCCTTGATGTGATGTTTACAGTTCAACAAGCTGCTTTCCGTAGGAAATTTCTTGTGTCTCCTCTTTCAGGATGTGATATGCTTTTGGGCATTAGATGGTTTCGTGAGCATAACCCTCTCATTGATTGGGAGGCTAACACTCTCACATTAAATGCCAAAACTGACTCGCCCCTCATCATTCGTGCTGAGGAGGGTTTGCATTCTTTGCCTCTCATCTCTCATGTGCAGGTAAAGCGTGAATTACGACGAGAAGCACAAGCGGCATTCATCTGTGTTGCTCCAGTTTCCCAGAGCATTCAGGCTCAGCTAAGTATTCAAATTTGTTTACCAAGTTTAAACATCTCTTTTTGCAGGATGATCTTCGACCCCGTCTTCCACCCGAGCGGCCGGAGGACCATCGCATCGAGCTTCTAGAGGGGGCACAGCCTGTCAGTAAGGCTCCCTATCGTTTGAACAAGACACGGGAGGAAGAGTTAGAGCGACAACTCATGGAGTTGGTGGCTAGAGGATTCATACGTCCTAGTGTAAGTCCTTTTGCTGCTCCTATTTTATTTGTTCGCAAGAAGGATGGTTCGTCTCGTTTGTGTGTTGATTACAGGGCATTGAACAAGATGACCGTCAAGAACAAGTTTCCGATGCCTCGCATTGAGTATATCCTAGATAGGCTCAATGGAGCAAAGGTTTTCAGCAAGGTCGATTTCAAGAGTGAATACCATCAGGTACGCGAATTCAAAGGCGACATCTTCAAGACCGCTTTTCGCACCGAGCGAGGGCAATGGGAGTATATTCCTATGCCTTTTTGGATTGATAGGTGCCGTAGGTACATTCAATCGTCTCATGGTAAGCCGTTTCGGCGATATGGTTGGTGTATGTGTGTTCACCTTTCTTGATGATATCTCATTTTTTCTGCATCGTGGGAACAACATGAAAGGGATGTCGAAAGGGTACTAACCCGCTTGGATAAGTGTCAGTTGTACATTGCAGCTAAGAAGTCTGAATTTTTTCTTACTGAAGTCACTTATCTGGGTTATATTATTTCTGCAGAAGGCATTAAGCTACATCCCGCGAAGGTGGAACAGGTTCGTAATTGGGATTTGCCCAAAACTGCATATGATGTGCGTTCTTTTCTTGGTTTATGTCAAGCATATAGTTCGCACATAGAGAATTTTGCACGCATTGCCGCACCTATGATTGATGTTTTGAAAGGGGTCAAGACTCGCCGTCGGCGCGTAAACTTGCCCGAAGCAGCCATTGAGACTTTCGCAGCTCTCAAGGTTGCGGTGACAGAAGCACCGTGTCTTATCCTTACCTCTTGGGATGATCTCTTTGAGGTATGGAGGGATGCGAGCAATGTCGCCATAGGCGCTATGCTTTAGCAGCATGGTCGTCCGGTAGCTTTCCTTAGCAGGAAGGTCAATAGTACAAACAAGAATTATTCAGTTTATGATAAAGAACTTTTGTCTATCATTCACTCTCTTAAGCATTGGAAGCATTTTCTTTATGGTAGAGAGTTTACAGTTCGCACAGATCATCAAGCCCTCAAGTGGCTCCAATCTATGCTTAGTGCACATTGGAGTGATCACCAGGCACGGTGGTCACAATTTTTTGAGCAATTTGGAGGTTTGATTGAGTATGTGCCTGGTAAAACTAGCGTTGTGCTCAAGCACTAAATAGCGAACTGGCTCGCTGCTGCTGTTCGACACCCCCTCCTTGCTGTGCCATCGCCCCCCCCCAAGCCCCCCTTGCGCAGGCTCCCGCCCCCGCTCCCACCCCCCCCCTTGCTGTCCCTGCTCGCCCGCCTGCTGACCACCCCGCTCGCGCTGCCCGCCCACTGCCCCTGGTCGCACGCCCGCTGCCTGCAGCTCCCCGTTCGGGCTGCCTGCCCGCTGCCGCCTTTACATACCCCCCCCCCCCCCGCTCTCCTCGTTTCCCCAAAGTTTTCTACACTTTGGCTTGAGCCGCATTGTCCTCTTTGGGCAGTGCTAGGTGCACCTATTTGCAGTTTCTCCCCGCCGTCAGTTCTTTCGCCACAGCAGTAGACACAGATGGAGGCTCCAGCTCCGCCACAGAGAGACTCGTCCGAAGCCCCCTCGCCCGACCCCGCTGAGCCCACCATTCGACTTGCTCTCTCGCCGACAGAGCAAGCGAGCCTAGCCGCAGAGGTAGAGCGATTGCAGGCGACTTCTGTCATCTGCAAGATTCTCGGCACTCGACCTAGCAGAGGAGAGCTCCGTGACCTTCTCCAGGCCCGCCTTCTCGCAGAGATGGGCAAGATCTTGGACGTACAAATACTTGGACGCGGTTACTATCAGATCGAGTTTGATAGCATCCAAGGTCATCGCCATGAGTCCACTGACCATCCGAGCAGCACGTACCCACTTTCAACAGTGGCGACATGGTTTCGACCCTGCTTCGGATGTTCTAGTAGAGGAGGCAGACATCCCCATCTCTGTCTGCTTTCCGGGTTTGCAGAGGGAGTACTTACCACTTCTGTCCAGGATAGGCTCAGCCATTGGGACTGTCCTGGAGACACCTCGCATGGCAGCCTCAGTAGCTGCCAAGGCGGCTGGCATTCCCTTAGTTCGCGTTTTGGTCAGAGACACTCACACGCTCCCGAAGGTTATTCTTCTGCCTCGGGTGAGTGGGGGTTGGTTCAGACAGAGTGTGGAGTATTCGGGCCTCCCAAACCAGTGCTTCATTTGTCGATAGATGGGCCATCTAGCGAAGGCCTGTCCACGGAGGAGGCCTCGACCTACACCACAGCCTCAGCCCCAGCCTGCAAGGGCTGGCCAGCAGACACAGCCAGAGACAGCGCACACAGGCAGAGCCACCCTTTGAGCCTGGGGCTCCAGTGGAGGAAGGATGGCAGCAGGTCCGTGGTAGACGACGACAGGGGCCACAGTGTCAGACTGGCACTCAGAGTGGTCCTCAGGCACCTACTCAGCAACAGTGGGTTCCCACGGGGAACCGTTTTGGTCCTCCTAGAGCAAGATGAGGTCCCTATCCCAGCCCCTTCCCCAGCTTCACCCTCGACAACCCCTCCCCCCCCCCCCAGAGTTCCCTCCCTCCTCCTCATCCTCCCCCCCGCCTCTTGCTCCCGCCGCCTCTTCCCCCCGCCCTTCTACCTCTATCGCTCCTTCCCGCCCCTCTTCTCCACCGCTCCCCCCCTCCTGCTACAGTTCCACAATCGGCCCAGGGGGCAAGGCCTTCTCCTGCGGTTAGGAGATCTCTTGGCAACGCCTTTGCCACGAGTCGCTTAGCGAGAGAGGGACAGCCTTTCCTGCGGCCCCCTCTGCAGGTACAGACATCTTCCCTTGCAACTATACCTCGTGGTCTGACGAGCATTGACATCCGGCGCCGATGGGACTTCTTCGACTACGTCTTTACTCGTTTTCTCGGCGACCCCTCAGCAGACCATGAGGCAACCTGCTTCAGGATCCATGTTCTGTTCCTTGCCGCTAGGGAGACAGAGGCCTTGGACTCGGCAGTTGGCTTCTCCTTCCCCCTCTGCGGCAGAGACCAGACAGAGTGGACTCTCGACTCAGTGTTGGGATGGTTGCACACACAGGTACTAGAGTTCTCTCACCACATGGGAGAACTAGGAGTTACAGATATGCTCCAGACTTTGTGGCCATTGGCCAAGTTTGTAGTGACACCTCCAGACTCAGCAGGATGTAGACACATTGTGGTGTACTTCTTTGTCGATACACAGTGCTTGCCATGCTATGTATACATTCATGAGGACTCCTGGACAGAGGAGGTTGCTTTACGTACTGCTCGCTCTGCTTGGGCTTGGACCAGGCACTCGTTGCACTCACGCCTATCTAGAGGACGCTCGGATGCGGATTACTCCCCATCCAAGCCAGCCTCGAAGCCCATCTACCTGCTGCGGTAGCATCTATCCTCTCGTTCTCCATGAGGATCGTCTCATGGAACGTGCAGGGACTAGGTGGACCCCAGTTTCAACGTCAGCAGGGCCGACTGCGTCAGGAGCTTCAGCGTTGTCTTGTGGGAGGAGAGATTGATCTCCTTTTGCTTCAGGAGCACCATCTGTGTGAGAGCCGCATTAGACGTTGTGGTCAGCTCTTGCGTGGACGATATGATACTTTTTGGTCAGCTGCTTTTGGACCTGGAGGCATCTAGGGTGGGGTATGTATGACTATTGCGGACTCTTTGCAGCAGGCCATAGTGGGCAGAGGGATCATTGTGCCAGGCAGGGCTCAGTGGATTACTATGCAGGTTCAGGGTGGCCTAGTGGGTTTCCTGAACATCTATGCGCCCAATGTGGCCAGTGCTCGTGCAGCGTTTTGGTCACAGATAGTTGAGTCTCTGCCGCAGGCAGAGCATTGGTGCATAGGGGGGGACTTCAGCATGTTGGAGGACCCTTCCGACAGGATTGGTGGTAGCCATGCTACTGTGCATGGAGTTGAGTTGGCAGCTTGGGAGAGGCTTTGTATGACTTTGAGGGTCTCGGATGCTTGGCAGCACTCTGGTTTTGTGAGGCCTCCAGACAACCTTGCCTTCTCTCGATCGGACCGCAGAGTGGGAGGAGTGAATCTATCGCGGATAGATTGCTTCTACACTAGTGACCACTTCAGTGACTTGGGAGGGACAGTGGACATCCTAGCAAGGACCTCCTTCTCGGACCATGCACCAGTGATCCTCACAGTAGCAGACAGGCAGAGGAGTGGGAGCACGATGCTTCGCATCCCAGAGAGGGTCTTGTTGGACTCAGCACTCAGAGAGAGGGTAGAGGCTCTCTAGACAGAGGGCTTGGACAGGCAGGACTCTCCTGCTCAGTGCTGACAGAGTGGCCGCAGGCCTAGCACAGATTAGTCGTTTTTTTCTCCAAGAGTCTCTGGCTCGCCGAGGTGCAGCGAGAGAGGAGCAGCAGCATCTCAGACGTGGCATTGCTTCGTTACAGAGGATGCAGGAGCAGCATCCAGACAGTCCTTGGTTGGAGGAGCAGTTACAGCAGGTTCAACAGGAGCTTGCTCGCACAGAGGAGAGGCGACATGAGTTTGCTTTCCACCGACAGGCATCTCAGTGGACCCAGGTGGGCGACAGAGTGACTGGTGCTTTCTTTGAGGCAGTGGGACCTCGGCACTCGCATGCCAAGGTCAGCCAGTTGAGGAGGCCCAATGGGTCAGTTGCTTCTAAGCCCGAGGATATACGTGCAGTTGCTACTGACTTTTACCGTGAGTTACTGTCTGTAGAGTCCCTGTCAGAGCGTCAAGATGCATGCAGGGAGCAGGTTTGGGCACAGATGTCTTGTCTTGTGACTGAGGAGATGCGTCAGAGGCTTGAGTTGCCACTTCAGCTTGAGGAGCTGCACACGGCTCTTAGGGACCTCCCCCGTGGTAGTTGTCCAGGTGAGGATGGGCTGACTCCCAGTTTTTTCTTGGAGTACTGGGACCTGCTTGGCCCAGATCTCTGCAGTGCTTTTCAGTACATTTTGCACACAGGAGTGATGCCTGACAGCATGAGTGAGGGCCTGATCTACCTCATTCCCAAGGAGGGTGGCTCCTTGGATGAGATTCGACAGTGGCGCCCCATCACCATCCTCAACTCAGCCTACAAAATTCTTGCCAAGGCTCTGAGTTTGAGGATTCAGCCACTTCTGGAGAGCCTGATTCATGGGACTCAGACAGGTTTTGTCAAGGAACGCAATATCCTTGACAACATCTTTACCTTTTGGGAGGCCTCTGCCCTAGCACGGCTCCGTGGTGAGGACCTCATGATCCTTCTTCTCGATTTTGAGAAGGCATACGAAGGAGTTGACTGGGACTTTCTAGAGGGCACTCTACGCAGGATGGGCTTCTCAGATGCTTGGATCAGAGGGGTGTCAGCTTTGTACAGACAGACTCATAGTCACGTACTCTTGGCAGGAGGGAGAGGTGATCGCTTCATGCTTACACACTCGGTCAGACAGGGCTGTCCTCTTGCCCCTTTCCTCTTTCTGTTCTATGCGGAGGCGATGAGCAGGTTTTTGGTGTCGCAGCAGGTTGGTCTACGGGGCTTAGCACTCCCTATTCGGGGAGATGAGCTTCTGGACGCTGAGTTTGCCGACGACTCAGCCTTGTACTTAGATGGCCAGGAGGCCAACCTCCAAAGGTGTAAGCAGGCTCTGGAGACCTTCTGTTGTGTATCGGGAGCACTGATCAACTGGAGAAAGAGAGTGGCTTTCTCGGTTGGTAGTGACCCTGTGCCAGATTGGATGCCAGGAGAGGTTTTCAGGTGGATTCCCCCAGGGACTGCAGTTCGATACTTGGGCTGTCAGGTTGGTTTGGACTTGTCTCCCGAGCAGCAGATTGCTCCCCTTCTCTTGTCTATCAGGAGAAAGTTGTTACACTAGAGCTCAGCACGACTTTCTTTGGTTGGCAGAGTAGTAGTTGTCAACCAGGTGTTGTTGGCGACTAAGTGGTACATCACTTCCTGCTCGATCTTCTCGAGTTCTTGTATCAGCCAGGTAGAGAGGCTGATCAGGAACTTCCTTTGGTCAGGACGTGACACTCAGATAGCCCGAGCCAAGGTGGCTAGGTAGGTCATCACTCTTCGTTGTTCACAGGGAGGGCTTGGGATCATTGATCCAGCATAGCAGAGCAGAGCCCTTCTTGGGAAGTTCATCGTCAGAGGACTTCTTCCAGGTGAGGAGCCCTAGAAGGAGTTCTTGCTACAGAGGCTTCGTGCTAGGGTGCCTCAGGCAGGAGGCCCTTGGCAGCCTTCGACCAGATGTATCTTTACAGAGATGCGCAGAGTTGGTCTGACCAGGAGACTGGAGGACCGCTTCGCTGTGAGTTTGCTTCGATCTTGGGAGCACTTGCGGCGTGGCCTGGAGCAGAGACAGCCTACGTGCACGAAGGAGCGCCTACGGCAGCCCCTCGTCTGGAACCCATGGTTAGCACTCAGACAGGCCACTTGGTTGGTAGTCGGCCTCATGTTTCCTGGGGTCCCATGGCAGCAGGTCCAGCGCGCTCTTTAGGTGACTGGCTAGAGTTCACAGGTTTGTCAGAGGAGGTACAGGGCCTTCAGTTACAGGGCATGAGAGGGGTGCAGAGCATGTGCCAGGACATCTCAGAGTCAGTTCCAGCTGAGTGGCTCACGCCCCTCGAGCCAGTAGCACCCCGGTGGATGGGAGCCTTCACACGACTGGAGGTTCTCATCTTAGCCAGGGCCTGCTCAGAGACTCTCTCAGCTCTTTTTTTCGACTTTAGGGTGGGGGACGCCTTCAGCGAGTTGCAGTAGAAGCCCCGCAGGTAGCAGAGTGTTGTTTTCAGAGGATCCGAGTAGTGGGCATCTGTGGGAGGACCGTTGTCATAGACCCTGACCCAGCAGCTCGAGACTGGACACTGGAGGCTGTGGGCTTGGGAGTGTTGTCCACTGGCACGAGTACAGTGGGATCTTGGTGAGTGGCTATGGAGAGATCTCTTCTCTTCTGCAGACCACCCAGGAGTCCCGTTCTTTCAGTACACTGTTCGACTAGGACGTCATATACTAGCAGCACACAGAGAGGCCCGCCCCGCTGCAGCACCTCATTGGCAGGAGGAGGGGCTCACAGCTGAGTTCTTGGCAGTTTTTTGGGAGAGGTTGTGGGACTCCAGACAGCCGAGGCGAGTCACCTTGTTTCAGAAGCTGGTCGCACACAGAGCTACAGCAATCAGGAGATGGCTAGTGCATAGTGGTCTCTCGGCCGCATGTGCAGCTTGTGACCACCTTGTGGAGAGTCAACGTCACTGTCTTTGGGACTGTCCCTCGGCCCAGTAGGTGTGGCTACAAGTTCTGATGGCTCATGCCTGCTCTCTCCACGGCTCGACAGTACACTTGGGTGCAGTGCTTGGTCCACCCTCTCAGGCCCGGCACTTCAGTTTGAGCTATCTTCCACCAGCAGGATGATAGTGATGCAGGAGGGGCCACCTACACTCCAGCCTGCTATAGGGCTTACTCCACAGGAGTGGTGCAGAGTGAGAGAGGAGTGTTGGGAGCTCATCAGTGGCCTGGCACTCTGGTTCATCTGGCGGGCCCGCTGCTTCCGCATCTTTGAGGCTCGTCACGTGCCACCAGCAGAGAGTGTTCGTGATTTCTGGCTAGAGCTGATCCACACTCTCAAAGGACAACTCGAGGGACTACAGGGCAACTCCGACCGCATGAAGGAGCACAGAGAGGCTTTTCTTCGACTCTGGCGTCCTGGGCCTTTCTACACCATGGTCCAGGGTGTACTCCGATGGCACTACCGACCACCTGTGTGGCTTTTTCCTCCCCCCATTTCTTGATTTAGCCCCATTGTACATATGCTGGTTTTTTCATTGGGAGAGTCTTCCACCATGGTTGTTGTAGCCCTCTCTTGAAGAGGTGGTTGTAGCCCTATGGACAGTTTTCAGTAGCTAATAGAAGGATCTTTTTCTCGGGGAAAAAAAAAAAAACTAACGCTGTTGCAGATGCGTTGAGTCACAAAGGACAAATTTTGGCTCTTGAGTCAAGGTCCACATTTTCTATTCAAGGTGTGTCTTTCGACAGCATGAAGAATCAGTATGCGGATTCCGAGTTTGGTAAGCATTGGTTGCAGGCTCTTGCTTCCCAAGGACTAAGCAACTATCTCATTCGTGATGGTTTGTTGTACTTTCATCAACGTCTATGTGTGTTGCCCTCTCTCAGGCCAACCATATTGTATGATGCACATGATTCTCTCATGGATGGGCACAAGGAAATGAACACCACTTTGGAAAAAATAGAAAGATTCTTTTATTAGCCTAAAATGCGAAAGGATGTGTTTCGTCATGTCACACAGTGCACCATATGTCAAAAGGTAAAAGCTCCTCGAGGTAAGCAGCAAGGCCTCTTACTTCCGCCGCCTATTCCCAATGGACCTTTTCAAGATATTTCCATGGATTTTCTGACCAACCTTCCATCAAGTTTCATTCAAGGAACACTCAATGTTTAACAATTGTTGATCGTTTCAGCAAGTTTTGCATGTTGATTCCTTGTAAAGCCACAGTCACTGCACAAGATATAGCACGGTTGTTCATTAAGCATTGGTACCCCCTCTGTGGTTTGCCAAAATCAATTGTTTCAGATAGGGATGTTAAGTTCACGTCCAATTTTTGGCGGGAACTCTTTGAAAATTTTGGCACTAAGTTGAATTTTTCATCGTCTTTTCATCCACAATCAGATGGTCAGACAGAGATTTACAATCAATTGGCTTTTGATGTTTTAGAGTCATATGTGCATGATCAGCAGTCTCAATGGGAGCTCTACCTTCCATTGGTTCAGGCTATTTTGAATGACTCGTTTTCCTCTGCCATTGGTCGAACTCCGTATGAGGCAACTTTTGGCCGTCCGTTCCAGTCACTTTTCACTCGCTCGGTCAGTCAAATGCCTGATGTCAATGCTGAAAGTCAATCATTGGATGAGATTTCTGAGAGTGTGAAGCTTCAGCTAACCAAGGCTCAGGAAACTTATTCATGGCAGGCAAATAAGCATCATTAGGATGTTTCGATCAAGGAAGGGGATTGGGTGTATTAAAGAATCATGAAGCAATGTCTTAAGCAAGTTGGAAAGAAGTGTCCAAAGTTGTCTTTTCGAATGTATGGTCCATTTCCAGTCATTAAAAAGATAAATGAGGTTTCAATGAAATTGTAGTTGCCTGACTCATGGTCAATGCACAGCGTTTTCCATGTTTCTTGGTTGAAAGTGTTTCAGGGAACGCCTCCAAAGGACATTTCGGAAGAAGAAGAACCGGAGATCATCAATGAAGTTGAAGTTATGGAGCCGGAGCAAGTGTTGTTGCATCAGTTTCGACATGGTTCGAAGAAGCAAGTGAGACAATACTTCTTGGAGTTCAAGGATCGAGAAACCCATGAAGCGGTGTGGGTCGACGAAGAGTTTTTCAAGGATTATCCAGAGTTGTTGGTAGACTAAAAGGAAGCTATGCAGCTCGGTACCAATACCTCACTTTAAAAAGAAGGGGATGTCACATGATACATCCAACCCTATGTGTGCGTGGACAAGCTACAGCATGACAAGGGTTCAGTCAGTCCAATTAGTCTAGCTTAGGAAGTGTTCTGGCACTTTTGTGAGTTTGTTCGCAGACCGTGCATGCCCAGGCACATAGAGTAGATGCATATCCTCTGGTTGCACACAACATGATCATCAGCATTACCATCAGAATCCATCAGGAGCATTTTCCAGTGCATTAAACCTATTTTTCCTATTTTTGATATTTTTCACTTATGAATTTAAATGACTTTTGTTGGGAACTAAGTAGGGCAATTTGGGTAAGATAATATATAAGCAAACCTAGGCTAGTGTCACAAGGCGGACACCACGTGCCAATAGAAAAGAGCAGACTAAACAGACTTTTAGCACTTCAATAACAACTGAACTGAAAGAGAGAGAGACGGTACGCGACACGGAGTAGCAGGATTTCATCCAGAGAGTATTGGCCCCAAACCTTGGTGCCCCTTTCGGTATTTCTTTATATTGCATCAACACAGTACAAGCCGGTACTCCAAACTCTACACCTTCGCCAGGAAGCATGCCAGAGGATAAGCCCTAGCCTCATATTTAAAGGCCCTTGGCCTGAAAAGCAGTTACCGGAAAAAGCCCTTTAAAACTCAAAAGCTTCTGGTCCAAAAAGCAATGCCAAAAGCTGTCAGTGTAATTTACGAAAATCCGCACAACCTACCACGTCATCAGCCAGCGCAAAACGCGAAAATCCGTACAGCCTACCACGTCATCATGCCAACGCAATTTTCGAAAATATGCCACGTCATCAGTTTTTGCATGTATCCGGATCCTGCTTTATTTTCTTCGTTTATGTCACTTGGGGCTCTATCGAATAGGGTCTCCATAAGTTGGAAGGACTTCTTCTGTTACTTGTTCTTCTTAGGGTTTAGGCTCCTCGGCCACATCTGTAAGTTGGCTCCATTCTTTAGGCTTTGACATGTCAGCAGTTTGTTACATCTCCCCTTCTTGAAAGAGAGTAATCGTCCGCGATTACAGCTTATCTGCAAAACAACTCAAGTTAGCTCAAAAATTTCCATGGGTCATTCCAAGGGACATTCCGAGTGACAATTAATTTGCTCTTTTTATTAAGGAGTTAGCTTCTCCTTTCTACTCTTTTGATCAAGGAGTTAGCTTCTCCTCTCGGCTGTTTTGATCAAGGAGTTAGCTTCTCCTTTCTGCTCTTTTGATCAAGGAGTTAGCTTCTCCTTTCGTCCAGACCGCAACTCTTGATATTCCGCCATAGTAAAATTAGCCATCGCACCCATACCGTACTGATCTTCCACGGGTGTCTTGATGCACTAAAATTACATACCCAGGCAATCTCATCCAATTAGGAATATTCACTAATTGGCACATCACAATGCAACACAAATGCTTACATATGCATGTTACAAGACACAACAAACAGCACCGCTGAGCGCTCCCCCGAGACAAACGGTCTGCGGTATGAAGCTACTCAACGACTACCTGGTCACCCCCCCCCCCCGCAAATAACCTAAAAAGGTTCGGGCCATGAGCTCAGAGGACTGTACAACCAAACGCCCCCCAGACCGCAGTCTGCGTCGCTTGGAGGTTCAAGCATACAACCAAACGCTCCCCAGGCATCGGCCTACGTCATTCGGAGGTTTTCTAGCATACAACGGAACGCTCCCCAGGCATTAGCCTACATCGTTCCGAGGTTTTCAAACATACAACGAAACGCTCCCCAGGCATCGACCTGCGTCGTTCCGAGATTCAAACAATACCAAAACAATATTTCTCACTTCTCCACCCGGGAGTAAAATCACCAATCATTGAAACCAGTATCAAACCAGAGTCAAACAGTTCAAATCGGCACCAAAACAGGTTCAAAACAAATACCATCCATTTCAAACAAATTCCAAACAAGATCAAACAGAACTCAAACTTAAAAAGCAATCTCAACATCAGTCGAGCTCAAAAAGTCAACTGACTTTCCATCTTGAAACCTGCACCAAAAATTAGGGTTAGGTTCCTTCCATGAGGTCGTAGCCGAGCACAGCATGGTCCGTCAGCTCTTGGACGAACACTGTTGCTTTGGCGGCGATGGTAGTCCCAAGATAGCTATCGCACTAAACCTCCAAGGTCATCTACTCGTGAAGAGATATCTACTGAGAGATGTCGAGAAATTTCAAAATATAATCTGCTAGGGTTTTCCATGGAAAGCATTTCAGGATACCCCACTCTGCCAGAAGTTGCACTCCGACGGAAGATGTCAGAAACCATATAACTTCGGGCAAAAATTTTCTTGAAAACTTGCCAAGTACTTGGAGTGTGCTGCTTGGTAGCAATCAACATCTGCATGGCACTGCCTCTGAGGAAAACAGTGACTCGAAGATCCTTCTTTTACGAGTGATCTTAATGGCTTATGCCTTGTAAGACATGAGTGGTGAAGACGGGAGCGCACCCGATGCGCAATAAAGTAAGGGTGGTGTTAAGTATGAAGCCTGATTTACCCCTCGTAATTTTCTGTGGTAAAAGCGCACATTTGTAAGGCTCTCATTATGAGGAGAAGCCATCGTGCGTGAAGGAAAATCACTCGCCGGAAACCAACCAATCGGTTGGCCGGTTGGCCGGTGGCCGGTGGCCGAATTCAATAGCCGGTGACCAAATTAAAAAACGGACTTGTCTTCTCAAGGGCGGCCACACATGGGCGGATTGGAAGGTCCGATTTGGACTTATCTACACAAGGGCGGCTACACATGGCTGCCTCTCATGAGAGAGGGCAGCCCTTTTGGCCTGTAAAAGGAGGTCATTTCTACACACATTTCATAGTGTGTGAAGTTGATGCAACAAGGTGAGTGTGAGGTGGTGAGAGTGAAGCAAGGCGGGAGCTCCAAAAGGGTATAATCCCTTTGTAACCTACTTTTTGTTTTGAAGTACTAAAGCCATTGAGTGGCTGCTTTCCCGTGGACGTAGCCCACATTAGGTGAACCACGTATATCGTGTGTACTCTCTCTCTCTCTCACTTTACTCTATAATCTCTTGTGTGTGAAATCTATCTCTCTCCATTAAGTAATCTACTCAAATATCTATTTAGCTACGTCATATTCCCTAACAGGTGGGAGTGGCTGATAAGTCCGAATTGGAGGACGAAGATACCTCAAATAAAATTCCAATAGCTCTGTCTACTCTTTTGTACGACCGATATCTTTCAGAAAAGCACACGCTCGATGCTCTAATACCACTGTCACAAGGCGGGCACCACGTGCCAATAGAAAAGAGCAGACTGAACAGACTTTTAGCACTTCAATAACAACTGAACTGAAAGAGAGAGAGAGAGACGGCACGCGACACAGAGAGGCAGAATTCCACCTCAGAGATTATTGGCCCCAAACCTTGGCGCCCCTTTCGGTATTTCTTTATATTACATCAACACAGTACAAGCCGGTACTCGAGACTCTGCACCTTCGCCAGGGAGCATGCCAGAGAATAAGCCCTACTAGCCTCATATTTAAAGGCCCTTGGCTTGAAAAGCAGTTACAGTAAAAAGCCTTTAAAACTCAAAAGCTTCTGGTCCAAAAAGCAATGCCAAAAGCTGCCAGTGTAATTTACGGAAATCCGTACAGCCTACCACGTCGTCAGCCAACGCAAAATGTGGAAATCCGTATAGTCTGCCACGTCTCATGCCAACGCAATTTTCAAAGATCTGCCACATCATCAGTTTTTGCGTGTGTCCGGATCTTGCTTTATTTTCTTCCTTTATGTCACTTGGGGCTCCATCGAACAGGGTCCCCATAAGTTGGTAGGACTTCTTCTGTTACTTGTTCTTCTTAGGGTTTAGGCTCCTCGATCACATCTGTAAGTTGGCTCCATTCTTTAGACTTTGACACGTCAACAGTTTGTTACAGCTAGCACAATTTGGCAGAAGAGCAAGGAGAACACAGGCCAAGGGCAGCAGGTTCTCCCTCTCTCTCTCAAGCAAGACTCCCCCCTTTGGTGGCGATTTCCCCCAGCAAGACCAGCGATCTACACAACACTCCCCCTAGCGTTTCCAACATTTAGCCTCATCGCCATAGCCTCAGCCTGCCAGGGTTTTCAGCCAGCAGTGCAGCGTTTCCAGCCTCAACACATAGCATTTTTCAGTCACCTAAATCAGCGTTTTTGGCCACTGTTTTGGGGCCACCGATTTCAGCGTTTGAAATCAACAGATTGCAGCCCTTATAGCGTTTTTGAACAGCAGCAATACAGCAGATTATCAGCAACCTTGAAGGACCAACAGATAGCGTTTTTGCATCAACAATATTCAGCCCATTCAGCATCTACTTCAGCACCAATTTCAGTCAAAGACATAAGCAAATCGTCGCCGTCGACATCATCTTAGTTGCCATAGTCATCAAGTTGCATCAGAGTTTGTACGAGTTTGTGCAATCAATCGTAGACCACTCTCACCATCGAGAGTGGGGCCTTCGGAGGAGGGTTTTACAACCACTGGTGTCGTATTCTCTTCTCTCTCTATCTCTCAGTCTCATGCACTTTCAAGCACAGTGTCCATTCACTTTGTTCGTGTCCATTGCACTCTCTCATTAAGAACAAAAGGCTCTCCCTTCCCTAAGTAAAAGGAACCTTGAGCACAATTCAGAGCACTCATCTTGAGCAAAGTTCAACATTCGTCCGCTGCGCCTTACAGACTAGCATGTGAACCATTAAATGCAGCTCCTAATGAGATACTTTAACATTCTTGCAGCGAACATCTTTGGATGTAACTTTCACTTGGTTGCAAACATGGATTATCAGCATAGAAGTGAGATTTTTAGACATCAACACCTCCTGGACTCAACATCAAAACATAAGCCTATGATACATTGTTTCTATTCCGTTCTATTCACTTCTCATATTCGAACCTATGGGGGTAATGAACCTGGTGATTTTAACTTTCGCCCTCAATACACGAACCTAAGGTCACTCTGATTGAAATAGCCGGATGTGAATGTGCATGCACTTGCACAAATACTCCATCTTCAACAAGGTGGACCTAGAGCCAAACCCTTAAACTACAAAAGCCTAGGGGATCATATGCCATTACCTTTGTGAGCTCATTTGCAGCACCAGTTTGGACTGATCCATTAAGTCAGTTTAAACCCTGGATAACCCTTTCTGCATAATTGATTGTACAAGGAGCAGCCTGCAACCAGCAACATTAGTAGGTAGCCTAGGACAAGTTTGCATGTTTGCGCTCCTGTACCGGTGGGAACTGTGGATCACGGTGTCTGCAAGCATGTGCATGTGCCATCCGTTGTGTTTTTGCACATACTTACAATAGATTTCGAAGTTCCCAACTGGAAACCAGAGGTGACTTGGCTTATTTTTTAAGGGATTTTTCATTTAAAAGTTGGGATTCGAAATGAAATTACAATATAAGCGCCCCTTGGGGGGTGGTCACTTAAGGAATAGAGAAGAGGCTACCACAATTAAGGGAGTCCTTGCTCTTCATTACCCAGTTATTACAGGCCTCCAAGTTTAGGAGTACTACCTTGCAGCCTTAGGCAGGCCAAACCTTCCCATCTCAATAGCACTTGGGGCATCACATCTTCCAGCACTCCTTGCGATTCTGCTGGAGCTGGGTAAGCCAGTGCCAGCCCTGATACTAGATAGGCGACCCAGATTAGCCAAGAAGCCTTGGATTTGGCATGCCAAGCCATCCAGAATCGAGGAGTATATGCAGGAGGGAGGTCAGCCTTAAGAAAGGACCTTACAGCCCTGCTTTAAGTCGAAGAAGACCCCATAAATCTCAGCATCTCCCTACGTATTTGGTAGCCAGATTTGCAGCATATAGATCTGCTTCCCAGTCCCTCGATCATGCTCAAAAGGGTCAAGAATTATCTCTAAAGTGAATCCAAATCAGATTAGTTCATTGCATCCAAGAATTCAGCCCATAGGAACCTATTTCAGCCATGTAGAACCTAGATCCAGCATCCATGACCTACCCAAATCAGCCCCAAGAGCTGCATCCATTAGAAGGGCTTGGAACATTGGGTAGGAGCATACACGAGTCAAGTGAGCATACAATCATTGCCAAGTCATCTATCAACTGATCTTCATTGAAGGTATTGTTACATGTTTGGACAGTCCAAGCAAGAAATCAATAGCAACACACGAAAAGAAACTGCAAATAACTGAACTGAACTTGAATAGAAAGAGAGAAGAGGAGAGTCAACATGGAACGGCGGAGTTCCGTTCCTAGAAGCACTGGCCCCAAAGACTAACACCCCTTCCGGTATTTCTTTATTATGGCTTCGCAAAGGTACAAGTCCTCCAGCTCTCTGAGACTCTGCTTCTAGATGCTCTCTAAAGAGTGGCTTAGAGGTTCCTCGCAAACAAAGGGATGCCCCAAAAGCTTCTCAGCCAAAGCACCTTACCTCAAAAGCATATACTCCCAAATGCATAGCGCAAAACCTGCCAGATCCAGCCAACGCAAAGTGCAGAAATCCGTAGAGTCATGCCACATGTCACTTTAGCGCAACAGCCCTTACGCTTTTGGTCTTTTCAAGGTTTAAGCGCCTCAGTCGGTGTCTACATCTTTTGGGTTCCATCGGATCTTCTGGGTTAGAGTTTTTAAACTCTAACCCCTTGTCCTCTTGGCCAGTTCCTCAAGTTGGGCACGCCACATCACAAACTTGAGACGTATCCCCCTCTTGAAGAACTGTAATCGCCCTCGATTACGCCTGCAAAACAAACAAAAGCCAAAAACTTTCTTCAGTAGACACTGACTCTATGCACACATGCACTAGACTGCACACATCCGAGTACTTGCACAAAGACATCAGTCACTGATCGATCACATTCTTGTCAAGGGTCCAAGATACGACTCATGATCATTGTAACCTTTTTCGCAATCACATCTAGACCATGCTGATCTTTTCACGAATATCTTGATCGACTAAATCATGTCATTGCCAGATTCATATCTTTCCACACATTTCAAACAAAGCATGCACATGACCATCCCGACAAGACAGTACATTCACAAAGCCTGTACTCCACAAATATCACACTTAGTTCACACTCAACACCATGTTTCAATCATTCAATCTAGCCATCTCATCTAGTTCAGAACTCTTGATGCACCTCATCTCATCCCTTCAGAACTCTTGTTGCACTCAGAAAAGTATCCAACCATCTCATCAAGATAGAAATCTTGATGCACAATCACATTCACCTAGCCATAACATATAAATCTCGTTGATCTCTAGCAGATGTCTAGATGCACTAAATTCATCAAATCATTCATCAAATAAAATGTTGGAGACATTTCATCTTCTTTTATATCACTCTCATAATACACACATGAAAGAGTACATGTAATCAGTTCAATCTAGGAAATCTCCAATTCATATACATAGTTTCATAAAGTCAAAAAAATGTCAAAGAGAAATTAGTGACTTTATTCAATCTAGGCAACCTATGACAAGTGAATGAAGTGGCTCCCCTCTTGTGCAACACTAGGTTCAACCCGTTAATTCGATGTGCACTTAAGAAATAGACACTACTAAAAATCCAAAAGCCATAAAGGTACAGCTCAAAATTGAAGAGAATCTGCGCGGTTCTTTTCCCTAGTGGACACTAACTTGTCCGTAGGATATGTCAATGAGCCGGCGTGCATACCAAAGGCTTCTTTGGCATGTCCCACAAGCCTTTGAATGGATTTTGACTTTTGCTTGAAAGCAATATCGTCAAATATCTTTTGGTAGTCCACAACAAAACCGCTCAATTTGGTCCTTCACGATGATCCTGCAAAACAAGGACATTGGTAAAATGGTATCCCAAAATCTCTAACAATACTCAACCAAAGTGTCTTCCTTTTCGTTCTCAGATGATGCCAAGCCCTGATGACATCTTCTATCCCAAAATCTCTGACAATAGTCAACCAAAGTGTCTTCCTTTTTCGTTCTCAAATGATGCCAAGCCGTGATGACATCTCCCCCTCCCCCCACACATCTATCTCTGTCTCTATGGGACCAAAGATACATCCTATTCGACCTCCGAGGACTATAAAATCTCTCTTTTTCTTTCTCGAAAGAAGTGGGGCTTGGTATTGTAGTATCGTGCCATCTCCATCCTCACAGCCTCCCTCAACATAGGGGTACAGTATTTGGGTAACAAGTGACTTCTCCAGCTGTTGGGCATGGCAGAGGATGGAAGGTTCGCCAAGCTCAAACAGCTCGTATGCTTCAGCCACGCTGCGAGGACGGAGCGTCTTCGTCACCTTCGAGCCGAGATCAGGATTGAGCTTGACCTCAAAGATCTTGCTGGGGGTACCCTTTTGTATTACGTAATCAAAAGTACAAGCCCGAAGGCATTACATCAACCAATAGACATACAAGGATAGCAAATCTAATAGTGAAAAAACCCCTGCAGTATTCAATGATTACAAACCAAAGCGGGAAACTACCGGTGATGCAAAGTTACAAAAGATGGATCGTACCACAAAAGCTAGGAGCAAGGGAGTGAGGAAAGAAAGTAGCAAAGAGTTGAAGCAAAAACAGGCCACATTAACGTCCGACAGGAGGTCAAAAACTCCAAAGAATCTTCAATAGCCAACTCCAAATCTCCAAGGCTCTAACGGCGCGTCCCAACAGAAGAGACATCACCACCACAAGAAGACTCTGCACCAAAAACCCACGAGAGAGAGAACCTCTAGCCATCACTAGGGATGATCAATACAGCTATGACATTCTTTAACCTACAAGCAAAAGTAATATATAGTGCAAATTTGAAGGTGAGACAGCAACTGCCCAACACACCCACACCCACCAAACCAATTCCAAACTTAAACAACCCATCACACGAGAAAAAACAAAAAAGAACAAGCCGTAAACATGCAAAACACGCACACATCTCAACCACAAGCAATCATGCAAAACGCATTCACCCCAAGCGCATACAAATCCACAAGCACAAGCATCACACAAAAAAGAAGTAAGGCGCACACCAGCAAGCAAGCTAAGCAAACAAAAACCAGGAGAAACGAAGAAGAAGAAGAAGAAGAATATTTTAACGTCGTAGGAAACCATCCCTAGAGACCTTAAAGAAAAATACCTACGTAAGAACAACCAAAACGTATGGAAAGAAACCGTTGCAGGCAGCACAGGTGACATAAGAGGGGAATAGACATCTGGCGAAGATGGCCAGGTAGAGCACTTGCGGTTTTGTAAACCTTAAGTGGCCATTGTGTGTGTGTGTGTGTGTGTGTGTGTGTGTGTGTGTGTGTGTGTGTGTGTGTGTGTGTGTGTGTGTACAGGTAGAGCACTTGCGGTTTTGTAAACCTTAAGTGGCCATTGTGTGTGTGTGTGTGTGTGAGTGTGTGTGTGTGTACACACACACACACAGCCAAGAACCGTTCGCTAGTCTGTTGCCATGGTTAAATACACGAGGAAACTTTATGCACAACACCATTAATCAACGTGCTTCCAGCTTCTCAAGGGGACGCGCACCACATACCAACAAAAAAAGAACAGACTAAACAAAGTTTCATGGACTAAAAGATCAAACTGCCGAAGGAGGAAATCCACCTAGCCCATCCACTCAATAATGGCACCCTGACGAGACACATGCCCAGTATGTGGTACGACAATTGGTATATTTAGCTGAACAACAAGCTTTGCACAGCTATTTGGGCACCTTGAATGCCCCTGCTAACCTTGTTCTGCCACCACAACCCTCTCAGATTTACTATTCTCTTCCACCTGACCCTTCTCAAAATCACCCGATTACCTCTTCATGACAGAGCTCCAGAGATGTCTCTCAGTTTCTTGGCGGCATTTTCAAGAACATAGCTTCAGGAGATCGACCACATGTGGCTTCCTAAGCACCACTACCGTTGCCTTTGTGCACCTCACTTCTATGTCCCACCACCACCACCTACTGCACCTTCCTCTTCATCCGACGTGCACCATCACCATTACTATTTGTTGCTAAATGGACTATTTTCTTAGTTCTATGAGTTAAAAAAATTTATTAAAATTAGGATATTTAAAATGTATGCACTTCAACCGTAGGTTAGGAACTATAGATCTACGGGAGTTATTAAAAGCCATTAGGAACGAACAACTCTGATGTGTCATACGATGGGTGACATTAACCATCCCGAAGGGGTTGTACTGTTAGTTCGCTAGGAGAGACCGGGAAACAGATATTCCTGATGTGTCACGTGATGGGTGATGGGAGCATTGGAAAGGGAATATTCCGTTGGTGTGGCAGGAAAACCAAACTGGAAAAAGGAAACACGTAAAGATGCAAGCACAGGAATAAAGATGGGTTCTGAGAAGCTTTTTCTAAAAACCGGAATATTTTTTAAGTGTTTTCCGGGAAGAGCAGATGCTCTCTCGTGAGGAATCTGTGTTTGAACTTTGCATTGCATATGTGCCTAAGAACTACATCCGAGGACGCCTGGAATGCAACTGTATAGCATCAATTTTCAGCTCACTCACTTTTTTAGAGTTTTGTCCAGGTTTAATTTTATTTTTTTTAAAGACCGGCCATCCACTTAATAAGTGGGCAGCCCACTTAAAAATAAACTAAGCCTCAATAAAAAAAGCAAGCGCTACACTCTGAAAATAAAAGAGCAGCGATCTCTTTCTTGCACTAAAATTCAGCCGCTAGCCCCCTTTTCCTGCTAGCGCTATTTGCCACCCCTATTTCGAGCCGGTCTGCCACCCCCTATTCGTACCGGGTGGAGGAGCCTACAAAAGCAACCCACGCCCTCTCTCAGCTACACAGAAGCACCAGCTAGCAGCAAGGAGCACTTCTGCCGGGAATCTGCAAGTGAATGAGAGAAGCCAATACACGGAGTTTGCTTTCCCATACTCAGAGCGATAGGTACCGATTGTGAATTCACGATACGAATTGTTGTGTCAAGTTTCTGTTTTTGCAGGTACTCCCATCACGGAGAAGGAGCAAAGAGGCCTCGGCCTATGCTCAGACATTCTAGAAACAGAATCAATAACGGTCTGTAGAGCTTCACGCTCTAGGAACAGACCGAACCAGAATTGAGAGCTTGTCTCTCGGGAATTTCTGCACGGGAGGGAATTGACCATCGAGTCAGATAAACTAGAATGGAGGGGTCACTCCCAGTTCTTGTGCTTGTAAAAGAAAAGATTCTCCCGAATAAAGATTCTCTTTAAAAGGGGGGACTGGCCCATCTTCTGTCCCCAAAAACTGTGTCGATCTTTTCCCTCGATTCTTTTAGTTAAAATAAAAATAAAAGGTATACCTAATGCCTAATGGCTTGAAAACACTAGAGGAAAGAAAATCGAGAAGAAACACAAATGTATAAGTGCATTCGACCATCTCTATTTATATGCACACAAAAAGTCTTTTGACATTCCATCTCCATGGTCTTTTCATTTCCTTAACTCACACTTGACTTATGCACTCAAGATGTTTTGAAAGGATTTTTAATTTTCCGAGATTCAGGAGACCTAATTAGTTGAAAGTTTATTTAATTTCAGCTTGTTGATTATTCGTGTGCACTCCCATTTGTGACAGTGGTATCGAAGCTCGGATTCCTCTCTTTCTCTGCAAAGGAGGACAATACCGAGAAGAAATGAGAAGAACCATGACAAGCCAAGGAAGAACCGTTGAAGACGAACTTCAGCAAATGCGAGTTCAACTTGCAAAATTGCAGCAACTTATTTCAGTGCCAGCTGTCCAAAAGGTTTCGGACGGAATCAAGAAGCCGCAAGCAATAGATGTCGATGGGCGTCAGGAAAAATCCGGCCGGTGGAAGCAACCCACAGGAGGATGGTGCGGAAAGAGGTGCCGAAGCGCACAAGGGATCTCTAAATCAGCACAAACGGCCTTCCAAGAGCAAGGGCCAGAAAAAAGAACTTTCTCTGCTTAATGAAAGCAAGGATGTCTCTATCTCTTCTCCATCATACTCTCCTTACTATACTACTACATCTACTTCTCATACAGTATCGAAATCTTCTCCAAAGAAGAAAACTCCTACTACTTCCCTACGTAATACTAAAGAAAAGACCCAGTTCAAGAAGGATAATACCATGTGTCACCTCAAGATGCGGGTTTTCAAATCCGGTGAAGTTTGGCAACTACACAAGACGGAGGGGTATCTCCAAGGCACTGTCTTTCATCAAGCAGTTTGAAGTTGCTTTTGCCAATGGGAACTTCACCCAAAAATCCAAGTTGCGTCATGTTGGGATGCATCTCAAGGAGACAGCAAGCAACTGGTGGTTAGCCAAAATTCTGGAAGATACACAAGCCAAAACGTGGGCTCAGTTCAAAGCTGAATTTTATGAACAATTTCTTCCTCCTGATTTCGAGAAGGACATTCGAAAGGAATGGGACTGGCTCCCCGAGAAGGAGCATGAGAAAGTCACTGCTTATGTTGACAAGTTTTGGTCGGTTTTTCTGAAAGTTACGCCTTTCATGAAGATTTCTGACGAGGAAAAGATGTGAAAGTTCGAAGCAGGCCTTTTACCACCGCTTCGGAAGAGCATGAGGTGTACCCACACAAACCCTTCCACGGATGATGGAGTCGCAATCATTGTACATTCCATTGGTACGCCCAAACAGATGGAACATAGCACGTACCGTGCAAGGCAAAGAGCGGTTTATGGACCATGGCAACCAAGGTAAAAAGCATCCCCCTGACGACTCGGGTCAGCCTAAGAAGCCAGAGGCTACCAGAAAACGGCTCAAATATCTCACGCCGAACCAAGTACAGATCTTCAAAGAGCAAGGAAGGTGCTTCTACTGTGGTGAGAAAGGATACATGAAGCCCGACTGCCTTGTTCGGCAGCAACGGCACGAACAAGCATCTTCAAAGGAGCAGATGAAGAAGGAACCCACCCCACTGAGCTTGAATTCCATTCTTGATGTGCAAGCGAATACAGCAACCGAAAAAGGGAAGCGTCAGCTCCTTAAAGGCTAGGGATCCGTGAATAACCAACGGGTGTTGATCCTCTACGACCCTTGATCGACGGACAACTTCATCTCACTAGAAACTACAGAACGCTTAGGCCTCACACCAGCTCAGCTTGGAACTCCAGTCACTTCCAGATCGGCATTCGGGGGGTTGACCACCAATGCAACTCCCGTGCAAGGACAGCTCAATCTTCAAATTGTTGAGTACAAGGACTGTGAATGCTTTTTGATGGCACCCATCGAGGGATTTGATATCATCCTGGGTATGCCATGGCACTACAATATGCAACCGGTCCCAAATTATGTAGAAAAGACACTCGCTTTTGAACATGAGGGCAAGAATATTAAAATTTTTGCTGATGCAGGGGATTGGCTATTCCCTATTGTAAGCCATATCTCCATTAAAAGGAAATAAGATAAAACTAATGAGGGTTCGCTCTCTAGTTTGGCAATCAAACGTTTTCAATTTCTTGAAAGTATAAAGATTGTTTCACCGATACTCTGTTGGACAAGCTACCTCCGGAACGTCCGCAAGTGTTAAGAGTTTAGGCATCTCAAGTGAACTGCCCAATGTGATCCAATTATTTAGTTTGGCTTTTAGGTATTTATTTTACTTATTCGTCAAAGTCTTGGGTAGGGCAATTTACTGGGATTGCTATATAAGCAACCCCTTGCCTCCATTGTATACACATTCAGTTATTCATTGGCTATTCATTATTAAGGTTGATTGGTTCAGAAGACTCTCTCTCTCTCTCTCTCTCTCTCTCTCTCTCTCTCTCTCTCTCTCTCTCTCTCTCGTGCTCACTCCCCTTGGTCTCTACGCTTTCACATCATCGACTTTGACATGGTATCAGAGTGCCATGTAGCTCAGTGATCAAAGAATCCCTTTGCGTGGAGGAGAGGCTCAAAGAAGAGAACCTGTGAAGACCTGAGAAGAGCATTTTCATTGGCGAGAAGAAACCCTCTATTGGAAAATTATTCGGCTGCATTTTCTAAACCTTAGTGGAGGCGGCACCTTGCAACAGACGAGTAACACGCTTCTGTGGGGTGCATGACAACGAGTGAAGGGCTTGAATAGGGGCTACATGGGGCGACGTCACTACGTTTTCTGAACTTGCGCTGGCAGCAGTTCGCTTACCGATGGGGCTTGCCATGGGCGTGATCGGCCGGGTGTGTCCTATGCTTGCCATGGGCGTGATCGGTCGAGTGTGTCCATAGTGGAAGCGGCACCTTGCAACAAACGAGTAGCACGCTTCCGTGGGGTGCATGACAACGAGCGAAGGGCTGGAATAGGGGCTGCATGGGGCGACGTCATTGCGTTTTCTGAACTTGCGCTCGCAGCAGTTCGCTTACCCGATGGGGCTTGCCATGGGCGTGATCGTCCGGGTGTGTCCTATGCTGGAGGAGTTGTACCTAAGATAGGCAGTATCCTTTTGTGTGGAGGACAAAGCTCTGGTACAACATTCTGAAACACCTGCTATAGCTAGAACTCGTCAAGCAGCGTTAGCTTGGGACACACCTAATCGTGGGGCCAATTTTGAGGTTGTTCCCACGTTGCCTTGCCGTAAAAGGGACCATCGGCTATTTTGGGAATCTTTTGGCAACCTTGAGACAATAGGAACTTTGTGTCCCTCGCCTTGGTATGTCAAAGAGGATCCTTGGAGCAATCCACAAGATGCCCCCCCCCCCCCCCCTTCTCAACCTCCAACGATAACATTGACCAAAACCAACCAAAAGCTATGGATAACGGATCCATAACAATCCAATTAGCGGCCTATGCATCGGCACAGTTCTCAAGGAACCCGACAAATTGTTTGGCTCGAGTTTGTGAAGTCAAAAGCAAATGGAGGAGCTCGCTAGCGGACAGCGGCAAAGGTCAGTTGGACAAGGATGGCAGTACCAGTACTCAGTTAGCTGCCTTGGTACCCACGAGGTACAATCACAGTTGTCATGCATGTGACTCGACGCTTTGTTTGGCTCGAGAGTTTGAAGCCAAAGGCAAAAGTAGGAACTCACAGGAAGACAAGGATAAAGGCAAGCTGGACAGAGATTACGGTAATAAAGATTTGACAGAGGAGATCGATATGGACTCGTGGCAGTGGCCACAGTGGCCTCGACGTCAGATTTCTAGTCAAATGACAAGTGTCACCACTAGCTTCAGTTAGAGAAAGGCTTGTGAGTGGCAAAGAGGGGCAAGCAATGCTCCCTTTAATTAATTTCGACCCTTGTATTGGAGTACAAGTTGCTGGTGTTTGGACCCGTAGGTCGGAGTTTAATGCACATGCATCTCGTAGGGAACCAATCAGACGTCTAAAACACTATGGATGGGCGCACCAATTCATTGTTGTTGGTCGGATCATGGACAGGATATGTTCCACAGTTTATCATCTTGGAGTTTTATACTTTGGACGTGATATGTTCACAGTTCACGAATGGGGATTATTGGACATAATATGGTCTACAATTCAAAGTTTCTACAAAGGCAACCGATGCTCAAGATGGCATTACTTTCAAGTACAAATTTGAGGAGAGCAACACCGAGGTGTATCCAGTATCCCGACCGGTGCTTGTTAGAGTTACACCACCATTGCTTCGCCATTTTGTACGGCTAGTGATCCTCCCGGGTTGACCGCCCATCGCACATCATGTACATTGCATGGGCGGACACTTTTAGCACGTGTCCGGCTGGTCATTTTCTGAGCCTAGCTGGGTGCACACCTTTTTAGCCATTTTTGGGCTTTTATATTTTTTGCACCAGTTACACATTTTTGCCCTACCTCAACCTAAGATTCTATAAATAGAATGCTTAGGGTCTTGTAGTCATTCAGATTGTGTATTGACAGCATCATTTGCAGAGCACTTGTGTTCTCTCTCTCTCTCTCTCTCTCTCTCTCTCTCTCTCTCTCTCTCTCTCTCTCTCTCTCTCTCCATCCAGCGTTTTCTACATGCATGGCTCACACTCTTTCCGTTGCTCACTCTCACATGGTATCTGTCGCCAAGACGCGGAGAATCTACAACGATCCCTCCTCCTTAGGCTAGCGCTTGCAATTCTGGCTCCTTCCGTCACGGAAAACTGCAAAAATTTCAGCCTAGCGTTTTTGAACAACCTAGCATTTTTGCTGATTCAACCAGTGTTTTTTGCATTTGTAGCTTGATCTGCACTCGCAAGTCCCAGCGTTTCCCTCTTGCAACAAACTTGCACCAAACCGACACCAAAATCTGCTAGCGTTTTTGGACAGATCTGCGTTTTGCAGACCTTGCTGCGTTTTTCCGTGCTTTGCTGGCGTTTTCAGTGATTTGTGGCGTTTTTCACAAAACGCTGATCTTGTGCACCTATGGGAGCGGCCAAGGAATACCCAGGAGTCTTCTACGCTGCCTGGAACTTGCAAATCTACACCTTGGAGAGGTATCTACACCCAATCGGCACCATTTTCGCTACATATTACTTGCTGGCTTTTCCTCTGTTTTCAGCCCATCAACGGCTAAAAAGTGCGAGAACCCTCTCCTCTGACACTCTGCGACGCTCCCGCACCGACCGGTGGCATACACGCACGCTGAAATCTCTATTACAGCAATGTTTTCAGCACCCTTTGCAGCGTTTTTTGGGCAGACAGCACGCTGAATTATTACATCTTGTGTGGTTGAACCATCCCTTGCTCGTCAGGACACCATCCAGTGGTTGTCCGTGCGGTTATCTTGAACTGCTACAGCCTTGGGAACGGTACCCTTCATCGATGACTTGCGGTCTTATCGATCTACCTTTGGGACTTCTCTCTAAGCACGCAACATGTCAACTCCGAAGCAGAAGGGACAACAAAAACAATCCCAAAAGGGGCCACTACGTCTCCTGCGACTACGTCGACATCTGTCAACGCTACATCCAACAATTATGCCATCACCCAATTTGTTGAGGAGAAGAAGTTGGATTTACACAACTATTCTGTGTGGAGAACACGACTCCGCACAATTATTGCCTACCATCGACTCTAAGAATGGTTGAATGATTTCACCCATTCGGCTACTCAGCCTTCCCTTCCCACCGCCACATACAAGTCTTCACCTTTCTTATGATGAGCCTCTCGGACCGCATCACGAAGGAAGTTTCCAAAGAGGAGCATGCACATCCATTGTGGAGACGAATTCTTGACCAGTTTGAGGAGACCTCGTTTGCCAGACAAATCACACTTGAACGGGAGTTGTACAACCTCCAGTTCAAGGATTTCAACTCACTTCCTCACTGCTCTTTTGTCTAGGACCACGGAGTCTTCTTCTCTATGGCATGCACGATTTGGACATCTATGTTATCAGCAACTTCAGTAGGCTGCTAGGACCTCTATGGTGGAGGGTTTACCAGCGATACGCTCCTCATCAAGCGTATGCGACGCTTGCCAGATGGACAAGCAACACAAGGTTGCCTTTCCGAAGCAGGCATCCAATAGAGCTTCGGTACCACTTGCACTGTTTCACATTGATCTATGTGGCCCCATGAGCACTCCTTCATTTTTTGGCTCACAATTTTTGCTTGTGCTTGTAGATGATTTCAACAAGTACACTTGGGCTTGGTTCCTAAAGCTCAAGTCGGAGGCTTTCAATTTTGTTTGAAATTGGAAGACGATGGTTGAAAAGGGAAGGACTTGCATGTCAAATGTATTTGCTCAGACAGAGGGGGTGAGTACACCTCGAAGGACTTTGCACAGTGGTGCAAGTCAGAGGGCATCCAGCGCCAGCTGACTACTCCTTACACTCCTTCCCAGAACGGAGTTGTTGAGCGGAAGAATCGGACTATCATGGAGATGGCTCGTGCGATGCTTGCACATGCTTCCTTGCCCCGGGTTTACTGGACAGAAGCATGCAACACGACGGTTTACATCCAGAACCGTTCTCCTACCCATGCTTTGCAAGACATGACTCCTTATCAGGCTTACTACAGGCGCAAGCCCTCGGTCTCACACTTTCGAGTTTTTTGGTGTCCGACCTTTATCCATGTGCCAAAGGAGAAGCGACAGAAGCTAGACTTCAAGGCGAGACCACCACAGTTAGCCATGATGTGACTTTCATGGAGCTCTTCAGCACACCTGCAGAGGGGGCAACATCCAAGCATATCCCTTCCCTACCTTCTCCTCGTCCACCTCCTACACCTGATCTATCCATGTTCCTGTTCCTGTTCCCTCTACACCGCAGCCAGTTACTTCACCCGATCATGCCATGTCAGATTCAGATTCTGATGTGAATGATGGTTCTCCTTGGGTGGAGGCGGTCCCACCTCGCAAGGAGAAGTTAGTTCCTAGTTGGCTCTACTCTACGGTTTCTTCCTCTAGCGTCAAGAAGTTACCTGACTCGCCGAACCCTGGACAGCCTCGACGTTCTGCATGCCTCAAGGATAGGCAAGTTTATGATGATGCAGAGTTCGTGAACTTTGCACTCATGTCTCAGATTCAGGCTTCACCAGTTGAGCCTTCCTCGGTGGAGGAAGCACTCCAGCATGATTGTTGGAAGCGTGCCATGTAGACAGAGGTGGACGCTATCGAGCGGAATAAAACTTGGACTTTGGTTCCCAGGCCCAACAAGCGAAAGGTGGTTCCTACGAAACGAATTTTCAAGACAAAGTGCAAGGCCAATGGTTTCCTCGACAAACACAAGGCGAGACTTGTTGCTCGGGGTTTCACACAACGACCAAGCGTGGACTTTGACGAGACCTTTGCTCACACCGCTCGCATGACTACCATACGCAAAGTGTTTGCTCTCGCAGCCAACTTTGGTTGGTTTATCTTCCATATGGACGTCAAAAGTGCGTTTCTGAATGGAAATTTGGATAAAAGGGAACCTCCTAGGTTTCGTATAACCAGGTAAGGAGGATTGGGTCTCTCAGTTGTGGAAAGCATTGTATGGACTGAAGCAGGCTGGACGATAGTGGTACCTCATACTTGACCAGTTTCTTGTGAAGCTGGGGGTACGGTGTACCTCATCAGATACCAACTATTATGTTGTCTCTGGTGGCTCTTTGGTTGTGATAGTGATTGTCTATGTGGACGATCTCATTTTCACAGGTTCTTGGACCAGCAGGATAAAGTTGATCATGAAAGCTATAAAGACGCGTTTCAAGATGACTGATCTTGGGCTTCTTCACTATTTTCTTGGATTCTAGATTTTTCAGACACCAAACGGCATCTTCTTTTCTCAGTGGAAGTATGCGAATGCTATCCTGGAGAGATTCCAAATGACAGGCTCCAGACCGATTGGCACTCCTCTGGAGTCCGGAGAGAACGTATCGCTTCACGATCCTTTCCCACGGATTGACTTGGAGCAGTACAGGAATGTTGTTGGCTGCCTAGTATGACTGACTTATTCCCGACCAGACATCTATTACACAGTTTTTGTCCTCAGTTCCTTCACCACCCGACCTCGTCAGTGACATTGGCAGTGTGCCCAACGTACTTTGCGGTACATCAATGGCACCTTGGACCATGGTGTGTTCTATGATCGCTCCAAGGGTTACACCTTACTTGATTGGTGCGATTCAGATTGGCCAGGAAATCCAGATACTTGGCGCTCTACTACAGGAGTAGTTTTCACACTTGGCTCGGGACCCATTTCATGGAGCAGTAAGCGGCAACCCACTGTTGCGCTATCTTCTACAGAGGCGGAGTACAGAGCAGCTTGCTATGCTGCTTGTGAGGCCATATGGCTACGAAGATTACTTGGAGAGTTGTGTTTTCCCCAGACTGCTACGACTTGTCTTTTGTGCGACAATCAGAGTTGCATTGCTATTGCCAAGAACCCTATCTTTCACGCTCGGACAAAGCACATTGAGGTGCAGTACCACTATGTTCGGGAGCGGGTTTTGGCTGGAGATCTTCATTTGGAGTATGTTCCTGCAGCGGACAATGCGGCAGACATCTTCACGAAGGCTGTACCTCAGCACACTTTGGCTTCTCACCTTCGACTCCTCTGTGTTGTCTCAGCATTTGGTGTTGAGAGGAGGTGTCAGCGTTACACCACAGTTGCCTCGCCAGTTTGTATGGCTAGTGATTGTCCCAGGTTGGCCACCCATCGCACATCATGTAGATTGCATGGGCGGACACTTTTAGCACGTGTCCGACCGGTCATTTTCTGAGCCCGATTGGGTGCACACATTTTTAGCCATTTTTGAGCTTTTATGTTTTTTTGCACCAGTTACACATTTTTACCCTACCTCAACCTAAGATTCTAATATCTATAAATAGAATGCTTAGGGTCTTGTAGTCATTCAGATTGTGTATTGAGAGCATCATTTGCAGAGCACTTGTGTTTTCTCTCTCTCTCTCTCTCTCTCTCTCTCTCTCTCTCTCTCTCTCTCTCTCTCTCTCCAACGTTTTCAGTGCACGCGGCTCACACTCTTTCCGTTGCATACTCTCACAATGCTGGGGTGTACATGGTAGCTTCTTCATCAACTTGGTCTCACTATTGATGTCCACTATGAGCTACAGAGAGGGTGTTAAAGTTTAGGCATCTCAAGTGAACTGCCTGTGATCTCATTATTTAGTTTGGCTTTTAGGTATTTATTTTACTTATCTGTCAAAGTCTTGGGTAGGGCAATTTAATGGGATTGCTCTATAAGCAACCCCTTGCCTCCATTGTATACACAATTAGTTATTCATTGCCAAGGTTGATTGATTCAAGACTCTCTCTCTCTCTCTCTCTCTCTCTCTCTCTCTCTCTCTCTCTCTCTCTCTCTCTCTCTCTCTCTCTCTCTCTCTCTCTCTCTCTCGTGCTCACTCCCCTTGGTCTCTACGCTTTCGCATCGTCGACTTTGACATAGTATCAGAGCGCCGTGTAGCTCAGCGATCGAAGAAGCCCTTGGCGTGGAGAGAGGCCCAAAGAAGAGAACCTGTGAAGACGTGGAGAAGAGAATTTTCATTGGCGAGAAGAAACCCTCTTATCGGAAAATTATTTGGCTACGTTTTTTGAACCTTAGTGGAGGCGGAACCTTGCAACAGACGAGTAGCAGCTTTTGTGGGGTGCATGACAACGAGAGAAGGGCTGGAATAGGGGCGGCATGGGCAACGTCACTGTGTTTTCTGAACTTGCGCTAGCAGCAGTTCGCTTACCTGATGGGGCTTGCCATGGGCGTGATCGGCCGGGTGTGTCCTATGCTGGAGGAGTTGTACCTGAGATAGGTGGTGTCCTTTTGTGAGGAGGTCAAGGCTCTGGTACAGCGTTCTGAAATGCCTGCTGCTGCAGCGAGAACTCGTCAAGCAGCGTTAGCCTTGGGACACACCTAATCGTGGGGCCAATTTTGAGGCTGTTCCGACATCGCCTTGCCGTCAAAGGGACCATCGGCTATTTTTTGAGAATCTTTTGACAACCTTGAGACAATAGGAACTTCGTGTCCCTCGCCTTCGTATGTCAAAGAGGATCCTTGGAGCAATCCACAACATCCCCCCCCCCCCCCCCCCCCCCCTTTCTCGACCTCCAACGATAACATCGACCAAAACCAACCAAAAGCTATGGATAACAGATCGTCAACCATCCAGTTAGCGGCCTATGCATCGGCACAGTTCTCAAGAAACCCGACAAATTGTTTGGCTCGAGTTTGTGAAGTCGAAAGAAATGGAGGAGTTCGCTAGCGGACAGCGGCAAAGGTCAGTTGGACAAGGATGGCAGTACCAATACTCAGTTAGCTGCCCTTGGTACCCAAGAGGTACGATCACAGTTGTCATGCATGTGACTCGACGATTTGTTTGGCTCGAGAGTTTGAAGCCAAAGGCAAAAGTAGGAACTCACAGGAAGACAAGGATAAAGGCAAGCTGGACAGAGATTACAGTAATAAAGATTTGACAAAGGAGATCAGCATGGCACACGTGGCGGTGGCCACAGTGGCCTCATCTAGTCAAACAACAAGTGTCACCACTAGCTTCAGCTAGAGAGAGGCTTGTGAGTGGCAGAGAGGGGCAAGAAATGCTCCCTATAATTAATTTTGACCCTTGTGTTGGAGTTCAAGTTATTGGTGTTTGGACTCGTAGGTCGGAGTTCAATGCACATGCATCAAGCAGGGAACCAATCAGACGTCTAAAACACTATGGATGGACGCGCCAATTCATTGTTGTTGGTCGAATCATGGACACGATGTGTTCCACAATTCATTATCGTGGAGTTTTATATTTTGGACGTGATGTGTTCACAGTTCACGTACGGGGATTATTGGACGTAGTATTGTCTACAGTTCAAAGTTTCTACAAAGGCAACCGAAGCTCAAGATAGCATTACTTTCAGGTACAAAATTGAGGAGAAAAACACCGAGGTGTATCCAATATCCCGGCCGGTGCTGGGGTGTGTCACGAGGACGTGGCAACTGCTAAACCTTAGTTGTTGGTTTCTTTCCAATGATTTTTGTTATATTTTTGAGACCCTCTTTTTGAAGTTGCAAATGGTGGACATTGTATGGCCAATGTGAACGGTAGTTTCACCCGCAGACGAGAAGTTGGTCAGCACTGGAACTCGTAAAGTAAAAGGATGTCTAGGCTCAATTCAAGATCATGTAGGTCCCCCCGTCGCACTTAGCAAATTGGTGGATACTAGGAAGTGAACTCAATAAAGGCATAAAGTCAAGGTGGGATCACCAACAGAAAGTATCCTACAGTTGGGCCACATTGCACTTTTGGATGCGGTCCCGATGAGGATAGATGGTCAGATGACCAGTGGGAGCCCAACGGAAGCATCCCCTAAAATTTAGGGAACTGCTATTTTGGGCCGTGAAATGTGTTCGCGTCATTACCTCCGGTATGACAAGGGAAACATTTTATTACTCTGCTGCAAAGTCAACTGATGCACCAATTGAGAGATTTTTAAGCAGGAAGCCCAATGCAGGGAAATTGCATGCATGAGTGCCAAGTGGCACTTTTTGGTCAATTTACCAAGTCTGGGAGAACAGAACTCGTAACTGACTTTTTGGAGCAGTTTTGGAGGCTGCTAACACTGATTTTCAGCCATTTCTCTCCATTTTTGAGCTTCCCATGACTTTGCCTAGGTTCAAGGAGCTCATTTTCAGCATTGGAAGGCATCAAATGCGTGTTTACAGGGCTATTTTGCTGCGTTTTTCAGCGATACACAGGCTTTGGCAGCCATGGAAATCTTTCCCTTTTTGCATCTATTTGTTCATAGATGCATTACAGGTCAAGGGCAGAAGAGGGGACGCTCGATTTATGCTGGGAGGATGCTTCATTGAGAACCTGTCACAGGTTAAGAGCTATGGAGTGCTTGCTTTCCCCTCTATGTACAGTGTGGTGCTAGGAGTGATGACCTATACACTACACACTGCTCTCTCTCTCCCCTACGCGCAGTTATGTGATGCCCCACAAGAGGGCTCTTCATTTGACTGATGTACAATTGTGTGGGCTCATGTTTTTGTGCTGAGGCAAGAGCTTCCTTGAACAGGAACAGGGGTAGCTAGCTGCTACTCCAAAGCAGGCACCGGTGAGGGTCATAACCTCACCATACAGGTGCGTTTTCAGCGCTGTGTATGTGCTGTAAATTGACTGTTTTTCAGCCATACGGACGCCAGAACCATTGGGAATAGTGCCCCACTGGCAGAGGACAGTTAGGGAACTGTTTGGGGCTGAAAACAGGGCAAAAACCAGTAAATACAGCATGCTGAATTTACTGTTTTTTGGCAGGAATCAAAGGGTTTATGCCAGTGGAAGTGAGTTTCAGCAGGGGAATTGGTTTTGCGCAACTTTTGGGGTTGTTATGCTGCCGAAATTTGGCCAAATCAAGTGGTATCTAGCTGGATACAAATAAAGGATTCCCAGGACTCTACTTTGTAAATTTACCCTCTCAAAGTATAAAGAAATACCGAAAGGGGCACCAATTTTGGGGCCTACAGGTTGTCGGCGTATGCTCGGAGCATTCTAGCTTCCGACCCGTGTGTGCATTCAAGTGTTAATTCCCGTCGCACGTTCTTTTTGCAAAGTGCTCTGTGTGTGTGTCTAAAGTAAAGAATTTCGGGTGAAAGCCAACATCCACCGCCCCACGGGCTGGTTTCATGGTTCTGTTCGCCGGGACATCAATCACTTTTTCGTCAAGAAGTGAGCCTCGGATGTTTTGGGTAAAGACACAGAGTACAAGAACTTGGAATTACACTATGACTGACAGGATGAATGACACCAAGGAAGAGGGTTTCTCTTCACAGGACAGACAGGAAATTTCGCATGTTCGCCCTGCCAAAAAGTGGTCAAATTAGGGCTGATTTTCTGCTGCATTTTTAGGGTTTGCAAGTATGAACCAAGATGAGATAGGGAGAGGTCTCACGATGGTAGATTGGCCACTTCATCTCCTGCGGGAGTGATGTGGGTCTGCCACGTGACACGCTGCTTGCCGATTCTCTGAGGCGATTGCTTGGATTCTTTGACGTATCGGTAAATCATCTTGAAATTTGAGCTTACTTGGTCGTGGGTGGTACGTCACAGTATTGTGAAATTATGCTGGTTTGCAGAGGCAAGATCCTCTTGCACAGGTACAAGTTGCTAGATGCTATTTGGTGAAGTTCAAGAACTATCCGCCTATGGATGCAAAGTGGATGGAAGAGCATGAACTATGAGAGTCACCAAATGTATTGCAGCTTTACCTTGAGGCCTTTGGGTTACAGCCTACGTATGCCCCAACCCAATGTCTGCAAAGGAGGGGTAATGATAGAGCTAGCACATCAAATGTACTCATGGATTCAGTGCAATAGCAAGGTACAGTTTGACAAAAGTATGAAGGTCTCATTAAGTCATTTGTACACATGTTTTGATAGTCTTTCTTGCGGATACATGCGATGATAATAGAGTGCCTACAACACAAGATCATCAGTGGCATGTATATATGGTATGCAATCGAGGACGTTTGTGATTTCAAGAGGGAGGGATGTCACGAGGACGTGGCAATTGCTAGCCTTAGTTGTTGGTTTCTTTCCAATCATTTTTTAAAATTTTTGAGACCCTCTTTTTGAAGTTGCAAATGGTGGACATTGTATGGCCAATGTGAACGGTAGTTTCACCCACTGACGAGAAGTTGGTCAGCACTGGAACTCGTAAAGTAAAAGGATGTCTAGGCTCAATTCAAGATCATGTAGGTCCCCCCGTCGCACTTAGCAGATTGGTGGATACTAGGAAGTGAACTCAATAAAGGCATAAATTCAAGGTGGGATCACCAACAGAAAGTATCCTACAGTTGGGCCACATTGCACTTTTGGATGCGGTCCCGATGAGGATAGATGGTCAGATGACCAGTGGGAGCCCAACGGAAGCATCCCCTAAAATTTAGGGAACTGCTATTTTGGGCCGTGAAATGTGTTCGCGTCATTACCTCCGGTATGACAAGGAAACATTTTATTACTCTGCTGCAAAGTCAACTGATGCACCAATTGAGAGATTTTTAAGCAGGAAGCCCAATGCGGGAAAATTGCATGCATGAGTGCCAAGTGGCACTTTTTGGTCAATTTACCAAGTTTGGGAGAACAGAACTCGTAACTGACTTTTTGGAGCAGTTTTGGAGGCTGCTAACACTGATTTTCAGCCATTTCTCTCCATTTTTGAGCTTCCCATGACTTTGCCTAGGTCCAAGGAGCTCATTTTCAACATAGGATGGCATCAAATGCGTGTTTACAGGGCTGTTTTGCTGCGTTTTTCAACGATACGCAGGTTTTGGCAGCCATGGAAATCTTTCCCTTTTTGCATCTATTTGTTCACAGATGCATTACAGGTCAAGGGCAGAAGAGGGGGCGCTCGATTTATGCTGGGAGGATGCTTCATTGAGAACCTGTCACAGGTTAAGAGCTATGGAGTGCTTACTTTCCTCTCTATGTAGAGTGTGGTGCTAGGAGTGATGACCTACACACTACACACTGCTCTCTCTCTCCCCTACGTGCAGTTATGTGATGCCCCACAAGAGGGCTCTTCATTTGACTGATGTACAATTGTGTGGGTTCATGCTTTTGTGCTGAGGCAAGAGCCTCCTTGAGCAGGAACAAGGTAGCTAGCTACTACTCCAAAGCAGGCACCAGTGAGGGTCATAACCTCACCGTACAGGTGCGTTTTAGCGCTGCATATGCTGTAAATTGACTGTTTTTCAGCCATACGGACGCCAGAACCATTGGGAACAGTGCCCCACTGGCAGAGGACACTTAGGGGACTGTTTGGGGCTGAAAACAGGGCAAAAACCAGTAAATACAGCGTGCTGAATTTACTGTTTTTTGGCAGGAATCAGAGGGTTTATGCCAGTGGAAGTGAGTTCCAGCAAGGGAATTGGTTCCGCGCAAGTTTTGGGATTGTTATGCTGCTGAAATTTGGCCAAATCAAGTGGTATCTAGCTGGATACAGATAAAGGATTCCCAGGACTCTACTTTGTAAATTTACCCTCTCAAAGTATAAAGAAATACCGAAAGAGGCGCCAATTTTGGGGCCTACAGGTTGTCGACGTCTGCTCGGAGCATTCTAGCTTCCGAGTCGTGTGTGCATTCAAGTGTTAATTCCCGTCGCAGGTGCAAAGTGCTCTGTGTGTGTGTCTAAAGTAATGAATTTCGGGGGAAAGTCAACGTCCACCGCCCCAACAGGCCGGTTCCAGGGTGTACATGGTAGCTTCTTCATCGACTTGGTCTCACTATTGATGTCCATTATGAGCTGTAGAGAGGGTGTTAAAGTTTAGGCATCTCAAGTGAAGTGCCCAGTGTGATCCCATTATTTAGTTTAGCTTTTAGGTATTTATTTTACTTATTTGTCAAAGTCTTGGGTAGGGCAATTTACTGGGATTGCTATATAAGCAACCCCTTGCCTCCATTGTAAACACATTCAGTTATTCATTGCCAAGGTTGATTGGTTCAAGAGACTGACTCTCTCTCTCTCTCTCTCTCTCTCTCTCTCTCTCTCTCTCTCTCTCTCTCGTGCTGACTCCCCTTGGTCTCTACGCTTCCGCATCGTCGACTTTGACAAGAAGATCATCGCATTGATCTCGTACCACGTAGCTCTCCCCCAAACCAACCCCCTTACAAGGTAAGTCTTGCTCAGCAAGAGAAATATTGAAGCAAGTTGATGAGCTTCTGGAAAAGCTCTAGTACGACCAAGTACTTCGCCTTATTGCTCTCCAGTTCTACTGGTGCAAAAGAAAGACGGCACGTTTTGAATGTGAATAGATTACCGATCTCTAAACAAGATCACTATCCAGAATCGTTTTCCAATTTCTCGGATTGATGATATTCTCGATAAATTGCAAAGAGCAAGCACCTTTAGTCGCATTGAGTTAAAGAGCAGGTATCCCCAGATACGAATAGCCCATGACGATGTCCACAAGGCTACCTTTCGCACAACCTTTGGACTTTATGAATTTTTGATAATGCCTTTCGGCTTGACCAATGCTCCTGCCTCATTCAATCAAATGATGATCAAATATTCAGTCCACACCGAGCTTTTAAAGAAGTGTTCTTTGATGAAATACTAGTCTTTTTAAAGACTAAAGAGGAACATCAGAAGCTGTCACAAGGCGGGGACCACGTGCCAATAGAAAAGAACAGACTGAACAGACTTTTAGTACTTCAATAACAATTGAACTGAAAGAGAGAGAGAGAGAGAGAGAGAGAGAGAGAGGCGACATGGAGTGGCGGAATTCCACCCTAGAGAGTATTGGCCCCAAACGTTGGCGTCCCTTTCGGATTTCTTTATATTGCATCAACACAGTACAAGCCGGTACTCCAGACTCTGCACCTTTGCCAGGAAGCATGCAAAAGAATGAGCCCTAGCCTCATATTTAAAGGCCCTTGGCCTGAAAAGCAATTACAGTAAAAAGCCTTTAAAACTCAAAAGCTTCTGGTCCAAAAGCAAAGCCAAAAAGCTGCCAACGCAATTTACGGAAATCCGTACAGCCTCCCACGTCATCAGCCAGTCTTGCTTTATTTTAATTTCTTTATGTCATTGGGGCCCCATCGGACGGGGTCCCCATACGTTGGAAGGACTTCTTCTGTTACTTGTTCTTCTTAGGGTTTAGGCTCCTCGGCCACATCTGTAAGTTGGCTCCATTCTTTAGGCTTTGACACGTCAACAATTTGTTACATCTCCCCTTTTTCAAAGAGAGTAATCGTCCACAATTACAGCATATCTGCAAAACACCTCAAGTTAGCTCAAAAATTTCCGAGGGACATTCCGAGGGAAAATCAGTTTGCTCCTTTTATTAAGGAGTTAGCTTCTCCTTTCTGCTCTTTTGATCAAGTAGTAAGCTTCTCCTTTCAACTGTTTTGATCAAGGAGTTAGCTACTCCTTTCTGCTCTTTTGATCAAGGAGTTAGCTTCTCCTTTCGTCCCGATCGGAACTCTTGATATTCCGGCGTAGTAAAATTAGCCATCACACCCAGACCATACTGATCTTCCACGGGTAGCTTGATGCACTAAAAAATTACATACCCCGGCAATCTCATCCAATTAGGAATATTCAGTGGTTGCCACATCAGGATGCAACACAAATGCACATATATGCATGTTACAAGACATAGAAACATAAAGTCGCCGATGAACACTCCCCACGCAAATAACCATCCAGGTTCGAGCCATGAGCTGTTCAACAACTCCCTCATCACTCCTCCCGCAAATAATCTAAAAAGGTCCGGGCCATGAGATATAGAGGCCTTTACAACCAAACGCCCCCCAGACCGCAGCCTGCATCGTTTGGAGGTGCTGAGAGTAACCACTGCTCAGACTTCTTAATACTCCTCCTGCATAACCATCCAAGTCCGGGCCATGAGTAACAACAGCAATACTCCCCCCGTAAATAACCACAAGGGTCCGGGCTATGAGAAAAAGCCAGTACTTCAATACTCCCCCCACAAATAACCACAAGGGTCTGGGCCATGAGTAAAAACAGCACTTTTCAATCATTCAATACTCCCCTTGCAAATAACCACAAGGGTCCGGACCATGAGTAAAAACAGCAATTTTCAATCATTCAATACTCCCCCCGCAAATAACCACGAGGGTTCGGGCCATGAGTATGAACAAGCATTCTCAAACATCATTTCTCACTTCTCCACTCGGGAGTAAAATCACCAATCGTTGAAACCAGTATCAAACCAGAGTCAAACAATTCAAATCGCCACCAAAACAGGTTCAAAACACATACCATCCATTTCAAACAGATTCCAAACAGGATCACCAAACAAGATCAAACAAAACTCAAACTTAGGAAGTAATCTCGACATCAGTCGAGCTCGAAAAGTCGACTGACTTTCCATCTTGAAACCTACACCAAAAATTAGGGTTAGGTTCCTTCCATGAGGTCGTAGTCGAGCACAGCATGGTCCATCAACTCTTCGACAGACAGTGTTTCTTTGGCGGCGATAGTAGTCCCAAGAGATAGCAATCACACCGAACCTCCAAGGTCATCTGCTCGTGAAGAGACGTCTACTGAGAGATGTCGAGAAATTTCAAGTTATAATCTACTAGGGTTTCCATGGCAAGCATTTCAGGATACCCAACTCTGCCATATAACATCGGACAAATTTTTTCTTGAAAGCTTGCCGAAGTACTTGGAGTGTGCGGCTTGGTAGCTATAGACATCAACATCTGCATGGCACTGCTTTTGAGAAAAACAGTGACTCAAAAGAAATATCGGATCCTTCCTTGCAAGTGATCTTAATGGCTTATGCCCTGTAAGACATGAGCAGTAAAGACAGAAGCGCGCCCGATGCGCGATGAAGTAAGGGTGGAAGTGGCTAATCGGGTTGGAGGGCGAACATACCTCAAATAAAATTCCACCGGGTTGGAGGGCAAACATACCTCAAATAAAATTCTAGTAGCACTGTCTGCTTGTCACAAGGCGGGAACCACGTGCCAATAGAAAAGAACAGACTGAACAACTTTAAGCATTTCAAATAACAACTGAACTGAGAGAGAGAGAGACAACACGCGACACAGAGTGGCGGAATTCCACCCCACAGAGTATTGGCCCCAAACCTTGCCGCCCCTTTCGGTATTTCTTTATATTACATCAACACAGTACAAGCCGGTACACCAAACTCTGCACCTTCGCCAAGAAGCATGCCAGATAATGAGCCCTAACCTCATATTTAAAGACCCTTGGCCTGAAAAGCAATTACAGTGAAAAGCCTTCAAACTTAAAAGCATCTGGTCCAAAAGCAAAGCCAAAAAGCTGCCAACGTAAATCACGGAAATCTGTACAACCTGCCACGTCATCAACCAGTGCAAAACGGGAAAATCCGTACAGCTTGCCACGTCATCATGTCAGCATAAATTTTGGAAATTTCTACCTGTTGTCCTTAGGGTTAGGGTTAGGGTTAGGGTTTATGCAGTTTTAGGGTTAGGGTTTCTAGAATTAGGGTTTGCAAGTTTTAGGGTTAGGGTTTCAAGAATTAGGTTTCAGCAATTAGGGTTTCTGCTCTCGGGCAACCACATCATCACTTTGTGACACTTCTTCTGTTACTTGTTCTTCTTAGGTTTTAGGCCCCTCGGCCACATCTGTAAGTTGGCTCCATTCTTTAGGCTTTGACACGTCAGCAGTTTGTTACATCTCCCCTTCTTGAAAGAGAGTAATTGTCTGCGATTACAGCATATCTGCAAAACAACTCAAGTTAGCTCAAAAATTTCCGAGGGACATTCCGAGGGACAATCAGTTTGCTCTTTTTATTAAGGAGTTAGCTTCTCCTTTCTGCTCTTTTGATCAAGGAGTTACCTTCTCCTGTCTGCTCTTTTGATCAAGGAGTTAGCTTCTTTTATCGGCTGTTTTGATCAAGGAGTTAGCTTCTCTTCTTCGGCTGTTTTGATCAAGGAGTTAGCTTCTCCTTTCGTCCAGATCGGAACTCTTGATATTCCGGCGTAGTAAAATTAGCCATCACCCCCAGACCGTACTGATCTTCCACGGGTGTCTTGATGCACTAAAATTACATACCCAGGCAATCTCATCCAACTAGGAATATTTAATAATTGACACATCACAATGCAACACAAATGCTCACATATGCATGTACAACAAACAGCGCCGCTGAGCACTCCCCCAAGAAAAACGGTTTGCGGTATGAAGCTACTCAACGACTACCTCGTCACTCACCCCACAAATAACCTAAAAAGGTCCGGGCCATGAGCTCAGAGGACTGTACAACCCAACGCTCCCAGACTGCAATCTGCGTCGCTCGAAGGTTCAAGCATACAACCAAATGCTCCCAGGCATCGGCCTGCGTCGTTCGGAGGTTTTCTAGCATACAATGAAACGCTCCCCAAGCATCGGCCTGCATCGTTCCAAGGTTCAAACAATACCAAAACAATATTTCTCATTTCTCCACCTGGAGTAAAAATCACCAATCAATGAAACCAGTATTGAAACCACAGTCAAACATTTCAAATCGGCACCAAGACACGTTTAAAACAGATAGCATCCATTTCAAACAAATTCCAAACAGGATCACCAAACAAGATCAAACAGAACTCAAACTTAAAAAGCAATCTCGACATCTATCGAGCTCGAAAAGTCGATTGACTTTCCATCCTGAAACCTGCACCAAAAATTAGGGTTAGGTTCATTCCATAAGGTCGTAGTCGAGCACAACATGGTCCATCAGCTCTTGGACAGACAGTGTTTCTTTGGCGGCGATAGTAGTCCCAAGAGATAGCAATCACACCGAACCTCCAAGGTTATCAACTCGAGAAGAGACATCTGCTGAGAGATGTCGAGAAATTTCAAGATATAATCTGCTAGGGTTTCCATGGCAAGCATTTCAGGATAACCCACTCTGCCAGAAGTTGCACTCCAAAGGAAGATGTTAGAAACCATATAACTTCGGGCAAAAAAAATTTCTTCAAAGCTTGCAAAGTACTTTGAGTATGCTGCTTGGTAGCTATCAACATCTGCATGGCACTGCCTCTGAGAAAAACAGACTTGAAACAAATATGGATCCTTCTCTTGCAAGTGATCTTAATGGCTTATGCCCTGTAAGACATGAGCGGTGAAGACAGGAGCGCGCCCGATGCGCGATGAAGTAAGGGTGGGAGTGGCTAATAAGTTCGGGTTGGAGGGCAAAGATACCTCGAATAAAGAGCTCTGTCTGCTCTTTTGTAGGACCGGTATGCTTTCAGAAAAGCACCCGCCTGATGCTCTGATACCACTATCACAAGGCGGGCACCACGTGCCAATAGAAAAGAACAGACTGACCAACTTTAAGCATTTCAAATAACAACTGAACTGAGAGAGAGAGAGAGAGAGAGAGAGAGAGAGAGAGAGAGACAACACGCGACACGGAGTGGCGGAATTCCACCCCACAGAGTATTGGCCCCAAACTTGGCGCCCCTTTCGGTATTTCTTTATATTACATCAACACAATACAAGCCAGTACTCCAACTCTGCACCTTCACCAGGAAGCATGCAAGATAATGAGCCCTAACCTAATATTTAAAGGCCCTTGGCCTGAAAAGCAATTCCAGTGAAAAGCCTTCAAACATAAAAGCATCTGGTCCAAAAGCAAAGCCATTGTATGGCCAATGTGAACGGTAGTTTCACCCGCAGATGGGTAGTGGTCGGCACTGGAATTCGTATGGTAAGAGGATGTCTAGGCTCAGAGCAAGATCATATAGGTCCCCCCCTCGCACTTAGCAAGTTGGTGGATACTAGGAAATGAACTCAATAAAGGCATAAAGTCAAGGTGGGATTACCAGCAGAAAATATCCGACAGTTTGGCCACATTGCATTTTTGGATGCGGTCCCAATGGGGATAGATGGTCAGATGACCACAGGGAGCCCAACGGAATCATTTCCTAACATTTAGGGAACTGCTATTTTGGGCCACGAAATGTGTTCACGTCATTACCTACGGTATGACTAGGGGAACACTTTACAACTCTGCCGCGAAGTCAACTTGGCGGCCAGTCGGGAGATTTTTTGGTGACAACCCCGAAACAGGCAAATGCTTGTAAATGCGCCTAGTGGCAGTTTTTCATGAACTTGCCTCGTACAGAAAAATGGGCGCTGAATTTTATGCTGGGAGAGGCCTCCTTTTGCATTTTGTCACAGGTTAAAAGCTACGAAGTGCTTCCTTTCCCTCTTATGTACAGTGTGGTGCTAGGAGTGATGCCCTGCACGCTACACACTCCTCTCTCTCTCTCCCCCCTACGTGCAGTTATGTGATGCCCCACAAGAGGGCTCTTCATTTGACTGATGTACAGCTGTGTTAGTTCATGCTTTTGTGTTGAGGCAAGAGCCTCCTTGAGGAGGAACAGGGGTAGCTAGCTGCTACTCCAAAGCGGGCACCGGTGAGGGTCATAACCTCACCATACAGGTGCAAATTCAGTGCTGCGTATGCGCAGAAAATTGACTGTTTTTCAGCCATACGGACGCTAGGACCCTTGGGAATAGTGCCCCACTGGCAAAGGACAGCTAGGGGACTGTTTGGGGCTGAAAACAGGGCAAAAACCAATAAATAGAGCGAGCTGAATTTACTGTTTTTGGGCAGGAATCAAAGGGTTTACGCCAGTGCAAGTGAGTGCAAGTGAGATGCAACAGGGGAATTGATTTTGTGCAAGTTTTGGGGTTGTTATGCTGCCGAAATTTGGCCAAATCAGGTGGTATCTAGTGTGATACAGGTAAAGGATTCGCAGGACCTTACTTTGTAATTTACCCTCTCAAAGAATAAAGAAATACCGAAAGGGGCGCCAATTTTGGGGCCTACAGGTTGTCGGTGTCTGCTCGGGGCGTTCTAGCTTCCAAGCCGTATGTGTGTTCAAGTGTTAATTCCCATCGCAGGTTCTCTTTGCAAAGTGCTCTGTGTGTGTGTCTAAAGTAAAGAATTTCGGGTAAAAGCCAACGCCTAACGCCCCACGGGCCGGTTTCATGGTTCCATCGCCGGGATATCAATCACTTTTTCCTTAAAGAGTGAGCCTCGGTTGTTTTGGGTAAAGACAGAGAGTGCAGGACGCGGGATTACACTATGGCCGACAAAGGGAAGGGCATTATGGAAGAGGGTTCCTCTCCAAAGGACAGACAGGAGATTCCTATGGTTTTCGAGATTGGCGAGAGCTCACGGTCACGTCAGTTTGTACCTCCTGTCAATGTGAATGTCCCTCTAGTAGTATAGGGCTTTATGACTGGGCAACTTGAGGATGATGCCTTCAGGACTCAACTAGTTGCCGCCGTGAATGTCTTTTCGCAACTGGTGCAGAATCCAAGGTTTATGGAGTTCTTGCAAGCGCCACCAGTGCAACAGCAAAATAGGCAACCTACGCCGCGTACGGAGCTTGTAGAGGCTCAAGCCCAAGTACTTAATGCGACTCAGGAGGATAGGGAACACTCGCATGTTGCGGAGTCAGGGGCTCCAAAACAGGTTCCTCCTGTGCTTGAAGAGGTGGCTAGAGCGCCTATTCCACAGGTTATGCCATTTCAGCCCGCCACCTTTCAGAGCCAGCATGCTGTCTTGAATGGACAAGGAACTGGATACCAGATTATGCACCCAGTTTTTCCACCACCCACGGTACATCCTGGGTATTTCGGGGGTGGATCAATGTTCCAAAGTATGGCTGGTTATGCACCTGGAAGTCAGCCGTACATGCCAAGAACAGTGTTTGGAGGTATGCAAGGCATCATGCCAAACCCCATGTATGGAAGTAACGGCATGCAGCAAGGTTTTCACTGCAACCAGGGCCAGTTTGGGGTGCCACAGGGTCATTTTGGCATGGCTAGTTTTTCTGGACAACAGCCAGATATCGCATCTCTGACGCAAAATGTGAATGGCCAAGATGTGCCGATCATGCCTACTACAGTGCCCACGTTGCAGACCATTCCTTATGATAATTTGGGGGCACTGGAGAAGCCAAAAGCTTACAAAGAAGGTGGTGCAGCTGTGAAGTTCAGTACCTTCAGTGGTTTCGAGGATAAGACAAAGGCTCTCACTTTCCTCCAACAGTTTGATACAGCTTATGCAAGAGGGAATTTCACAGAGGCCTCGAAAGTCAGGAAAGCTGCCACTTTCTTAAAGGACAATGCGCTTACATGGTGGACGACATTGTTAATTCAAGGACAGGCACCAGCCACTTGGGTTTACTTCAAGCAAATGTTTGCATCTGCTTGGCTGTCAAATGAATTTGAAGCCGACGTCATGACAGATTGGCACCAGCTTACTTCAACTTCATGCAAGAGCTTGCTGGAGTACAATAGGAGGTTTTGTAAAGCGTTACTCTCAGTGACCTCCTATAGATTTGTGCCATTGACAGAGCATAAAGAGAAGTATTGTTGTGGGCTGCCTAAAGGGCTTCGTGATTACTGCACCAAGAACAGAGTGGCTACCCTCACTCAGCTTATGGAAGTTGCGAACACTCGTCTTGCCTTGTTGAAAGGAGAGGACAGTGGGTTTCCAAGCAACGACAAAGGAGGGCAACAAAAGAGAAATTCAACAAAGAAGCCCTTTGTGAAAACGGCTCCTCATACGTCACAGGGGTCAGAAAAGGCCACCAAAGACAAGGATTCAGCCGCGACTTCTGGAGCGCAGACAAAGAAACAGAAAAGGAAGCCTTTTGTGCGCAAGTCGCTCAAGGAAAAGAAGGTCCTAATGGTTGAAAACAAATGCTTTATATGCGAGCAGCCTAGTCACTTTGCTACCAATTGTCCACAAAGGAAAAGACCAGCTGACTCTGATGATAAAGAAGACCAGAAAGGCAAGAAGCCTAAACCCACGGCAGCAGGTTTAGTGCCAGACATGATGGGTGACAGGCCCAATACAGATGCCAGTGAGTTATGCAGGGCATGGGGTAAAGTTAGGGATCAGACGGCACTCATCTTCTTTGATCCAAGTGCCAAAGCCAACTTTATCTCACCAGAGTTAGCTATGAAGCTGGGCATCAGAGCTGAAGAGATGGGGTACACAGCAGAGGCAGGGTTGGCATGTCCTGGCCACTCAGAGTGTGTTACTCCCATCATTGGAAAGCTGCGTCTGCATAATCAGTCGTATGCGGACACAGAAGAGTTCTACATCATGCCGCTGGAAGGATGTGACGCCTTGTTGGGGATCCCGTGGATGTTCCGAGTGCATGGAGTCTCTGATGCCTACAACAAAAAGATCATTGTACAGCATAGGGGCAAAACTCATATCTTGGATGTAAAGCTTAAAGGAGAGTCAGTCCCTATTGTATATGCTTCTGCTATCACTTCTGTAATAAAGAATCATCTTTCTGTGTACTTGATTTTTGCACGTGATGTCTCAGATAGTGATCAGTCAAATTTATCTGTTTTAGATAAAGAAAGGTCAGCATTTTTGCAAAAGTTTAGTGACTGTTTTTTTTATTCATTACCGTCGCAATTGCCGCTTGAGAGACCTGAGGACCATCGGATAGATTTGGTGCTAGGGTGTAGCCCACCAAATAAACCTGTTAGCGCGGCGTAGCAGAAAGAGATTATGGGCCAGGTTGAGGAGTTCTTAGAGAAGGGGCTGATTCAGCCTAGTTCTTCACCCTTTGCTCCCAAGTGCTCCTAGTGCAGAAGAAGGATGGCTCATGGCGCATGTGTATTGATTACCGTGCATTGAATAAGAATACCATCAAGAATACGTTTCCTATTCCTCGAGTTGATGATATTCTCGATCGTTTAGAGGGTGCTGCAATTTTCAGTAGGAAAGACCTTAAGAGTGGGTACCATCAGATTCATATAAGGCCAGAGGATGTGCACAAGACTGCGTTTAGAACGACATTTGGTCTTTATGAGTTTCTAGTGATGCCGTTTGGGCTAACAAATGCTCCTGCCACGTTCAACAGAATGATGGACCGGATTTTCCACTCGAATCAACAGTTTGTTGGGACGTTCTTCGATGACATGATAGTGTATTCGAAGAATGAAGAGGAGCATAGGCGTCACTTGACCATTGTGTTCGAAGAGCTGCGCAGTCACAGGCTACTTGTCAATCCTAAGAAAAGTGAATTCTTCCTGGAAGAGATCCACTTTCTTGGCCACATAGTCTCAAAGGATGGTGTCAGAATGGATCCCGCAAAGGTCGAAGCTATCAAGACATGGCCAGACTTGAAGACTGTGCACGATGTCAGAAGCTTCTTGGGATTGTGTTCCTACTATAGAAGGTTTATCAGAAATTTTGCAGAGATAGCATCGCCTCTTCACGCATTGCAAAAGAAAGAGGTCACTTTCAGATGGACCCAAAAAGAGATTTCAGCTTTTAGTCTCTTAAAGAAAAAGTTGACTTCAGATCCAATAATTGTTTTGCCAGATCTCAAGAAGTCATTTGTGGTCCAGTGTGACGCGTGTGGCAGTAGCATCGGAGCAGTGCTAATGCAAGACGGACGGGTAGTAGCTTATGAAAGCCGAATTTTGTAAGGGCAAGGGAGGACTATGCAAGTCTATGAGAAAGAGCTCTTGGGCGTGATTCATGCGCTTTCTAGCTGAAAGCACTACCTTTTAGGTGCTGATTTTGTTGTCCAAACAGATCATCAGACCTTGCGATACTTCTTGACACAGTCAAAGTTATCTAAAAAGCATATGCGATGGGCAAACATTCTTTCCATGTTCCACTTCCAGATTATGCATGTGGAAGGTAAGAAGAATGTTGTGGCTGATGCGTTATCAAGAAAGCCACAAATTTCAGCTGTCAATTCCTTATCATCATGAGCTAGATGACATGAAGGAACAGTATACTGCTGATGAAGATTTTGCAAGGATCTTTGAACAATTACAAGAGGGGCAACATCACGAGCACTACCTTCTCAGAGATGGTTTTATGATGATGCATGGTAGACTTTGTGTCATTGGGCCATTGTGACATAAGGTTATGGAAGAGAGTCATGTCCCACCGTATGCAGGGCATCGTGGCATTGATGTGACAGTTAAAGCGGTAGAGACATTCTTCTATTGGCCTACCTTGAGGAGAGATGTGGATGCCTTTGTGCGAGCATGCATTGTTTTCCAAAAGGTCAAGTTTGACAGGCAAAAGGCACCAGGGTTGTTACAACCACTGCCGATTTCGGATAAGCCATGGGAAAGCATTGCTATGGACTTTATCTTTGATCTTCCAAGAACGCCAACAGGGAATGATGGTATATGGACCATTATCTACAGGTTCAGCAAGCAGGCCCATTTTATCCCTGTCAGGAAGAAGATAAAATCAGATCAGATGGCACGCTTGTTCATGTACAATGTGTTTAAGTACCATGGTATGCCACAATCGATTATCAATGACCGTGATCCTCGCATGACCAGTTTGTTCTGGAGAGGATTGTTTGAGAACATGGGCACTACGCTCAAGTTCTCGTCTTCGTTTCATCCACAAACTGATGGACAGTCAGAAGAGGCTAATTCTATTGTCTTAAATCTGCTGAAATGCTATGTGTCAGATAATAAGGGCAAGTGGGAACAATATTTGCCTATGCTTGAGTATGCGTACAATAATACGGTACATTCGTCTACTGGCAAAGCACCTTTTGAGATTGTTGAAGGCGGCAAAAAGGTTCCTTCCATTTTGCATACAAAGGACAAATCTTTGAGGCAGATCGATATGTTGAGAACATGGATGAGATGTAAAAGAAAACTAGAGTTGCCTTGGAGAAGACTCAGGCAAAGCAGAAAAAGGCTGTTGATCGTCACCGTCGTGAATTGTTGTTATTACCTGGTGATTGGGTTCTGTTAAGGTTCGAAAAGGCAACGTTAAAGAAGATGAAGGGCAAGGAACGGTTGTTTCCTAAGCTCAACATGCGTTACTATGGGCCTTTTCAAGTGCTTGACAAGATCAGTGATGTGGCTTACAGGCTCAAGTTGCCTGATGCGTGGAAGATTCATAATGCGTTTCATGTAAGTCTTCTAAGACCCTTCGTGGGTGATGTGCCAGAAGATATGCCAGATGAGGATCAGTCAGAAGTTGAGGAACTTGATGAGATCCTGTTACCTGAGCAAGTTTTGGCACATAAGGACAGAAAAGTTAAAGGACAGGTTGCAAGACGCTATTTGGTGAAGTTCAAGAGCTATCCGCCTATGGATGCAAAGTGGATGGAAGAGCATGAACTGTCAGAGTCACCCAATGTATTGCAGCTTTACCTTGAAGCCTTTGGGTTACAGCCTACTTATGCCCCAACCCAACGTGTGCAAAGGAGGGGTAATGATAGAGCTAGTACATCAAATGTACATATGAATTCAGTGTAATAGATGGAAATGACAAAAGTATGAAGGTCTCATTAAGTCATTTGCATCTATGTGTTACGACCTTTCTTGCAGATACATGCGATGATAAAAGAGTGTTAATAGCACAAGATCATCAGTGGCGTGTATTTATGGTATGCAATCGAGGACGTTTGCGATTTCAAGAGGGGGGTATGTCACGGGACATGGCAGCTGTTAACTATGCCACGAGGACGTGGCAACTGCTAGCAAACTTTAGTTGTTGGTTTCTTTCCAATGGGTTTTGTTTTATTTTTGAGACCCTCTTTTTCAAGTAGCAAACAGTCGAACATTGTATGGCCAATGTGAACGGTAGTTTCACCCGCAGATGGGTAGTGGTCGGCACTGGAATTCGTATGGTAAGAGGATGTCTAGGCTCAGAGCAAGATCATATAGGTCCCCCCGTCGCACTTAGCAAGTTGGTGGATACTAGGAAGTAGCAAAAAATATCCGACAGTTTGGCCACATTGCATTTTTGGATGCGGTCCCAATGGGGATAGATGGTCAGATGACCAAAGGGAGCCCAACGGAATCATTTCCTAAAATTTAGGGAACTGCTATTTTGGGCCACGAAATGTGTTCGCGTCATTACCTCCAGTATGACTAGGGGAACACTTTACAACTCTGCCGCGAAGTCAACTGGGCGACCAGTCGGGAGATTTTTAGGCGACAACCGTGAAACGGGCAAATGCTTGTAAATGCGCCAAGTGGCAGTTTTTCATGAACTTGCCTCGTACAGAAAAATGGGTGCTGAATTTTATGCTAGGAGAGGCCTCCTTTTGCATTTTGTCACAGGTTAAAAGCTATGGAGTGCTTTTTTTCCCTCTTATGTAAAGTGTGGTGCTAGGAGTGATGCCCTGCACGCTACACACTGCTCTCTCTCCCCCCTACATGCAGTTATGTGATGCCCCACAAGAGGGCTCTTCATTTGACTGATGTACAGCTGTGTGGGTTCATGCTTTTGTGCTGAGGCAAGAGCCTCCTTGAGCAGGAACAGGGGTAGCTAGCTGCTACTCCAAAGCAGGCACCGGTGAGGGTCATAACCTCACCGTACAGGTGCAAATTCAGCGCTGCATATGCGCAGAAAATTGATTGTTTTTCAGCCATACAGACGCCAAGACCCTTGGGAATTGTGCCCCGTTGGCAGAGGACAGCTAGGGAACTGTTTGGGGCTGAAAACAGGCAAAAACCAATAAATACAGCGAGCTGAATTTACTGTTTTTGGGCAGGAATCAAAGGGTTTACGCCAGTGCAAGTGAGATCCAGCAGGGGAATTGATTTCGTGCAAGTTTTGGGGCTGTTATGCTGCGGAAATTTGGCCAAATCAAGTGGTAACTAGTGTGATACAGGTAAAGGATTTCCAAGACCTTACTTTGTAATTTACCCTCTCAAAGAATAAAGAAAGGGGCGCCAATTTTGGGGCCTACAGGTTGTCGACGTCTGCTCCGGGCATTCTAGCTTCCAAGCCGTATGTGTGTTCAAGTGTTAATTCCCGTCGCAGGTTCTCTTTGCAAAGTGCTGTGTGTGTGTCTAGAGTAAAGAATTTCGGGTGAAAGCCAACGCCTACCGCCCCACGGGCCGGTTTCAGTCATTCCGACGGACATTTCAAGGGACAATCAGTTTGCTCTTTTTATTAAGGAGTTAGCTTCTCCTTGCTGCTCTTTTAATCAAGGAGTTAGCTTTCTTTCGCTGTTTTGATCAAGGAGTTAGCTTCTCCTTTCTGCTCTTTTCATCAAGGAGTTAGTTTCTCCTTTCGTCCAAATCGGAACTCTTGATATTCCGGCGTAGTAAAATTAACCATCACACCCAGACCGTACTGATCTTCCACGGGTGTCTTGATGCACTAAGAAATTACATACCCAGGCAATCTCATCCAATTAGGAATATTCAATGGTTGGCACATCATGATGCAACACAAATGCTCACATATGCATTTTACAAGACAGAGAAACATAAAGTCGCCGATGAACACTCCCCCTGCAAATAACCATCCAGGTCCGGGCCATGAGCTGTACAACGACTCCCTCATCACTCCTCCCGCAAATAACCTAAAAAGGTCCAGGCCATGAGATATAGAGGCCTTTTACAACCAAACGCCCCCCAAACAGTAGCCTACGTCGTTTGGAGGTGCTGAGAGTAACCACTGCTCAGACCTCTTAATACTCCTCCCGCATAACCATCCAAGTCCGGGCCATGAGTAACAACAACAATACTCCCCCCGTAAATAACCACAAGGGTCCGGGCCATGAGTAAAAAAACAGCACTTTTCAATCATTCAATACTCCCCCCACAAATAACCACAAGGGTCCGGGCCATGAGTAAAAACAGCACTTTTCAATTCAATACTCCCCACGCAAATAACCACAAGGGTCCAGGCCATGAGTAAAAACAGCACTTTTCAATCATTCAATACTCCCCCCGCAAATAACCACAAGGGTCCGAGCCATGAGCATGAACAAGCATTCTCAAACATCATTTCTCACTTCTCCACCCGAGAGTAAAATCACCAATCGTTGAAACCAGTATCAAACCAGAGTCAAACAATTCAAATCGGCACAAAACAAGTTCAAAACAGATACCATCCATTTCAAACAAATTCCAAACAGGATCACCAAACAAGATCAAACAGAACTCAAACTTAAAAAGCAATCTTGACATCAGTCGAGCTCGAAAAGTCGACTGACTTTCCATCTTGAAACCTACACCAAAAATTAGGGTTAGATTCCTTCCATGAGGTCGTAGCCGAGCACAGCATGGTCCATCAGCTCTTGGACAAACATTGTTTCTTTGGAGGCGATGGTAGTCCCAAGAGATAGCAATCACACCGAACCTCCAAGGTCATCTTCTCGTGAAGAGACATCTACTGAGAGATGTCGAGAAATTTCAAGTTATAATCTGCTAGGGTTTCCACGGCAAGCATTTCAGGATACCCCACTCTGCCAGAAGTTGCACTCCAAAGGAAGATGTCAGCAACCATATATCATCGGACAAATTTTTTCTTGAAAGCTTGCCAAGTACTTGGAGTGTGCGGCTTGGTAGCTATAGACATCAACATCTGCATGGCACTGCTTTTGAGAAAAACAGTGACTCGAAAGAAATATCGGATCCTTCTTTGCAAGTGATCTTAATGGCTTATGCCCTGTAAGACATGAGCGGTGAAGACGGGAGCGCGCCCGATGCGCGATGAAGGGTGGGAGTGGCTAATAAGTCCTCGTTGGAGGGCGAACATACCTCAAATAAAATTCCACCGGGTTGGAGAGCAAACATACCTCAAATAAAATTCCAGTAGCACTGTCTGCTCTTTTGTAGGACCGGTATGCTTTCAGAAAAGCACACGCCTGATGCTCTGATACCACTGTCACAAGGCGAGCACCATGTGCCAATAGAAAAGAACAGACTGAACAGACTTTTCGCACTTCAATAACAATTGAACTGAAAGAGAGAGAGAGAGAGAGAGAAAGAGAGAGAGAGAGAGACGACACAAAACACGAAGTGGCGGAACTCCACCCCAGAGAGTATTGGCCCCAAACCTTGGCGCCCCTTTCGGTATTTCATTATATTGCATCAACACAGTACAAGCCGGTACTCCAGACTTTGCACCTTCGCCAAGAAGCATGCTCGAGAATGAGCCCTAGCCTCATATTTAAAGGTCCTTGGCCTGAAAAGCAGTTACAGTAAAAAGCCTTTAAAACTCAAAAGCTTCTGGTGCAACAGCAAAGCCAAAAAGCTACCAACGCAATTTACGAAAATCCGTACATCTTGCCACGTCATCATGTCAGTGCAAAACGTAGAAATCCGTGACGTCATCAGTTTTTGTGTGTGTACAGGACTTGCTTTATTTTAATTTCTTTATGTCACTGGGGCCCCATCGGACGGGGTCCCCATACGTTGGTAGGACTTCTTCTGTTACTTGTTCTTCTTAGGGTTTAGGCCGCTCGGCCACATCTATAAGTTGGCTCCATTCTTTAGGCTTTGACTCGTCAGCAGTTTGTTACATCTCCCCTTCTTGAAAGAGAGTAATCGTCCGCGATTACAGTATATCTGCAAAACAACTCCAGTTGGCTCAAAAATTTTCGAGGGTCATTCGGAGGGACAATCAATTTGCTCTTTTTATTAAGGAGTTAGCTTCACCTTTCTGCACTTTTAATCAAGGAGTTAGCTTGTCCTTTCGACTGTTTTGATCAAGGAGTTAGCTTCTCCTTTCTGCTCTCTTGATCAAGGAGTTAGCTTCTCCTTTCGTCCAGATCGGAACTCTTGATATTCCGGCGTAGTAAAATTAGCCATCACACCCACACCGTATTGATCTTCCACGGGTGTCTTGATGCACTAAAAAATTACATACCCAGGCAATCTCATCCAATTAGGAATATTCAGTGATTGGCACATCACGATGCAACACAAATGCTCACATATGCATTTTACAAGACATAAAAACATAAAGTCGCCGATGAACACTCCCCCCGCAAATAACCATCCAGATCCGGGCCATGAGCTGTTCAACGACTCCCTCATCACTCCTCCCGCAAATAACCTAAAAAGGTTCGGGCCATGAGATATAGAGCCCTTTTACAACCAAACGCCTTCCAGACCGCAGCCTGCGTCGTTTGGAGTTGCTGAGACTAACCACAGCTCAGACTTCTTAATACTCCTCCCGCATAACCATCCAAGTCCGGGCCATGAGTAACAACAACAATACTCCCTCCGTAAATAACCACAAGGGTCCGGGCCATGAGTATGAACAAGCATTCTCAAACATCATTTCTCACTTCTCCACCCGGGAGTAAAATCACCCGGGAGTAAAAGCACCAAAACAGGTTCAAAACAGATACCATCCATTTCAAACAAATTCCAAACAGGATCACCAAACAAGATCAAACAGAACTCAAACTTAAAAAGCAATCTCGACATCAATCAAGCTCGAAAAGTTGACTGACTTTCCATCTTGAAACCTACACCAAAAATTAGGGTTAGGTTCCTTCTATGAGGTCGTAGCCGAGCATAGCATGGTCCATCACCTCTTCGACAGACAGTGTTTCTTTGGCGGCGATGGTAGTCCCAAGAGATAGCAATCACATCGAACCTCCAAGGTCATCTGCTCGTGAAGAGACATCTACTGAGAGATGTCGAGAAATTTCAACTTATAATCTGCTAGGGTTTCCATGGCAAGCATTTCAAGATACCCCACTCTACCAGAAGTTGCACTCTGAAGGAAGATGTCTAAAACCATATAACTTCGGACAAATTTTTTCTTGAAAGCTTGCCAAGTACTTGGAGTGTACGGCTTGGTAGCTATAGACATCAACATTTGCACGGCACTGCTTTTCAGAAAACCAGTGACTCGAAAGAAACATCTGATTCTTCTTTGCAAGTGATCTTAATGGCTTATGCCCTGTAAGACATGAGCGGTGAAGACGGGAGCGCGCCCAATGCGCGATGAAGTAAGGGTGGAGTGGCTAATAAGTCCGGGTTGGAGGGTGAACATACCTCAAATAAAATTCCACCGGGTTGGAGGGCAAACATACCTCAATTAAAATTCCAATAGCTCTGTCTGCTCTTTTGTAGGACCGGTATGCTTTCAAAAAAGCACACGCCTGATGCTCTGATACCACTGTCACAAGGTGGGTACCATGTGCCAATAGAAAAGAACAAACTGAACAGACTTTTAGCACTTCAATAACAACTAAACTGAAAGAGAGAGAGAGAGAGAGAGAGAGAGAGAGAGACGACACGCGACACGGAGTGGCGGAATTCTACCCCAGAGAGTATTGGCCCCAAACCTTGGCGCCCCTTTCGGTATTTCTTTATATTGCATCAACACAGTACAAGCCGGTACTCCAAACTCTGCACCTTCACCAGGAAGCATGCCAGAGAATGAGCCCTAGCCTCATATTTAAAGGCCCTTGGCTTGAAAAGCAGTTACAGTAAAAAGCCTTTAAAACTCAAAAGCTTCTGGCCAAAAGCAAAGCCAAAAAGCTGTCAGTGCAATTTACGAAAATTCGTACAACGTGCCACGTCATCAACCAACGCAAAACGTGGAAATCCATACAGCCTGCCATGTCATCATGTCAGCGCAAATTTCGAAAATCTGCCATGTCATCAGTTTTTGTGTGTGTGAAGGTCCTGCTTTATTTTTGTCACTGGGGCCCATCGGACGGGGGGTGGGGTCCCCATAAGTTGGTAGGACTTCTTCTGTTACTTGTTCTTCTTAGGGTTTAGACCCCTCGGCCACATCTGTAAGTTGGCTCCATTCTTTAGGCTTTGATACGTCAACAGTTTGTTACAGAAGCACTTGGACATAGTGTTTCAAGGATTGCGCAAGCATGAGTTGCATGTGAATGCAAAGAAGAGTAAGTTCTTTCTCACTGAGATACACTCTCGGCCATATAGTCTCACACAGCCAAGTGAGTATGGATTCCACAAAGATCCAGGCCGTACAAGATTGGCCAACTCCTGCTACGATACATGTTGTACGTAGCAATCTGGGATTGTCTTCCTATTATCGGAGGTTTATCCGAGGCTTTGCTCAAGTAGCAGGACCACTCCATGACCTAACAAGGAAGAGGATCCCTTGCAAATGGGGATCGAGACAACAAGGTGCCTTTGACAGGCTAAAGTATCTATTAAGCCATGGACCTAATTTGATAGTGCTAGACTTACGGAAACCATTCGAAATTCAGTGCGATGCTTCAGGCGATTGCATTGGTGCAGTGCTTAACCAAGAAGCCCGCGCAGTTGCTTATGAAAGTAGATGGCTTAAGGATGATTGCATGCCTCGATCCACGAGAAGGAACTTATGGCTGTGATTCACGCCTTGTCTACCTAGAAGCATTATCTTCTAGGAGTGGATTTTGTGATCAAAACCAATCACTAGAGTTTGCGGCATTTTCTTACACAACGGAAGTTATCTTTTTTGTATATCACCAAGAATTGGAAACTCTTTCCGATCTGTATCCGAATGACTCAGACTTCTCCTCTATTTGGAGTAAGTTGCAAAATGGAGAGAATGAATATCCCTATTTGATTCGGGATGGTTATCTCTATCACCACCAAGCAGTTTGTGTGGCAGAACCATTGAGGAAGAAAATCATTGTGGGTCATCGGGGAATTCTCCTTACGACTTAAGCATTGGAAAAGTATTTCTTTTGGCCAAGCCTTAGAGAAGACATTGATCGATATGTCAAGGAGTGTTTGGTTCGCCAAAAGGTGAAGTACGATTGGCATAAGACGCTTGGGTTACTTCAACCTTTGCCTGTGCCTGATCAACCCTGGGAGAGTATTGCCATGGATTTTATTATGGACCTCCCAAAGACTCGAAATGATGTGATCTGGACCATTGTGGACAGATTTAGCAAACAAGGTCACTTTATTCCAGTCAAGAAAACGATCAAAGCGGATCGTATGGCTAGGATTTTTCTAGCACATATCTTTAAGTATCATGGGATGCCCAAGTCTATTGTGAGTGATCGAGCTCCTCGCATGACAGTGAACTTTTGGCGTGCCTTGATAACCTTGGCACAAAGTTGAATTTTTCTTCTGCATATCATTCTCAAACAAATGGGTAGAGTGAGATTGCTAATTCCACAATATTGGATATGCTGAAATCTTATGTGTCAAAAAGACAGTACGACTGGGAGAAGGATTTGTCCCTTGTCGAGTACGCATATAACAATACCGTACATTCGTCTACGGGGAAAGCACCTTTTGAGATTCTTTATGGTAAGCCTTTGCTTCCACCGATCCTTGTCACTAAGGATAATATTTTAGCAACATATGAGTTTGTTCGAGATTTGGACACGGCCTACGGGCAAGTTAAAAGAGCAATTTTGCGCTGTCAGGAAAAACATAAGAAAGCTACAGACAAGCGTAGAAGGAACTTGGACTTACTAGTCAATCAATTAGTCTTACTCAAGTTTGAGAAGGCAAGACTAAAGAAACAAGCGACTCATAAGAAAAAAGTGGTAAAACTTTCCAATCGTTATTATGGGCCGTTTAAGATAATTGACCAAGTGAACGATGTGACGTTCCGATTACATTTACCGTCTAATTGGAAAATCCACAATACTTTCCATGTTAGTTAACTCCGGCTATATGTGGGACCGCCTCCAAGTCAACCTATTGTTGAGGAACCTCCTAAAGTTGAGGAAACAGAAAAATACTCCAACCGGAGCAGATCATTCATCATGAGGAACGGCCACTCAAATAAGGGAGATTACGCGGAAGTATTTGGTAAAGTTCAAGAATTATTCTACTCTGGGCGCTCAGTAGTGGATGACCGAGCAGGAATTAGCGTCTTATCTCGAGATTCTAGAAGGATATGTACAAGCACTACAGTTGAGGATAATTGTTCAGAAGCAACAATGATGTTGCTAAATGGACTATTTTCTGAGTAAATTTTTTTTATTGAAATTAGGATATTGAAAATGTGTGCACTTCAACCGTAATGTTAGAAACTATAGATCTACGGGAATTAATAAAAGCCATCAAGAACGGACAACTCTGATGTGTCATATAATGGGTGACATTAACCATCGCGAAGGGGTTGTACCGTTAGTTCGGCAGGAGAGACTCAGAAACGAATATTCCTCATGCGTCGCGTGATGGGTGACAGGAGCATCGAAAAGGGAATATTCTGTTGGTCTGGCAGGAAACCCGAACTGGAAAAAGGAATACACATAAAGACACAAGCACAAGAATAAGATGAATTCAAAGAAGCTTTTTAAAAAAAGCGAAATATTTTTCAGTGTTTTCCGAGAAGAGCGAATGCTCTCCCGCGAGGAATCTGTGTTTGCATTGCATTTGTACCTGAGAACTGCATCCGGGGATGCCAGGAATGTAACTATATAGCATCAATTTTCAGCTCACTCACTGTTTTTGAGTTTTTTTCAGGTTCACTTTTTTTTTTTAAATGACCGGCCGCCCACTTCATAAGTGGAAAGCCCACTTAAATAATAAACTAAGCCTCAATAAAAAAAAGCCAACGCTACACTCATACGTCTGAAAAGAAAACAGCAGCGATCTCTTTCTTGCGCTAAAATTCAATCGCTAGCCCCCTCCTCTCCTCCTTCTAGCGCTACTTGCCACCCCTATTCCGGCCCGGTCTGCCACCCCCTATTCGTGCCGGGTGGAGCAGCCTATAAACAGCTACACAGAAGCACCAGCTAGCAGCAAGGAGCACTTTTGCCAAGAATATGCAAGTAAACGAGAGAAGCCAATACACAGCATTCGCTTTCCCGTACTCGGAGCAACAAGTACCGATTGCAAATTCGCGATACGAGTTGTGTCGTGTTTCTGTTTTTGCAAGTACTCCATAATGGAGAAGGAGCAAAGAGGCCTCGGCCTAAATCAGAGAATCCCAAAACAGAATCAGGAACGGTCTGTAGAGCTTCACGCTCTAGGATCAGACAGAAACAAAATTGAGAGCTTCTCTCTCGAGAATTTCCCGCACGGGAAGGGGTTGACCATTGAGTCAGATGAACTAGAACGGGAGGGGTCACTCCGGTTCTTGTGCTTGTAAGAAAAAGATTCTCTCGAATAAAGATTCTCTTTAAAGGGGGGGACCAGCCAATCTTCTGGTCCCAAATATTCTGTCAATCTTCTCCCTCGACTCTTTTAGTTGAAAGTTTATTTATTTTCACCTTGTTGATTGTTCGTGTGTGCTCCTGTTTGTGACACTATTATTACTCAACAACTCCCGTAGCAGATTCGGGTCCTACATAGTTCGACGTCCTATTTATTAACAAAAATTTTACAGAAGAATCTAAGTTGCTATAGTCACCTCTTTCCTCAAAGATAGTGCCTTAACATGGTGGGCTGTCCTAACCAAGAAACCTGACATTCCAAAAACCTGGCATGACTTTAACCTCGCTTTCTACCCCAAGCTTCCTGGATAAGACCTTTAGAGTAGACATAAGTGCAGCCAGGTCTGGCCTCAGAATGTAGCCCTCGGACACTCTTCCCAACTTACACCCAAAGATTTTGGGACGCTTATCTACCAATTTTCACTTTTCCAAACATTACTTCTGCAGAACAGATTGAAAAGTACACTGTGGACCTACCTTTTCCATTGTGGGATTACTGCATAAGAAAGATGGTCTCAAATATGTGTCAACTAATGTCACATGCAAGAGTGGGTTATCACATTATGAAGCAAGAACTAGTATTCACTGACATTACCACCCCTTCCCAGAAGAGAGACCCAAGTTCACGATCCTCCACTCCACAACAGCGACCTAGTACAATTTCCAACACTTGCTGCCCGATACTTGGAAGATTCACAATGCATTCCATGTGAGTCTATTGAAGCCTTTTAAAGGAGATGTGTCCGATGATGGGAAGCCTGATGAGCAACTCGAAGTGGAGGAAAGCGAGGAGATACTCATTCCAGAACATATTTTTGCACACAAGGACAGAAAGATAAAAGATAAAGCGATTAGGCAATTCTTGGTTAAATTCAAGAACTATCCTGCATTGGATGCGAAGTGGATGGAGGAGGAGAACCTAGCAGATACTCCTCAAATTTTGGAACTTTACCTTGAAGCATTCGGTTTAGGATAGTCTACTCCGATAGAACCCCAATTTCAGCGAGGGTGAATCTGGTGCAACGGGTTTGCACAAGAGGGGAGTCACTCCGCTCCTTTGTCAACTGATTACCCCGATTTTGAATAGAGTCACTAATGTCCCCTTTGGGTTTCAGGGATGCCAATAGGCTGACCAATATTCTGTTGTATGACTTTATGACAAGAATTCCCAAAAAAGAATATGATTGATCTGTACTTGACTTGTTTGAGTGCAAGAACTGAAAAACGAAATGACTGCAGTATTACAGTCTCATAAATCTCTATAGACATGATCGCAATAAGGGTTAGTTAATCGCGGATCAAAAAACGCGTTGATTGTACAAAATTTTCGCAAATCACATTGGCTGCTTTTGGAGCCTCCTGCTTTTGTATTACCAGCTTCTGGGCTCTACTTTTAGCATCCCTTGTAATGTTTATAAGTGGCCTTTAGGGGCTCACCTCTCAGAGCATCCATACGCAAAGTCCGAGAATGAGCACCTAAAACCGGTCCGTGGGGCGGTAGGCGTTGGCTTTCACCTGAAATTCTTTACTTTAGACACACAAAGAGAGCACTTTGCAAAGGAAACCTGCGACGGGAATTAACACTTAAGCGCACACACGGCTCGGAAGCTAGAATGCCCCGAGCAGTTGCCGACAACCTGTAGGCCGGTATTTCTTTCTACTTTGAGAGGGTAAATTTACAAAGTAGAGTCCTGGGAATCCTTTGTCTATATCCAATTAGATACCACTTGATTTGGCCAAATTTCCGCAACATAACAACCCCAAAACTTGCGTGAAACCAATTCCCCTGCTGGAACTCACTTCCACTGGCATAAACCCTCTGATTCCTGCCCAAAAACAGTAAATTCAGCACGCTGTATTTACTGATTTTTGCCCTGTTTTCAACCCCAAACAGTCACCCTAACTCTCCTCTGCCACAGTGGGCCACTATTCCCAATGGTTCTGGCCTCCGTATGGCTGAGAAACAATCAATTTACAGCGCATACACAGCGCTGAATTTGCACCTGTACGGTGAGGTTATGACCCACCAGTGCCTGCTTTGGAGTAGCAGCTAGCTACCCTTGTTCCTGCTCAAGGAGGCTCTTGCCTCAGCACAAAAGCATGAACCCGCACAATTGTACATCAGTCAAATGAAGAGCCCTCTTGTGGGGCATCACATAACTGCACGTAGGGGAGAGAGAGCAGTGTGTAGCGTGCAGGGCATCACTCCTAGCACCACACTGTACATAGTGAGGAAAGCAAGCACTCCATAGCTCTTAACCTGTGGCAAGTTCTCAATGAAGCATCCCCCAATATGAATCGAGCGCCCCCTCTTCTGCCCTTGACTTGCAATGTATCTGTGAACAAATTAGATGCAAAAAGGGGAAGATTTCCATGGCTGCCAAAACCTGCGTATCGCTGAAAACGCAACAAAACAGCCTTGCAAACACGCATCTGATGCCTTCCAATGCTGAAAATGAGCTCCTATGTTCTAGGTAAAGTCATTGGAAGCTCAAAAATGGAGAGAAATGGCTGAAAATCACAGTTATCAGCCTCCAAAACTACTCCAAAAAGTCAGTCACAGGTTCTGTTCTCCCAGACTTGGTAAATTGGCAAAAAAGTGACACTTGGCACTCAACATGCAATTTCCCCGCATTGGGCTTCCTGCTTAAAAATCTCTCAGCTGGTGCATCAGTTGACTTTGCAGCAGAGTAATAAAATGTTCTTTGGTCATACCGAAGGTAATGACGCGAACACATTTCACGGCCCAAAATAGCAGTTCCCTAATTTTTAGGAGATGTTTCCGTTGGGCTCCCACTGGTCATCTGACCATCTATCCTCATTGGGACCGCATCCAAAAGTGCAATGTGGCCCAACTGTCAGATACTTTCTGTTGGTGATCCCACCTTGACTTTATGCCTTTATTGAGTTCACTTCCTAGTATCCACCAACTTGCTAAGTGCGATGGGGGGACCTACATGATCTTGCTCTGAGCCTAGACATCCTCTTACTATACGAATTCCAGTGCCGACCAACTTTCCGTCTGCGGGTGAAACTACCGTTCACATTGGCCATACAATGTCCGACCATTTGCAACTTCAAAAAGAGGGTCTCAAAAATTAAACAAAAATCATTGGAAAGAAACCAACAACTAAGGTTAGCATTTGCCACGTCCTCGTGACAACACCCGCAGACTCATTGTACTTTTGCTCAAAGATTAATATAAAAATAAATATAGAAAGGGGCGCCAGTCTTTGGGGCCAATACCTCTTGGCACGGATCTACACTGGGCCTGTCGTCTCTCTTGTGTTTTGTGAGTTATCTTGAAGTGAATCTCTGTTGTGTTGCAGCAGAATCTTGACTTGGGGTGTCCAAGTTTGTTACACCTTCAATCTCCCCAGAATTAGCTGCACGATTAGGTATTGAGAAATATGACAAGGAAACGCAAATTGAAGCACAAATGGCCAATGGGACTTACATGACACCATTGATTGGATCACTTCAACTCAAAGTTCAGACATTTGGAAATCCAAATGTCTGAACTTCTACATTATGGATTTGGGTGGATGTGATATTCTATTAGGCATGCCTTGGTTCTACAAGTATCATGCCCAATTTAACGCAAGAGAACGAATAATCCAATTGAAGCACAAAAACAAAGTTATTGTTAGATTTCAATATTCCAACTACTCAAGAAACAACGGCAAGCTAGGGATCAAGAATCAAAGAAAAGACCAATGACATTTGTATGAATTTATGACGATAAAGATTATGATTATGACTAATATTGAGATTATGATCTTGGATGTGTGCACGACACCACAAGCAACATCCAATGACGTTTTATAGGCAATGGCTAAGACTATCATATTGGGTGTGTGATCAACACCACAAGCAAGAACCAATAACCTTTAATAGGCATTGGCTAAGAAATTGGCCACAAGATGGGTTTTCAAACGCATCCGAGATGTCTGTAGCTAGCTTTTATGTGTGCACGATCATCATGACAGAAGAATGCATGACTGAATGATCAATTGTGAGAGTTTAAGTTGTATTAATGTTAAAACTGTAAACATTTTCTTGTATCTGCAATCGAGGACGACTGTGATTAAGCGCGCTTGGGCAAGAATAGTACTGGGATGGTGTAACACTCAGCCCACAACCTTCCTAAGCCTATCCTAGGGTGCCTCTGTGGTGCCTCGTCTACTTCTTAATCTCCCTCCAGACTTTGTAATTTGCTTGCAGTTTTCAGCCAGAGGTTAGGCACATTGGGTGCAGTTACCGCAGGTGGATTTATCGCATGAAGGAGCAACACCGCCAGCAGCAGCATTTTGAAGGCATTACAAATTGGTCTCATTTCAGCCACAGATCCTTGTCAAAATCCCTTCTGGATTAGCCAATTTCCTGTGTTTCCTAAGCTGCAATACCAGACAGCATTGGACGGAAAGTTAACCGGTCAGAGGTTGCAAACCCATATCAATCCAAGGATCTGCGCTTTCCAGCCGCCAAGAAGAAGTAAAATTTAGCATATTAGAAACAAATTTAGAACCCAGCAGAAGTAGCCCCGAGAGGTGACTCATAGTAAAAGTTCCCTACAGCCATCATCCAAAGGGAGTTTGGAGCGCAGAGAATGAGGCCCTGGATATAGGGACCCATGAAATAACTAAAAAGAGGCACACACCAAAGTTTCTGTGTCTTTCTATCTTCTTCTCTAAGGCATGTTTAGCATGCCAAAAATATCAAACACAGTGGGGACAACTTATCAATTCCAGTTTTACGTTTTAGAGCGTGTGTTTTCTTCTATTGCTCTCAGGCTTTTCTACGTGCATTGAAGATCAGCACAACCATCAAATGAACATTCTGAGCATTCCTGGAAAACCAATAGGGTATTCTTGAAACTGTGCGCAAAATCAACGGGTGTGTCCTCTAGCTGTGGATCACTTTACTTGAAGCTTCATGAGCTTAAGCACGGCAGTAGAGTAGAGACAGGGAGCACGGCACTTCACCTGAGGTAGCCGTGGTTGAAGATCGACCTGCATGCGAACAAGCTCATTGAGGATGGTCGATGAATCCTAAATCAACGGCCCCACCACTCACGTGCTTCGTATTGGGGGCGGTGGGCACCTTGTCTGGACTCCGGACCATCTGATTTTTTGCGTTTGTGTCTGTTTTGGTATCTTTATTCTTTGTAACCTAAGATTGATCCCACCACCTTCGTGGGATGAATGGAAACAACACAGTGTCCAGTGGACGGGTGCACTACCGAAGAGAGGGAGAGAGAGCTTGTGGATGCACTCGACGGTGTGTAGAAGAATATCTCCCTCGCGCTCTCTTGACATTGGACTCATGGAAGCATAGCACACGTCAAATTTTCCCTCCTTTCCCAAAAGCATCCCGAGATCTCCTACCACACTTTGTCCACAAAAAATCAAAGTGATGCTTATGACCTCAAGGTGGTGCCAAGATTGATCCCACCACCACCTTGGTGGGATGAATGGAAAGAAGACAATGTCCAGTGGACGGGTGCACTGAGAGAGCTTGCAGATGCACTCGACGGCGTGTAGAAGAATATCTCCTCACGCTCTCTCGACATTGGACTCATGGAAGCATAGCACACGTCAAATTTTCCCTCCTTTCCCAAAAGTGTCCCGAGATCTCCGACCACACTTTGTCCACAAAAAATCAAAACAATGCATTAACACATGCCTCCGACAATGCCAAAAATCAGAGCAGATCCTCAATTGGACCCCCTCCTTTGTGAGACGATTGACCTGTGCACTCATGGCTTTCGATGTCACATGAGGCAAGACAGAGAGTGATATATAAAGGGAAACCTAAATCTAAACTAGAAAACCATTATCGAACATGGAAAACTAAATTTGAACCAAAAAAGCATACTCGACGTGGAAAACTAGATCTGAACCAATAAAGATACTCGGACATCGCAAAGAAAAATAAACGTGAACCTGAAAAAAAACTTGGATGCCATCCAAGAGTGCTACTACATTTTGAGTTTCAAACCCCAATTCGCCATCGTAGATCCCAACACTCCCACTTTCTTTGATACCTCGTGGGATATAGACCTGAGGGCAGACTCACAAGTTCTCAATCCCAAGTGGAATGCTTTACCAGTGAACGAGTCAGTAGCATTATGATGATTACTATCAACTTGCCCATGATTCTAGTTTACTTCGGGTTTACATCGAATTCACTTCTAGCTCTCACCTCCAAAGATGTAATGCTCGTGGAGTTCACATGTAGCTCACCTCTAATTCACATTCATCTAAATCACAATTGAGGTCCTCTCATCAACACATGACATCCATTCTCAACGAGATTCATTTTCACTAATCCATCTCAAACTTGCAATGTCTCAAATCTACAATAACAAGTGGACTACTATCTATTTAAGAAGCATGGTAGATAGAGTCCCAAGTCAGAGCATCAACCAAATTTGCCTTTTGTGTCATGTTTCCTTTGTTTCCACTAAGTTTACCCTGAATTTCAAAAATGCATCGAATGGCCCTCGTATCTAACCATTGATCCCATTCACAATTGCCGCATGTCAAGAGAAAAGGGTCCCCCTAATCAAGAGCCATCAAGAAGTATGCACTATTTTTGAAGAAGATATTTGAAAAACTATATTAATTATATTAGGCTTGGACAATCATAACACAAGACCCAACACCTCCTATACCATGTATAAGCACATATAGTTGAGATTAGGCAAGCATATACCTGCACCAAAATCAAGGAAGGCATGAAATGATCTTAATACAAAAGAATTGCATTCTCCTTTTTAAATGTTTGAGGCAAAACCTTTATGGCTTCCAAGAATCAAGTGAAAGAGCGCCACAAGTAGAAGACGATGGCATGAGCAAGAAAACCCTTTTGTACACAACTAAGAGTTGGATTGAGAACTACTACATAAAGAGAAGAATTGTCACCCAAAAACTAGCACAACTGGATTAACTTACCTTTAAGTGGTATTCACCCATCCTAGCTTTGCTATTTCTCTCTGGTTATTTATAGTAACTCTTGAACTTGATAGAAAGATCAAGAAGCTATCATAGCACTTGTCACCTTTCCTCAAATACTACCAAATTCTAAATGAGGGAATGAACCACATTGCCTTGAAGAAAGGGACACCCATGTTCTCTACAGACCTAGATGTCGTGATTATGTGAGCACCTCCTTCAGTACATTGTCTATGTGTGAAATCCTAAAGTTCTTATTGCGGCCTTTCTAATATTTGACAAACTTATTATGATTTATGTTTCCTCTTCCTTTGTCTACTACAAACAGAAGCCAACTACAAATAGTGATGGAGGTAGATAGCCACCACCCATGTAATGGAAATGCCCTATGAGCTTTGAGAATAACGGAATTAGGAGAATTAAAGAGAGCATTTTTGTGGGACTACTTTGAGAACATAGAGGGTGAACTTAATTAGCGATAGCAACATAACCATAGTACTTAATTAACTTGGCATGAACAATACTTTTGCAAGAGAGAGAGAGTTTAGAGAACTTGACAATAGTTGAGGACCTGATTTATGTGGAGCCGGTCCCCCCCCTCCAATAGGCTTTTGTATTATAAATTATCCCATCAAGAGAGACTTGGTATAATACAATCTTTGTCTTCCTTGTGACCTAGGTGCTGTAATGAAGATGGAAAGTCTCATGCATCACGAGCATAACATAGACTTTGTAGAAAGCATTAACCATCCCCGGCCCCAGTCCCAAGGCCTCAAACACCTTCAAAGGTGGAGAGAGATAGTGAAGAAGAAGAAACATTCATAGGAGAAAGAAGTAGTTCCTCACTTATCATCACTCTTCTTGCTAGCATACATAATAGCATAGTAATGAAGATGGAGAAGATGGCAAGATTAAGCGTCGAAGCATGGCTCTTGGTTGGATTTGCATTCCATAGCCAAGAGTGTTGGTGTAGGCTCTCAACTTCTTAACAAGCTTGCAGAAGGAGATGGAGTTCCCCCACTTTCATCAGGTGAGAATGTTCTTAAAAAAATGAGTGTGTGAGAGGTGTATACCCCCAAGCATACCCCTTGCTTGCTTTGGGCAACCCCTCCTTTTTGCTCGAGCCTGAAGCTCATTGGACCCCTCTCCCCCTAGCCAATCACATGCACAATGCATTTCAAGCACATGGGTAGTCTCTGGACAAGTGTCCTCCTTATCCCTTTGGGGGAGAGAGCTTGAAAATATCTAGATATGTGTTGAATTGAACTAGAAGCGCATTGGACCCTCTTTAGCCCAGCCAATAGGATTCAAGCACACCATGTGGCTAAGCATAGGGAGAATATGACATGTGTCCATGTGCCCCTTGAGAAAGGGGGTGCCCTTTGGGTGAGTGGGAGGTTAAGTCAAAGATTTCTCTAACTTTGGGGCTTTCCCCCTCCTTTGTAGGGTCTCTTTTTTACTCAAGCACCTTACCCCCAATGCATGGGAAGCTTCTCAAGCACCTTCCTCATCAAGCATGACAAGCACCTCAAGCACTTTAATCAGAAAGCACAACAAGCATCGCAAGCACCTTAGTCAACAAGAATGACAAGCACCTTAATCAGCAAGCACGACAAGCACCTCAAGCTTAGGTCGGGTTCCCACCTCAAGCTCAGCCCTAGCTTGCCTAAGGTCAAAGGACTTTTAACACTAATCATTGGAGGTCTTTAATGAAGTTAACCCTAAGGTCTTTTAAGCTCCATTAGCTAGCCTTGCTCTTTGACCCATTTGGACCCCTTTACCATTGGCCTCGTGTTGAGATAGATCGGTAAGCGCATGTCTATATTCTAACCCTTGTTCTCGTGTATTATCCCACATTGAATGATCACTTTAATATGAGAAAATCATTTGGGTTGGTTAGATATTAGATTTTATGACAACCCTTTTTCCAAATGAAAGTTATAATAGATTTGTATAGTCTCGATAGATGAAGAAAGATGGGAAGGGTGTTGAGTCTCCATTTATTCATTCTCAAAAGGTATCCAAATGCTTATAATAGAAATGATATTGAGAGAGCAATGAAGCTGGATTTGTAAGATTCTGCGTCTTAACCTACTGCAAATATAGACTATATTGATGTGGAACCAATTAGCAAGAAGCTATATGGTTGACTTGTCTAGTGAGGGATCTAGAGATTATTGCAAAGCTTTTAGTTTTGAATTACGATGGTAAAAGTTCTATCCGATTGGAATGAAACTGAGTGTTTTATTCAAAGCCATACTTAGGTGAGAGTGTTCACATACTTCTACTTGATGCTCTCTCTCTCTCTCTCTCTCTCTCTCTCTCTCTCTCTCTCTAATGTACAAATATGAGAAGTTGAATTTTTATTTATGTCATAGAAAGATAAAGTGATGCATTTTCTACCCCTCATTTTATCTCCTTTGTTTGCAAATAATATTTGTTGTGAATTGATTGAATATTAACCACTTCAATTTTATGAGCTTCAAATGTGTAGATTAACATGGGTCACGATGTGTTGGTTGTCTTCTAGCAAATATAAAGATACACGTGTGATGGATAATTCAAGATGAGTATGTTGACCAAAATCATGGTCCATGGTTCTAATGACATCAGTGTAAGTATTGGTATGTACATGGGTGGCATGGATCTTTGGTTCTTAAGTATCTCACATCATAAAGTGCCATAAATCTTAAGTGAAATCAAATTATGAGATCTTTACAAGAATTTAGTATGATTGATACCCAGAGCGGTCACTCTTCAAAAGATCTCTATATCATGCACATTCAAGCGGTTATTAATAATACCCCAATTTACATGTTATGTTTACATAATGTGCCTATTTTTAAAGACTCCACCACCCTCTACTGTATAAGTAAAAGTATACATTTTTTAGTATTCATAATCCTCTCTCTTTAACTCACATGAGATGATACGTGTTTTGAAAAGTGACCTCCCCAAGGATAGACATCTACTATGTAAATGTGGGTGTTCTTGATATCAAAACTAGAAAGTTATTTCACATTTATAGGTCTTATATTTTGAACAAAGGGTATGAATTTTTGTGTGTGATTGTAAAAATTAATCAAGGATGTGTATTGATGTGATCATCAACCACCAAACTTAGAGTGCACTATGAATCAATGTAGCAATTGAGCCAATGAAATTTCTTATAGTTTATGATAGTTAAAAAAATCTCTTTCTTGTGTTTATTTTAAGTTTGCATTTGAATTATAGAAAGTTGTTTCGGTTTCAAGTCTATTGATAGCCTTTGACATTTTGTGAAAAAGGCCAAGGAGCAATTGTGGTGCAAGATTAGATATCAATTCATTATGCCATACAGATAACACATTACAATGGCGTATTTCCTATAGTTTCATATGTGAATTGAGTGGGGTGCACCTCCCTTGTGATTGAAATGAAAGTAAGAGACAAGATACAACACATGCACGAAATGTTACAGAACTCTTATGATATGAATGTATGTATTGTATACAAAATAACCTCTATGGGTTGTGTAACCCCATGACAAAATGGCACCGCTTGATGAGTATCTTTTGCAACGATCTCTTTGATGTTAATTGTTACTTGATGCCCCATAATTTTTTATGTTAAAGATAGCTTACTTCTACAAATGCCAAACAGCTTGAAAATGGAACTTGTGAACCTTCTAAAAGTATTTTCCATCTTTATTTGGCCACTTTAATCCGGGGAAAAACAGAACAAGTGAAGTTGATTTAAGTGCTTATGTATTGGCTCGATCAAAGGCTTGAGACCAAAATGGGAGAAGTCCATAAAAGAGCAAGAGTAATTGGTGTCTAGATCTCATTCATAAGTATAGGTCAAGGAAGGATGAATATATCGCGAGCAGCTTTGATCAAAGCGACATGACAAAGGAGGTTACATAGAGCAATTATAGGAGTCTAAAAATCAAAAGTTGTTATGCTATGTCCAAGTAATTTACATAACTCCTTAGATTCCAAGTATGAAGCCTTAGGGTAAATTTCTAACTTGCCACAAATAGTCTAAACTCAGCAGGTCTAAATTTAGCAAGTTTTGTGTCCAGCTTCACGGCACCTTGAACGTACTGTGCTACGGTTTTGCACAGGAGGTAAAGCTTTAAAGCCCAAGGGTGAGTTTTATTTCTACCACTGTTCTTCCTAATTTAACAAGCCCTAAATTAGCAGGTAGGCTCTAGCCCGAGTCAGCTTCATAAATCCTCCAAAGGCTTGTGCAAAGGTCTTGCACCCAAGCTAGTTTAATTAAAGGGTAAGTTTATGGTTTTTAGTAAGTGAAAGGGACAAGCTAAAGTCTAAGGTTAGATCAACCCTTCCTTATTTAAAAATTTGACTCTAGTTCTTCTTTTCTAAGTTTGGTTAGGCCACATATCCAAAGTAGCACATACCTGCTTTGTGTCACTCAACAAGTGTGTGTGGTGTGTACACTTGCCAAGAAAATTACAAGAGAGGGGGCGGGGTTAAGCTTAGAAAGTGGAGTCAATATTTGAGTATGCATAAGTTGCATTTTTGGGTATTCATGTCACATCAGACAAGTGGTAAGCATTCCTTCTAAAGTGTATTAGCAAGTTTTGCATTGATTAAAAGCAAGGGGTCGTTGAGAATTTTACTCCTCTTCATTCTCATTCACACACTCTCAAGTCCTAAGTGTGGCAATAAATCTCTCTTCCTCTCTCTCCCACTCTCATGAGAGCTCTAGAGACTGAATCTATGCTTGAGAACTTTGCTATGGATGCAAATCCAAGCAAGTGAAAATCTCCTTCTTCATCATTATCTCTACTATTCTATTATGCTAAGCTATGCTAAGACCTTGCCCATGGAGTAAGCGTATATGCAGTAAAAATTATCTTGCTTATAAAATACTTCTTTGACCCTCCTCTACTACCTCTTACCCCGCAGTTCTTTCTCCCTATTGGGGTGGCTAGGGCTTAGAAAGGAGGGTTATACCATAGTATCTTGAAGAATACCATATTCTTGCCTCAAAGAAAGCTCCCTAAGAGCACAAGTTGTGTTGTAATCAAAGTTCTCTTTGAGAGAGAATTATATTATTACAAAGATCTTTTGGAGGGTGGACTAGCTCCAAGCAAATCCGATCCTCATCAAGTTGTCAATCTTAATTGTGGTATTTTCTTTGAATTATGTGCATAGTTTTCAATTTTTTGATACGTAAATGTGCAATGAAATAATCCCGACACAACCTCTAGTCTCCTCTAAGGATTCTCTTAAGGAAAACTCTCTCCTTTCATAAGCTAAAAATTTGTTGAATCTAAAGTAAGTATTAGATTCTCTGACATTGGTATTAGGGCAAAGGTTTCTTCTTTCTGCCTAGGAAGAGAGGTCCTTGAGTAATCCATGAAAGGTTGGAGTTGTTCATTGCAATAAGGTAAGATTTAGTATCGTGATTGGCATGCCTATTAACAGGTTACGAGGGACACCATTGGGAACTATGGTCTCAATACTGGAGTCTTTTGAAACTTGCCTACTGCTTAACCATAATTGAGCTATTAGCCACTTGATAGGAACCGATGCTAGCTTAGCACTACTAAACCCACTCCACTACTCCTTGAAATTAACAATATTTTAAGCCACAAATGTAATACTTGAGTGCTAATTTTTGAGGGATACGAGGAGTGTAGCCAAAGTTTTTGAAGTGCCAAGGAAAGAGGTAGTATACACATGCAAGGATATTTAATCATGGCACAACATAATCAAGAGAATGTAATCAATATTGACAACTTAGATTTGGCTAATGGTATAACATTTGATGATGGTTGCAGAGTTGTCAACTATCTTGTTGACAAGTTACAAGAAGTAATGGGAAACCCTATTATGCAAGCCGAGGTTCAAACTCAAACTCAAGACCTTCAAGTTTTTCCAAGTGTCCAAGAAGAGAGATTTCCTACAAGACCTCCAAAAGAGGAATCTCTTTGAGTAATGAAGAGGAGCTACCGGAAGGACCTCCAAGGCAAATTGTTTGAAAAAAGAAGTGTGCCCTGAACTTTCAAGGGAGAGATATGAAAGCAACACCCCTCCTACCTCTGCAGATGCTACCCCAAGAAGGTGATAGGCACAACAGTTTCCTAGTCCTCCCAAAAAGAAGAGAAAGTCATCAAGCCCTCTCTCTCATGCAAATTCAAAGAAGGGAGAAAGGAATCCAAGCAAGAGGATGCAAAGACATCGGTCACCATCCTTGCCTTCTTCTTCCTCTTCCTCTTTGTCACACCACCATCCTTTGACACAGAGAATAGTGACTTGACACCCAAGAGAGAAAAGAGAAGGGGTAAACGGAGGAAAGGTCACATAAGTTGAAAACGTTCAAAGAGGGAGGATAGAACATCACTTTCCTTACCTATGATGAAACCTTTGAAGCAAATGATAAATTGTTAGCTTTTATCCAACAGTTTGACGTGGCTTTTGGAGATGAAGATTTCTTGGAATTTTCAAAGCTCCAAAATATTTCCATGTATTTCCAAAGGTCAGCATGTCAATGGTGGGCAAGCCTATGTGCTCAAGGTGAAGCTCCAAAGACATGGAAAGCTCTGAGGATTGCTATTATGAAGCAATTCCTTGCAAGTGATGCCAAAGACAAAGTTCTCACGGAGTGGCGAAGCTTGAAGATGACCCATATGAGTCTATTCAAAAGTATGTGGATAACTTTTGGGAGTTACATCTCAAAATCGTAGTTTACAAGAAGATAGACTTTGCAGAACAAAGTCAACAATTTTGTGATGGTCTATTTGAGAAGTTGATTGAGTATGTCAACTTTCAAAGACCTAAAACTATCTTGGCACTCATACGTCACACTATGGTCGCCTCAAGGATCCATTTCCGCAAGAAGGACTCAAAGCCAATGGAAGTTAAGGTACCAGTTAAGCCAAAGGGGACGAACAATGCGACGTAGAATTCTCACAAGGCTAACAACAACAACAACAATAAAGGAAAGGCGAAGGAAAAAGGCTACAAGGTAAAAACAAAAACTCACCTGAAGAGGTTGAGCATTATCGTAAAGATAACAAGTGTTTCAAGTTTGGGGAGCAAGGACATGTTTCTCGAGCAGGTCAAAAAGAGAAATGAACATAAAGACTCTTCTAGAGCCACCATGGTGGAACTCTAAAAGAGGAAGTCCATTATAAAGGAGCATCACTCTCTTTGGGGAAAAATAAGAGAGCATGATGCTTTCATACCATTTGATCTTGGCTCTACCCAAAACTTTATTTTGGTTGAGCTAGCTACTAATCTAGGAATTCATGATTTTGAGATGGGGGATATGGTAAAAATAGATGGAGATTTCAAAGGGCAAGAGGATTTAGTCACTCAATTGATTGGAAAGCTACATCCATGAGCAGAGCTATGTTGACCAAAAATATTTCTTCATCCCTCCACTCAAGCATGAAGATATTATCATAGGGGCACCATGGTTTGATTGCTTGGCTGCCACTATGCAGTTTTCTGAGAGAAAAGTCCTCTTTTCCTATAGACAAAAGGATGTTTCACTGCATGTAATCAGTGTGGGAAACACTATACCACTTGTAGAGACTCAAACTTTAGACAAGGTAACGAAAGCGAGTGAAAAGCTCTCTTTCTTGTTACACGGTTTTTGTCAAGGAGGGTACGTGTGTTTCTAACGAAGTTAAAATTGAAACTAAAGAGGAGTTAGAATTCTCTAGTTCCCTAAATGATTTTCAAGATGTGTTTACAAATGCACATTCCTAGGGAGCGACCTCTTAAAAGGGGACAAGATGATCATTCCATGGAACATCTACTTGGTAGTTCACCTCCTAATAAGCCTCCTTATCAAGTCACTCCGACTCAACAAGAGGAGATTATGAGGCAAGCGAACAAGCTTGTGAAAAAAGGGATGGTCATGGCTAGTTCATCTCCATTTTTTCCACTAGTTCTCGTAGTACAAAAGAAAGATGGTACTTAAAGAATGTGTGTGGACTATCGGACGCTTAATTGGATAACCATAAAGAATATATTTATTATTCCTAGGATAAAAGATCTATTTGATAAGTTACAAATGTCTACTTACTTTAGTAGAATATATCTCAAAAGTGCTTATCATCAGATAAGGATTGTGCATGAAGATATTTATAAGACGGCTTTTTGTACAAATTTTGGCCTATATGAATTCTTGGTGCTTCCTTTTGGACTTTACCAATGCACCAACTACCTTTAATCAAATTATAGAGGGGCTCTTTAGACCTCATCAAACCTTCACAAGAGTGTTCTTCAATGAAATTATCGTTTACTTAAAGTCTATTAAGGAACATAAGTAGTATCCTCATGTAATATTTCAAGTTTTGAGAGACAATAAGATTTATATTAATAAAAAGAAAAGTGAGCGTTTCTTAAAGGAGATTCAATATCTAGGTCATATTATCTTCCAAACAAAGATTCAAATGGACCCTGAAAAATTGGAGGTATGGCCTATACCAAGGAATCTACATGAATTGAAAAGCTTTTTCTTCAAGAAGTGCATGCCATAGCATACAAAAGTAGGAGATTGGATGACCAAGAAAAGAATCTAAAAGCTTACAAAGTGGGGACAAGTGTTTAAGTATGCATACATTATATTTTTGGGTGTTCACTTCTGATTAGACAATTGCTGAGCATTCCTTTTAAATTTTATATGCAAGTTTTGCATGAATTAAAAGCAAGGGGTCATTGGGAATTTTGCTCTCTTCGTCCTCATTTACACATTCTCAAGTGACAAGTGTGACCAAACTCTCTCTCTCTCTCTCTCTCTCTCTCTCTCTCTCTCTCTCTCTCTCTCTCTCATAGGAGCTCTAGAAACGGACTCTATGCTCGAGAGCTTTGCTATGAATGCAAATCCAAGCAAGTGAAAGATCTCCTTCTTCTTCATCATCTCTACTATTCTATTATCTAATCTATGCTAAGAGCTTGCCCATGGAGTAATCATATACACAATATCTATTCTCTTGCTTGAAAAATACTTCTTTCACCCTCATCTACCTCTTACCCCGCAATTCTTTCTCCCCTCTGCTTGGGGTGGCTAGGGCTTGAGAAGGAGGCTCATACCATGGAATCTTGAAGAATACCATCTTCTTAGTTTGAAGAAAGCTCCGCAAGAGCAAAAGTTTTGTAATCAAATCTCTCTTCAAGAGAGAATTATAATACAAAGATCTTTTGGAGGGGGAACCACTGCCAAGCAAATTCAGTCCTCATCAAGTTGTCAATCTTAATTGTGGTATTCTCTTTGAGTTATGTGCATGATTTATAATGTTCTAGTGTGTAAATATGTAATGAAATGAGCACGACACAACCTTTGGTCTCCTCTAAAGAATTATCTTAAGATAAACTCTCTCCTTTCATAAGCTAAAATTTCATTGAATTCAAAGTAATCATTAGATTCTCTCATAGTTGACGTGCACCGTGTTACCATATACATGTGGTAGTGATGTGTGTGAACACACTAGGACTGCCGGGGCATTTTTTCCCGCTTTAGGAGGTTTTTTCCCTCGAGCATTGTATATACGCCCATCACTCTAGGGCTATCTATCTTCCCATTGCATACTAAGTAACACACTCTCTATTGTGTGCCTTGAGCTTCCTTCGTCTTCTCCAAGCTGTGTGTGTCTCTTTGCAACCCTAATTCCAACAATTGGTGTCAGAGCAGGTTGCGTCCTCCCGGGCTTAGCCGCTAGCTGCTCCAGCACATGCGTGCTCACTTTCTCCGATTACAGTGAGGTTTGGCGAGCCTTCGCAGGTCTGCTCAGATTTTTGATTCGGGCACATTTCTGCCTTCATTTCCACTACAAGCAGGTCTGCACAACCAATTTCGTCATTTTGTGCAAAATTTTTGTCAGTGTCGTTTTCTGCATAATAGGTGCCTTACAGTCTTCTACGGTTTGTGCTATATAGCACGTGTTGTTCCCGCTCGATTTCTCCTATTTTTCGGCAGTTTTCACATCAGGTGCTGCATTTACCATGGCTGACAACAACAACACAGATGTGTTCAAGATGTTTGCTGCTGAGGATAGGTTGGATGGGGACAATTACCCTATGTGGGCTTATATGATGCAACACGTTCTTGTGTCAAAGGGTGTCTGGAACATTGTGCAGGGGGCATTGATGTACGTCCTGGTTCTGAGGATGCAGGCGATGTTGAGGATGTTGCAGGTCTTGCTGCAAGGATTGCAACTATTAGAGTTGTTTTGCCTACGGCACAACAAGCTCGTTGGGATGTAAAGGATGCACAGGCTCATGCATTGATTGCGTTGTCTGTGAAGCGCATCATTGTTCCTCACATCCGTTCAGCAAAATTTACAAAACAGGCTTGGGATATTTTGGCTGGTCTTTATGCAAGTCGTAATGAGGCTAAAATTGCTTTGCTGCGTAAAGAGCTGGAGTCAAAGATTATGCATGAGGAAGATGATATGGACACTTTCCTTGCTAGTGTCAAGGATATGAATGAGCAACTTATTTCTGCAGGTGAAGTCATTTCAGACAGTTCCCTTGTGCAGACTGTTCTTGATACCTTGCCAGATTCTTACCAGACTTTTGCTAGGTTTTGGAGACTTATGACCCAAGGAAATCCAGAAGTTGTCAAGTTTGATGCATTATGCACATTGCTGTTGCAAGAGTCACTTTCCAGAAAAAACAGGACTAGGCAGCGTGCAGTTGAACAGGATTTTATTGCTTCTCAAAGAAAGGGTGGTAAGAGCAATGCAGCCACTTCTTATGGTTCTGCTGCGAGTGGCAAAACTTCTGTTCCTAATGCTTCTGCTGGCAGCAATACGTTTGGAAATTCTAGTGATAAGGGCAAAATGAAGATGCGTTGCCATTATTGTAAAGCAAATGATCACTTGATCAAGCAGTGTCCTAAGTTGAAGGCCAAAGAGGCTAAGAAGAAAGAGGGTGGTTCCACTGCAAACGCTGATTCCAATGCAAATGCTGGTTCCACTACAAATGCAGCCATTGTTGAGTCTCCATGTGAAAGGAGACTGTGATGCTGATGTTGATGCAGAATGGGCTTTTAGTGCAGAGTGCACTTACAACCCTGTTGTCCATGATGCATGCTTGTCAGTTGCTGCAGGTTCACATGTGTGGTATTTTGACAGTGGTGCTACAAAGCACATTACCTCACATCGTGAATAGTTCACCTCTCTCAAGTCTGTCCCTCATGGGAATTCAGTCACTTGTGCCAACAATGCCTCTTATCCGGTTCAGGGAGTTGGAAAGATTGTGCTTATTGCTGCTAATGGCAATTCTTTCACACTTGTTGATGCACTTTATGTACCTGGGATCAAGAAGAATCTCTTGTCTGTATCCGCACTTGCTAGATTTGGACTTGTGGTCAAATTTGTGGATGACATACGTACAGTTCAAGATCTCTATTTTTGTGATGAAATCATCTGGCCTTTTGTGCTGTGGGCTGTATAAGCTCACTTTGTATGACAAGTGTGGACAAAATTTTGCAAATGCTGTTGCAGATTCAAGGGCTATTTCAGATGCAAAACTTTGGCATGCACGCTTTGGTCATCTGAATTTTGCCAGTTTGCTGCGTTTGCAAAAATCTGATATGGTTGCTTCTTTGCCGCCTCTTGAAGCACCTGTCAAACATGTTTGTGAAGGCTGTATACTGGGTAAAATACAACGTTCTAAGTTTCCAAAGGATGGTTCAGTTAGGGCCACATGCAGGTTGCAGCTTGTGCATAGTGATGTTTGTGAGCCCATGCAAACTCCTTCCTTGGGCAATTACCTGTACTTCGTGACTTTCATTGATGATTACTCCAGGTATGCATGGGTAAATCTGCTTAAAGCGAAGTTCGAAGTTTTTATGTGCTTCAACAATTTCCGGCTATGGCTGAAAATGTCTCGAAATATACTATGGGCACCCTCCGTTCCGATCGAGGGGGGGAGTATATGTCTCATGAATTCAATGCATTTCTAGCTAGTCGTGGGATAAAACACCAATGTACAGTGCCTTATACACCTCAGCAAATGGTGTTGCTGAGAGGAAAAACAGGTCACTTACAGAAATGGCATGATGTATGGTCAAAAGTCAAGCTTTGCTGCATTCTTTTTGTCTTGAGGCCATCATGTGTGCCACTTATGTACTAAACAGGTGTCCTACGAAAGCTTTACAGTCTATTACTCCATATGAAGCATGGCATGATAGAAAGCCTTCTATTGAGCACATGCGTGTTTTTGGCTGTTTGGCATATGCTTTGGTGCCGCAAACACAGCACAAGAAATTGGATGATAAGGCTGTCAAATGTATTTTTGTTGGTTATAGTGTTGAAAGCAAAGGTTACAGGTTGTATCATCCGCAAACAAAACGTATTTTGGTTTAAGGGATGTAGTGTTTGTGGAAGATTTTGTTCAGCCCTTGTTGTCATGTACTAGAGACAGTAATGTAAGCTCACATGACATTTATGACACTTTGTTGCCTCTTTTTGGTGGTGGAAATACGAATGTAAGTTCCAATGAGGCAAATGTACAGCCTATGGGGGTTTCTGAAAATGTTACAGATCAGCCTATTACTGATGCAGATGTACATGATGTACTTGATGAGGAAAGGGCTGAAAATGAGCAGGCTAGAGGTATGCCAAAATGGTTGGTGCACACTTTGCGTGACAAATTGGATGCACTTTTGTCTACTCGTACTCGTTCAGGCTCTCACCATGCATCTTATGCATTAGATTGTTATGCTTTGGTTGTGTCTAGCTTACATGATGTTGAGGAGCCTCTGTCTTTTGATGAAGCACATAATTCCAAAAATTGGATGGCTGCCATGCAATCAGAATATGATGCACTTACAGAAAATGACACGTGGACTTTATGTGATTTGCCTCCTGGCAAAAAGGCCATTGGTACAAAGTGGGTTTACAAGTTGAAACGCAAGCCGTATGATGAGATCGATTGCCATAAGGCTCGACTTGTTGCAAAGGGTTATGCACAGTAAAAAGGCATAGATTATGAAGAGACCTTTGCTCCCACTTGTCGTATGACTACTGTGCATTTTCTATGTGCATTGGCAACTCATTTTGGTTGGGATTTCATCAATCAGACATTGTTACTGCTTTCTTGAATGGTGACATATTTGAGGAAGTTTATGTAACGCAGCCTCGCGATTTTGTCATAAAAGGACGAGGAGAAAGTGTGTAGATGTAAGAAGGCTTTGTATGGGTTGAAGCAATCTCCTCGTGCTTGGTATGAGAAAGCTGACACTCATTTGGTCAAACGAGGCTTTCATAACAGTCCAACAGAAAGCACATTCTATGTAAAGCGTGAGGGTGATGTACTTCTCATTGTGGTCCTTTATGTTGATGATTTTCTGATCACTGGACCAAATGAGAGACATATTGTTGAATTTAAGGCTGATTTGAATGCTACTTTCAAGATGAAAGATTTGGGGTTGTTGCATCATCACTTGGGTATACAGTTTAAGCAGTGTGATGGTGGTATTGCCTTGTGTCAGAAAAGTTACATAGAGACATTGCTATGTAAGTTTGGACTTGAGGATTGCAAACCTATTGCCACTCCCATGGAAACTGGTTTGAATTTGAGGTCTACATGATGCTGGTGATCCTGCTGATGTCACTCTTTACCAAACTATTGTTGGCTGCCTCATTTATGTATGCAACACGAGGCCGGATATTCATTTTGTAGTCTCACAGGTCAGCAGATTTATGCATAGCCCAGGGTCTAAGCATTGGCAGGCTGTCAAGAGGATTTTCCGCTACCTTAGTGGCACTTTACATCTTGGCTTGTTTTATCTCAAGGGGGGATCATTGCCACCAGACTTACATGATTTTTCGGACTCAGATTAGGCTGGTTCTTTTGACATGAGAGTGTCCACAAAGTGGTTTTTGTTTCGTGCTTGGCAGTTCATGTATATCATGGTTGAGCAAGAAGCAACCTACTGTGGCCACTTCGAGTTGTGAGGCTGAGTACAGGGTAGTCTTCACAGCTACGGTTGAGTGTGTATGGCTGAGACGCCTTATGGCTGATTTGGGTGTTGGATAGGACACTGCCAACACTATCTACATTGACAGTCAGAGCGCATTGGGAGTTGTGAGGAACCTAGTTTTTCATGCTTGCACAAAGCACATTGAGGTGCATTACCACTATGTCAGGGAGAGGCTCTCAGCAAGAGAGATCAACTTGGCTTATGTGCCAACATAGGACAACCTTGCAGATCTTTTCACAAAGGCATTGTCTCGTGAGAAGCTTGAAGCTTTCCGCAAAGCTTTGGGCTTGCTCCCCTTTGTGGACTGATCATGTCCTCAGGGCATGGCACTTCCCTTTACTCATGTGCCAGCTCTTGTTCACCGCATCACTCCAGGGGGGATTTGTTACGATATACATGTGGTAGTGATGTGTGTGAACACACTAGGACCACCGAGGCGTTTTTTCCCTCTTTAGGAGGTTTTTTCCCCCGAGCATTGTATATATGCCCATCACTCTAGGGCTATCTATCTTTCCATTGCATACTAAGTAACACACTCTCTATTGTGTGCCTTGAGCTTCCTTCATCTTCTCCAAGGTGTGTGTGTCTCTCTGCAACCTAATTCCAACACACCGATCAAGCTTGCATATGCAAAAATTGCAAGTGTGCTAGCAATGTGTTGCTCTCCAAGAACAAAGAGATTCCATTTAGTGCCTCAAGTAGGGCATTTCCATGTTGTAATGCAAGATATCTTGGCAAATCTCCTTGACATATCGAGATGCAACAATAAACAGAGTTCTATTTCTTTGCCAATCCATAGCAATTGCATTGTTGTTAGTGTCAGTAAGCCACACAATGTTTGCAATTTGTCTTTGTTTGTTTCCTTTTGGAGTTACAATTCAATTGGACGTGTGCTTTGAATGCCTGACATTGGATTCTATGTAATCTTTCATTGTGCTGACCATTCAGGGACTTGTGGAGGACCTTTTCTTTTCATATGTTAAATCATTTATTTTTTCTTTTATCTTTGCATTTTGCATATCCAATATTTTTTGTAGCTCGAATGCTCACACCATAGCGAGTCTGCACTTTCAGTATGCTATCGACGAATGAAATCTCTTGCATGTTAACGAGATGCACTATGTCCTTCTAAAGCATTTTCAGTCAGAGCCTATAATTTGGTAGCATGATCCAACATATCTTTTCCTATCTTTGTGAGGACATAGCTACATGTTGAACATTTTAAGCTAGAAAGTTGGATTTTAGTACATGTTTTGGACCACGTCTATCTTGTCATCAATGATTCCTTTTTTCTTTGCAAAAATGGTGTGCTCTTCATAGCATCATAGTTGCTTTCCATATTCTATTGACTTGCATTGGAACTTCATTATCATTTTTGGCTTGTACTCATTCTTCTGTTGATGTTGGCTTTGTGCTGATGGAGTAGGTAGCATGGAAATTATGGTAGTTGCATGCTCATTATCAAATTCATCTTCTTTTTTTACATCAAGCTCTTTGAGCAACTTGCAAGTTGGAAGGAGATCAAGAGACCTAGGTTTTTCATATATTTAATTAGCCATTCCTAAACCTTTTCAAAGCTTATTATCTGCAAATTCTATGGCATTTCAAGAAATGATGGCAATGCCTTCGGCATTTAGTATAGCAACTTTGACCCTTAAGATATTACACTTGGTCTTGAGAGATCCAATCTAGAGGACTATTTCATGAGCATTATCCCTCTCAAAATCATGTTTTTTCAATGCAATAAAATACACATGGGCAACCTGTCCATATACTTTTTGTATGCTAGTAGCTCTTTGTATGCGGTCAGGTGTAGGCAGTTTTGGTAGGTTCTTAATAATGACATTTTGCTTGCCAAAAAACTTGGCTGTTGCAAGGAATACTACTATTGCTCCTAATTCTTTCCTCACTCCCTTCATTATTTTTGCTTTTTGGAAGATGTGGAATGTTAGCTTACTAGGCAAGCATCACAAAACAACTTTGAGAGAGAATTTTGTAACAAGGACTCTATTGCTTTGGCTTTCTTTGATTTCTTGCTCATTGAGACATCAAGAGATAGGATCTACTTTGCTTTTTCAATAGGTGCAATTTTCACAATGGCAAAATATTGGGAAAGGACTTGCAAAGCGTTGGATGGGGTACTCAACTTTTCACTATCTTGCAAGGATTCTTAAGAGCCAAAGTAGAAGAGTGACTCTACTTGTCTTTCCATTTGCCCTTGTCCTTGGCTACTATTGTTCTCCTTTTGGTTTGTGCTTTTTTAGATGTTTTATCATTGCAATCATGCATGAAGATGTCCTCAATTTCTTTTTTAGTGCTAGCCCCATGGACTTTGAAGTTCCCAAGACATCGATCGTCGACAGGGAGTTTGTCAGTAGCAATACTGAGATTTTGGCCAATGCAAGTTTTCTTGTTTTGAGAAGCTAATTTCCCCTCGTGGTTTGTAAATATGCTCATCACTCTAGGGTTATCTCATCTTGGTAATATACTCTCTATTGTGTGCCTTGAACTTCTTCTCATTCTCCAAGTTTTGTGTGCATTCTTGCAACCCTAAATCCAACAATTGGTATCAAAGGAGGGTGTAACCTTTGGGTGTGGCTGCCAATGTTGCTAGCACCCCTTGCTCACTTTCTCTAATTTTGGTGAGCATCAACAGGTTGATAAATGCTTTACATAGAATTTGATTTGAGCTCGTTTTTGCCTCTATTCCTACTGTTGAAAGTGATGGACATACAATTCTATCCTTTTGTCTAAGATTTCATCCACTAAATTTTTTTGCATGATCGGTCCTTGATAGTCTATTGTGGTTTGTGCTATATAGAACAAACAATTTCCCTTTGATTTCTACTCAGTTTGGGCATTTTCTACATTCGGTTCAGTCTTTCACTATGGCTAAGAGCAATGATGTTTTCAAGATGTTGTTTGCTGATGAAAAACTTAATTGAGACAATTATCCATTGTGGGCTTACATGATGTATCATATACTTGTTTCCAATGGTGTATGGACCATTGTTAAAGATTTTGATGTACGCCTAGGTTCTGCGGATTGAGTTTCTATGGAGGATGTTGCATCTTCTAGCAGTTAAGCCCTTACTGCTCATGGTGTTTTAGCTCAGGCTCAATAGGCTCATTGGGATAGCAGAGAGAGGTAGGTGCATGCATTTTTTGTGTTGTCTATCAAGCGCACCATTACTCCTCACATTCATTCATAAAATGACCAAAATAGGCTCAGGACATTCTAGTTGGATTGTATGCAAGTTGCACTAAGGCAAAGATAGCATACCTATGCAAACAACTAGAATCAAAGATCATGCATGAGGAAGATAAAATGGAGATTTTTCTTGCCAAAATCAAAGATATCAATGAGAAACTTGTTACAAGATAAGTCATTCCCAACCATTCACTTGTGCATACCGTCTTGAATGCATTACTAGCTTTGTATCAGACTTTTGCTCCAACTTTGAGGCTTGTTGCACATGGCAATGATAATGTTGTTTGATGGGTTGGTTAGTTTGTTGCTACAAGAGGCTATGCTAAGGAAAATTAGGGCTAAACAACGATGTTGAGTAGGCTTTTGTTGCTACACATATAAGAGATAGGAATAATAATGCTACTACTTCCAATGTTCCTTCTTCAGGTAGTAAACCATCCATGAAAAATGCCTCCCAATAATAGCAATGCATCTAGTAAACCTTTTGAGAAAAGAAAGAGAAAGTTACGTTGTGATTATTGTAGAGCTATTGATCATTTGATAAAGAAATGTCATAAGCAAAAGGCTAAAGTGGCATGTAAGAAAGAAAGCCTATAAATTTTGTTGTTGATGAAGAATGGGCTTTTAGTGTCTAGTGTTAGAATGACCCTTCTGTTCATGATGCATGCATCATTTAGGTTGCAGATTCATATGTGTGGTATTTTGACACTAGTGCTACAAAGCACGTTATATCTCATTGTGACTTGTTCACTTCTTTCAATGTTGTCCCTAATGGGAATACTATTAATTGTGCCAACAATGCCTCTTATCCAATTAAAGGATTTGAAAATATTTCACTCATTGCAGTAAATGGTAGTTGCTTCACACTCTTTGATGTAATTTTGTGCATGGGATCAGGAAGAATCTGTAGTATGCATTAGAAGGACCTGGTCTTATTGCAAAGTTTGTGGATGATATCTGCACTATGCACAATATTACTTCAAGTGATACAAATCAAGTACCTTGTCTCGTGGATTGTACAAGCTCAATTATTGACAATTGTGTGGATAAATTTTCAAGTGAAGTTATAGATTCTAAAGCTATTTTCAATGCTAAATTATGGGATGCAAATTTGGGCATATGAATTTTTCCAATTTGATGCGTTTGTAGAGACGTGATGTGGTTGCTTAATTACCCCCTTTGGAGGCACCATCTAAGCATGTTTGTGAAGGTTGTATTTAGGGGAAAATACAGCGTTCTAAGTTTTCAAAAATGGCTCAATGTGGGCTACTTGCAAGTTGCAAGTTGCAACTTGTTCATAGTGATGTTTGTGGCCCAATGCACATTCCTTGTTTAAGTAATAATTTGTATTTTGTGACTTCCATTGATAATTATTCACACAATAGATGAGTATATCCACTCAAGGCTAAATCCAAAATGTTTATTGCTTCAAATAGTTTTATTTTGAGGGCTTTGATCAAGGAGAGGAATACATGTCAAATTAATTTGATGCATTTTTTGATTGTTGTGGGATAAAGCACCAATGTGCAACGCTTTATACACCTCAACAAAATGGTGTCACCAAGAAGAAAAATGGGTCACTCACGGAGATAGCATGATTTATGGTCAAAAGCCAAGATCTTCCACATGCTTTTTGGGAAGAGTTTGTCATGTGTGTTGCTTACATACTTAATAGGTGTCCCACCAAAGCTTTATAGTTTATGACTTCGTATGAGGCATGGCATAATAAAAAACCATATATTGGTCATTTGCGTGTTTTTGGTTGCTTGGATTATGGTCTAGTGCCACCACAACAATGCAAGAAATTGAATGAAAAAGCTATCAAATGCATCTTTGTTGGTTTAAGTGCTAAAAGCAAGAGTTACAAGTCATATCATCCGCATTCAAAATGTATCTTGACCTTGAGATGTTGTTTTCAAGGAATATGTGGTTCAATTCTTATTATGATGTACTAAAGAGATAAGTGAAAGCTGAAAGGACATTTTTGATACCTTGTTACCTCTTTTCAATGAGGAAATATAAACTTAAGTCCAAATGAGGCAAATATTTAGCCTACGCAAGTTTCAAGTGATGTCACAAATAACGCAAGTTTCTAATGCACATGTAAATAATGCATTTGATCAAGACAGAGCTGAAAATATGGAAGCTAGAGGTATGCCAAAATGGCTGGTGTATACTTTGTATGACTTTAGATTGCATGCACCTTTGTCTAGTTGTGTTTGGGTTCTCATCATTCTTCTTGTGCATCAGATTGTTATGCTTTGGCTATGTCAAGCATGTGTGAAGGAAATGAAGCTCTAACATTTAATGAAGCATAAAATTCCTTAGTTTCCCTCTTGCAACAAGGTGGGTTTATAATCTGAAATGCAAGCCGGATGTTAGTATTGATTGCTACAAAGCAAGGCTATGAAAGAAAGGTTATGCTTGGCAAAAGGGCATTGGCTATGAAGAAACTTTTGCTCCCACTTGTTGTATGACTATCGTTTGTTTCTTTTGTGCATTGGTAGCTGATTTTGGATGGGATGTACATAAGTTGAACATTAAAACCCCTTTCTTGAATGGTGACTTGTATGAGGAAGTGTATATAATGAAGCCTTTTGTCAAGAGAGGATAGGAAAAGAAAGTGTGCAATGTAATAAAGCATTGTATATATTAAAACAATCTTCTTGGGGCTTGGTAATTACATGCTACTTTAAAAATGTGAGCACTTTGTATGTAAAACATCCAAGGATGTAGATGATTATTGCTCATTGGTTTGGATGCAACACATATTGCTAAATTAAGGTTGATTTGAATGCCACATTTGATACATCATATATGGGGCTTTTGCAACATAATTTGGGCATTTAGTTTAAGGAGTGTGATGAGGGTATTGCATTTTGTTAAGCAAAGTATGTGAAAACTTTGCTAAGTAGGTTCGGACTCAATGATTGCAAGCCTTTTCCACTCTTGTGGAAACAAGTTTGAAGTTAATTCTACATCATGTTGGAGATCCTACAAATACGATCCTCTACATGACAGCTATTGGTTGCCTCATATTCATGTATGCATTAAAAGGCTATGCATACACTTTGCAGTCTTACAAGTGTGCATATTTATGCACATCCTATGGTCTAAGCATTGGCAAGTAGCTAAGAGGATCTTTCATTGAAATGTACATTCAGGGTTGTCTTATCTCAAGGGGGAGATCATTGCAGCCAAAATTATATGCCTTTTTTTACTTGAATTGGGCTAGTTTGTATGACACATGAGTGTCCATGAGTGGTTTTTGTTTCATGCATGCATATCATGGTTGAGGAAGAAGCAATCTTCTATGGCCACTTCTAGCTATGAGGCTGAGTACAAGGCACTTTCACAACTACGGTTAAATGTGTGTGGCTCAAATGCCTTATCATTGATTAGTTGAGACTTTGGGGCAGCTCATGTATGCTTGATGCGGATTTTGCGCATGATTTGCTCATGGTTTTGAGCATGTTTATGGCATGTATGGTTATTATGGTTAGATAGCCAAATACTGCCAAAACTTTGTCGTATTTTTCTTGCGAGTTTATTTGTTTATGAGCATGGCTTGCAATCATGTTTTGATTGCATTTGGTACTCAGTGGTTGCTTTGCCATAGTGTTTTGGCATCACATTGTGAGAATGTTTGCTCACCTGATTACGTCATTTGATATATATGTGGTAATCTCTTCAGGAGGGAGATTGTTGATGATAGTTTCATCGATTACCACATAGTGCTCTTGGATTAGAGCGGGTTCTTTTTTTGGCATCATTTGAGCGGTTTTGCTCACTTTGTTTCGTTACATTGATCACCATATTTGCTGATACTTCTCTTAGACAGCTTATGCCAGCTTATGTTGTATTTTGATAGTACTTGGTGTATGAGTTAGCTAAGCTTTGGCTAGTCAGTTGATCGATTTGTGCTTGGTGTTGTCACAGGTTATTGCCATGGATTTGGCATGTACATCATTGTCAGGGTTTGTGCTTTTCCATACAAAGTTTGATGGTTCAAACTTTGAGCATTGGAAAGCAGGTATGCATGATGCATTGACTCAGTTGGGCCAACTGTTGCCACTACAGGGCATGGATGCTAGGCTAGAGTCTATGATTGACGATGAGTGGGAGGACTTGGATGAGCTTGCACGTTGACGATTATGTTACACCTTGGTGAGTCTGTCTATCACATTGGTTTGGATGCATGTACAACTAGAGAGTTATGGCAAAGATTGTGCAATGCTTTGGGCACAAATGAGTCTAGAGAGATGCCTACAGTCAAAGGACGATCTCATAGACATAGAGATATTGTGTGTTGGCATTGTGGTCAATCAGGGCATGTACGTAGGCATTGTTTTCAACGGATGAGATAGCGCAGGAGACAGCACAGGAGGGATGCTATCACTTTGGATGATGCGGGAGCAGATGTGGCGTATGTGGCTACGCATGATGGAGATGTCACCTTTGCTTCTATGTTTACTCTTGACTTTCTTATGCCGGTTTTTGACGACACATTACCTTCGCATTGGATACTAGATGTGAGTGCTAGATTTCATGTCACGCCGAGTCGTGAGTGGTTTAGCACATATGCTAATGGTATGCCTGGACATGTGTGTCTAGCTGATGGTTCAGTGCATGACATAGTTGGTGCAGGAGATGTCAGATTATCGTTGTCGAGTGGTGCATCATACGTGTTGCACGATATACGCCGTGTGCCAAGTTTGACGCAAAGCTTGATCTCTATGAGTCAGTTACGAGACAGTGGATGCCAGGTAGTGCTGGATGAGCACAGTCTAAGATTGCATCATGGATAGCTAGTCATAGCGAGAGGTGCTAGTGTTGGCACGATCCATGCGATGCGATTACATCACCTACGAGACAACACAGTCTTCGTGAGTAAGCATCCATGTAGAGAGACGAGGCACGTCTCCTTTGCGGATAGGTTTCATGATGCTCCAGTTTGTGAGCATGTTGAGCCAATTGTGCAGATAGTTGTGCAGCAGGGCATGTCATTCGTGGATATGATGATGGATATGGATGGCTTGAGTGTTGAGGATTCAACCGTGATTCACACATTCATGGATATGCATAGGCTAGAGGCTAATGTGTGTGAGTTAGAGCTAGGCATTGCTCTTACCACACAGGGTTTAGGACATAAAAATGCTCTTGGTGCGCATGTGACATGCGATGGACACAAGGATGGATTCCAGGGATTGGAGATCGGAGTTCGGGTGTCAGGGTGATTGCCATGAGTGGAGTTCTAAGCCAGGTTTAATTGAGATGGTCAAATTGGCAGAGATTGAGAGGGTTGCATCAGCATTCGGGAGTCTCATGTACGAGATACTCAACTTGAGACCCGAGATTGCATTTGTGGTAGGTGCATTTGTAGTGGGAGCAGTCAGTCATGCAATGAATGACGTTGGCCTTGAGCATAGGGGCACTTTGTAGGGTATGGTGAGATACCTGCAGGATGTGTGCGGCTTTGGTGAGGAGTATGGTGTCGATCGCTCTATACTTCCTAGACAATTAGAGCTAGATGCACAGATTGAGTGAGCCAGTGGGCATTGGCTGAGGTCATACTTGTGATGGCCTTGTACAGGTTTTGTACGGTTTTCTTTTCTCTCTCACGGCCACATTGGCCTTTACGTGGGAGGTTGTTGGGGTAAAGCCCCATGTGGCTGGTTAGGCCAATGCCTGCCCACTATACTTATTCATTATGTACATAATAGAATAAGGGTTCTCACATATAGAGAGTGAGTTTTAGCCCCTGCAAACACAAGGTCTCCTCCTCTCCTCTCTTCTCCATTGCTGCACACACTCACACACGCTCTCGCTCGTGCACTTCAATAAGTAGTGGAGTTCTATAGCATCCTTAGATGCTAGCAATCTTTTCGATAGCATTTTGAAATGCTCGCCTCTATGATAACATGAATCCTGGTCAAAGACTACATTTTGTATAGCGTTTTGAATCATAGCGCCCGTGATCAATTTTTAACAACATGGCATGGAGAGCTCATGAAGACAAAGCTTTTGGAAGCATTTTATGATGTTGCCCCGAGTGGCCTGTTTTGAGGTTGTGCTTGTGCTCGCAATATGAAAAGCCTAGTAGTTGTATGCTTGAAGGTCAAGGCAATCGTAAAGCTAATAGATGTTCCCACGAACCCTCGACATCAACCATTGACCAACACCAACTATTGGCTATGGGAAATGGATTGACCAGTTCCCAGTTATAGCGGCTTATGCACGAGCAAATTTCTCAAGGAAATCATTAATTTGTTTGGCTTGGAATTGTGCAACCACAAGAAAATGCACGAGTCTTCTAGAGGTCAAAGGCAAAGGCAAACTTGACAAGAATAGCAGATTCGGTACTTAGTTCACTGCCTCAATACCCATGAGGTCCAACTGTTGTTATAAATGTGACATGACGCTTTGTTTGGCTTGGGAATGCGAAGCCAAAGGCAGAAGCAAGAACTCACAGGAGGACAAAGGCAAAGTCAAGTTGGACAGACATAACAATGATAAATACCTAATAGAGGAGATCGGCATGGCACATGTGGTGACATCCACAATGGCTACAATGCCAGATTTCTAGTCATTGGAAATTGGCGCAACTAGCTTCAGCCAGAGAGAGTCTTGTGAGTGGCAAAGAGGGGCAAAATCAAGCTTCCTACAAATTATTTGGACCCATTTGTTGGAGTTCAAGTTATTGATGTTTGAACCCATGGGTCGGATTTCAAGGCACATGCATCTAGCAAGGAACCAATCAGACGTATATAAAACACTATGGATGAGTGCACCAATCCATTGTTGTTGATTGGATTATGGTCAAGATGTGTTACAAAGTTCATTGTCTAGAAAGTTTGGACGTGATGTGTTCATCATAGTTCAATGTTCACAAATGGGGATTCTTGGATTTAGTGTGGTCTACATTTTAATTTTCTACAAGGAAATCGGTGCTCATGATGGCAATCTTCTATCGTAAAAGTTTGAGGTTAGCATAATTGAGGTGTATCCAGTATCCCAATTGGTACTAGGGTGTCGGTAGTAGCTTATTCATCAACTTGATCTCACTATTTATGTCCACTATGAGCTGTAAATTTTACTTATTTGTCAAATTCTTGGGTAGGGCACTTTGCTAAGGGGACTGTATAAGTAGATCTAGTCCCCCATTGTATAATAAAAAATTCATTGCCAAGGTTGGTTGGTTCAGTAGTCTCTCTCTCTCTCTCTCTCTCTCTCTCTCTCTCTCTCTCTCTCTCTCTCTCTCTCTCTCTCTCTCTCGTATTCTCCACATTTTTCTATGCTTTTGCATCATCGACTTTGATAGTTTTCCAAACATTGGCATAAGCAATGGCCAGAATCTAGATGGGGAATGATAGCTAGGAACATATGGACCCCCAATGGTCCCCTGTGGTGAAGATTTTCCTAGCGAAGGCCATGTGGGGGGCCTTCCGATCGGCACTAAGATTCATGCTAGAGGAATTGGTTCAGATATGTGCTCATGGTATAAAGAGGAAAGTGAAGATCTTCTACACTTATTCCAAGATTTCTCGGCAAAGTCTTCAAATGGATTTAGAAAACATGGAGGATTACGCTTTATAAAAATGATCTACTCTTGGAAGGGAATATGCTAAAAGACCAAGCCATGCTAATTTGCACACAAAGTGTTCGCTTTTTCTTCTTCAAAGAGGTCTGGAGGATGAGGAACCTATGCGTATTCAAGAACTTCCTCTCCACTATTCAATTTAACGTGGTCATCCAAGAAAGTAGGGAAGTGTTAACATCAGTAGAAAAAAGGAGGACCTCAGGGAGTGGAAACAAACATGCAGTATACACCATCACTCTCAATTCTAGCTAAAGGTGGTGCAATGGTAAGTTTCATGATTCATCCCCAACCTTGCCCACGTCTACACCCATATTGCCCATTGCTTCTACTTTAGGATGCTATTGAAGACTAGGAACTGTTTCAAACTACCTAAGCCAACTCAGACTCGCTACCCTCTAACTATCTTGGTAACTCTCCTGGTTTTAGATTCAAGTAGTCCCTCATTGGGAAGGTTGTCCCTTCAAGGCACAATTTCTGCTAGAGAATCCTTGTATATATTTTGCAAAGTTGATATAGAGGAGCTAGCATACCTTGAGCTACTTTTGCCCAAAAACAAAAGGGCAGCAAAATAGAGTGCGGAATCTTCGGCAAAGAGAGCATGAGTGTCACTGTCTTTGTAGGATGTGGTGAGCATGGATGACAGTTGCACGCATGCATGCAGCTCTTGCTCAATATTTATCTTCTATTTTTCATGCAGTATCCTTGTCACTTGCTTCGTATGGAGGCCCTCTTTTCCATATGATGTGCCCGCATTCAGGTGTAGACCATACAGATTCCATGGATGGAAGCTTCTTAATTGCCTCCACAACAAGTTTCAGGCGAGCAAGCTCTTCCTCGCTTGTAAGCTTGGTGGAAAATAGACTGCACATCCAAGTCAAATATCCGCACACCTACATGTCACTTGAGTTTTCTTATACCGCCTCATCACACATTAAAAAAAGGCATTTACAAGCTAGTTAACGTGTAGCTTAGGATTTGACACGTTTAGCCACTCGATTGCTGCAGAAGAGGAAGCAAGGATTGGCCATCTCTACATCATGCTGCAGAAGTAGGCACATGCTTTCTGGGAGGAAATCAAGGCTTTTTGAGCAGGAAATTGGGGCTTTGGGGGGCCAGCGAGAGGACGAGGGAAGCAGGCATAGCGGCAATTGAAAATAGCATGGGGCTTCTCGTTTATACACACAAGCGTGCTCAGCAACATTTTTGGGATATAGGTGAGGATTTAGGGTCCTCAAGAGCAGACTTTATGAGTGTGCTTTTGTGTTGCAGGTTTGGTAGCAAATTAGCTCATGACAAAGGCGGAAAAATCATGGCTCCTCAAGGGTGCTGAGGTGACGTTTAGTTCATGTAGCAGTTCATGGTGGGATCAAGACATGGCAGTTTAGGGCAGGGCGTTGTTTCAGTGCATCAGGCTGAAGGGTAGCGCCGGTCTTGCTTCACCTGTCGTTTTCCTCTCTCTCCAATAGCTGGCCCCTCAACTATTATGGCAGCCCTGTCCCTACCTTTTCTTTTGCTTTCGACCTGCCACTTTATCACTAGTGTGCGTCATGGAGCAGTTCATGACAAGAGGCATGGCGGCTGAGGTGATAGACATGTTGCAATGCGTGGCAGGCTCAGAGTGCTCCCCCATAGACCTTTCAATAGGAAGGGACCTTTAAAATGTAGATGGACCCTTTTAAAAAGTTTAGTGCCCCATGTCAACATCTACTTCCAAGTTTCCCATGTTGAAAAATCCAAAATGAGCAAAAAAATAGAGAGGGAACTTACTGTCATAGGTCAAAAGCTTAAATGACTTGGAATACCAAGTCACAGAGGGCCTTTTTAAATCTAGAGGGTGGTTCAAGTACCCCCTAGAGTAAAGGGTGTTTTAGATCATGGCCCTCATTTAATGAACCTCTAAGAAATCTTGAAGGGTTTATGGGACAAACCATTTACCTTTAAAGGCCCCTCTAAAAGCACCTTTAGAGGGCCTATGAGGGAGCTTCAAGCTGGCATAACAGTTTCATGGTGCTTCAAGATCTTTCCTTAGCCTCGTTCATGGGGAGCTCACAGTAAAGTAGCAAGCGGCATGGTGGGCTTAGAGGATAGCAGCAAGGCGTCCATCATCACTTCTAGATTTCAAAACTAACGTCGGGTTTCAAATTTGACGGAGAAACCTAACGTAGTCGTTAACTAAGACGGACTTAGTCAATGACTAAGGGTGTGGATAATTTCATCTGAAGCTTGCTCAAACTAAAGCTCGAGCCTCAATAACACTCCCCCATAGGTTCATCAAAACTGATTATAGAGGGCCCTATAGTTACGACATGATGTACATGTAGTTTGACTTTGCAACTCCGTGAAATAAGTTGTCTCCTTAGGCGCCCCCAAGCTAGGGGGTGGTTGAACCACCCTCCACAATAGATAATCGCCTCCAAACCTATCACAACCAGTCAAAAGCAGTCTTCAACCACCTCGAGGGTGTTTTAGTTGGAGAGCTCACCGGCACTTGAAAGTGCTCGCCAAAATGCATGTATAATGGGCATCAACCATGCGCCATAACTATATGCAAACACAAGAGAACCAAAGACATGGCATTTAAAAAACCAGCCCACCCTTACCAAAGTGCGATGCGTAGACCACTCCACTAGTTTGTTGCTCGTAGGCCTGGAGATTTGGTGCAATATGATACACCATTTCTCTCTCAAGTTTGATATGCGAGACTCCATTCATGACGATCATCTCAAAGAGTGTAGCGTCTCACGAAGGACAAACTAGAAGAAATAGGAATATAACTTTAGTAAGTGCTTCATCTCCATTCTACTCGAGTAGTATTTGCCTCAGCACCTTAATTATGTATCACAAGTGTGTTTATACAATTTCTCATCATACATTCTAAACTATGACCTAAAAAAATGCATGAGCTTTTGTGAAATGTGCACCGCATACGTAGCTAGGTGTTGTTGGGGCAAAAGATCACAATGTTGATGGGGGGCACATGTGGTCCCTTTCCCTCAAATGTTGCCCAATGCCTCCCAAGTGGAATCTCATAAATCTGAGTTTCTTACACCAAGAATGTCTAAAATCTCTTGCAAATTTCATCTTGTATTGATTTCATTCCTCTTATAGTTTTCTATTCCGAAAATTTTAGCTAAAGCTCAAGTACCAAGTGGAATCCCCGGGTGGAATCTTTTAATTGTGGGTAGCACTGGACGCCTCAATCTCTGGTTTGAGCCTTGTTGGAAGAGTGTACAAGAGTAGCGCTATAGATTTTGCGAGGGAGGAACCACATATTTAACTAGGTACTATTGGGGAAATTTACCTCAAAGCTGATGGGGGTCAGTCGCCCCTTGGCATAATGGAAACTCTACCTAGGAACTTTACAACAATGATTTACAACACCACAACCTAGCATAGGGCGACCACCACTCAAGAACTTGGTTCACAAACATTTGTCCCAAAATTACGCATTTTTTCCCAAAATTCCTAAATATGTGTTATGATCAATAAACTGTTGAGCATACAACCACATAAAAGCTGCCCAAAGTGACTGTCCTATTCCCAAAGTAGCAATCTCATCATTATGTGTTGTCTTTAAATTCTATTTAGCAGATTAAGAACATCTGTCAAAATGTATTTTTTTTTTAAACCACCAGAATATATACTTTCTACCGAACTGAGTAGGTATAGATGCACCTACCTGGACGATGTTGTTTTCCTTGATTGTTGAAGCAGGTGTTGTGTGTCAGAGCATATGTAGCAGTAGCCCGAAGATACTCCACACCAGCTACCGCAAGGGATACCATCTTGCTTGCCAATAAATTTGATGTATGCACTGAGACACAGAAGAAGTTGAGAAGACTGCTTCCAGGTAATGTTGTCATGCTCGATAACAGAGTGTAGAGGGTGCTTCTAGTATTCGAGGAGCCATAAGGATGGGGGACTACTCCAATCCCTATGTGTGGAACATGATAGAGCCGATCCTTTTGTGTGTGTGTGTGTGTGTGTGTGTGTGTACACAATAGAGAAAGAGAAAGAGAGAGAGAGAGAGAGAGAGAGAGAGAGAGAGAGAGAGAGAGAGAGAGAGAGAAGATAACATATCGTATGTGTGTGTGAGATATGGATCGAGAAGAAGAGATAGAAAACGATTAAGAAACCCACGAGTGGGTTGATCAGAGAGGAGCGAGAACAGCTCCAACCAAATCGTGATGTGTGCTAAAAGTATGAGCGTGCAAAGAACCCTCCTGATAGGGATTACAACATGCATAAAGGGGAGAAAATTTGAGTTCAAAATTTGAAGCTCCTTATTGCAAGCCATGTGGAGGATATGTGTGTGTAGATACATGCACTATACAAAGCAAATGAGCCCTTGTTTTTCTGCCAAGTGCGAAAAAAGGCCTTTGACAACTGGGACCAAAAGGAAGGTAGGTGAGGTATCTGCCCCAGAAACATGGCACCAAATGTGCATGTGCTAGTGATGAAGGCATCCACGAGAGTTTAATACGGTGGGTGAGAGAGATTCTAAAATCGGCACAGTTTTGACCTCTGATATTCATATGTCCACTATACTATTTTGATCTCCCATCGTTTAAAATAGAGAAGTTCCACTATCTCACGTTTAACGTGTGTGTGTGTGTGTGTGTGTGTGTGGTGACGGGTATACATGTTTTGCAGAGAGTGTCGAAACTCAGATCTGCAAATCTGAGTTTTTGGCACTCTCGAATTATTTTTACAGGGTCGGCGTGCTATAAGCATCGCTATAAAGGTCGCTATAGGTTTTGTTATATAGCGACGCTCATAGTGGTGCCTATAGCAACGCCGAGACTTTTCCACATTTGAGCGCCGCTACGCTGAAGGACCAATTGTAGTGGTAGTTTGCTATGGCTACTTTTGGCATGCATCCATAATAGATCTCTCTACCCTCTGTTTCTTGTCATCCTTCTTTGCAATCTCTTCTCTCAAACGCTTTGCAACTGTAGGTGCCTGAGGAAGATCGCATTTGTGATGAGTTTTTTTAAAGCTACCCAAAAATTGGTCCCTAATGCGTGGTGAAGCAAAATTTACATTGCCACTCCTGATATCAACCACATGTGTTATGAGAAAATCCTCTCTCTTTTTCGGGGGCCTTTTCTTCCTTTCCTGACTTGGTACCACTTGTGCCGGGATTTTGGTCCATTGCTTGCATTAATAGCTGAAGGCATAAGAGCTTCATATTCAACTATAAAAACAATTCTCTACTTTTTAATATATATTTAAACTAAAAACGTCATTAAGAAAGCAATTAAATTTACACATTGTGCGATTTGCAATGCACTCTCTATCTGACATTATGCCTAAAACAAAACTATGTATTTTTCAATGAAATTACACTTTTAAGTACTCTCTGATTTGCAAGCAATAAGACATATTTAAAAACATCCTCAAAACATCACATTGCCTATATGTAATGATTTAGGAATTTTCACTTATTTACAGATGAAACATAGAATAATTAACTTAATACATTGGAACGATTATAATCATTTGCAAAACATAAACAAAAGTAACATTATTTATGATTTCAACCTCATGCACCAATACTCTTTTGCAATACATGGTGCACTCTCTATCTAACATTATTCATCAAACAAAACTATGAAATCTTTAATACAATTACACACTTGTACTGTTACCCAAACAAGGATTGTAGCCCCCTTATACATTCAATTGAATATATAAAAACTATTTTTACCCAATTAAGGATTGTAGCTTTCATATTGTGCAATGAGAAAAAAATATACATTAGTTAAAACCTATGATGGTGTGAAATGCAAGACTTCAAGGATCTTTACATACCCAATACACTAGTACAAGGCATCCAACCCTTAACTAACGAGTCCTTTTGGAAATATGTTCATCTTCTAAAACCAACTTTAGTCCCTTTATGGACTAGTGGCTTTGTCACAATGAGCATGACTTTTAAGAGGTTCCATTTTTTTGGTATCATAAATTTTCTTTTGGTCAAGGATTTTAATTTTTTTAGAAGTGGTTATATTAAGAATTGCACTTAGCCCAAAAATAGGACGTGTGACTTTGTAACCTTAGGTCAAATCAAAAGGAGAAATAATTGTACCCGACATTAGGATACACTCCCCAGGGATTTTCTTAGTCAAAATGCCAAAGATAGTAGAGTTTTAACTATATACAAAAGGGCCCATTGGGAAAATAGAAAAGCTCGACAGGTTTACCAACACAAGTGGTTTTTGCAGGTTACCAAGAGGGTTACGTTAATATTTTACATGGTCACGTGATTTTTCATGTGTGATGACTCATTGATATTAATGTGTTCACAAGTTTGTGATCACATTAATGAAATCCTTGCTACCCATTCACCATGAATATGATGCTACCGCTTTAGTTTTAGAGTTCTACAGGGTAAACACTTCTGTACCACCACCATCTCATTGCAAGGCTGCTTTATATAGTGTGATCAAGTAGTATAGTCCTTTAATAAAATATGATGTAGCACAACAACAACATCCACAACATCAATACTCCTCGCAATCAACACCTAATTTTGAAATGTTGCATCAATCAATACTCATAGCAATCAACACCTAATTTTGAAATGTTGCATCAATCAATACTCATAGCAATCAACACCTAATTTTGAAATACCGCATCAACTAATATCTCAGTAGCATTTTGCCAACCCGGTCGTGCAACAACAAAATGTCTCTACCACCCTACTACCCCTCTTGGCACGAGCAACTACTTGTTTTTTACTTCTCCATTTGGCATGAGAGCCTTGGCACTCCATTGACGCCAAGGTTTGCTCTATTTTGATATTGTTGTCTGGAAAGAGAAGATTTTTTGTAATTTTTATATAGTGATGACTTATCTTTTGGCTCTCAAAAAGGCATTGCAAAATTGCAACCAAGAAGTTAACTGAATCTTTTATGTCTTTAGTACTAGTATTTTTAAGATTAGTCATTGTTGAATAAAGGATCATCACACATCAAATCTTATGGAGATGGATATATATCACAAAAATATTTCATCCATGTCACAATGATCCATGCTCTTACCTTCTTGATCCTTGCCTCATTCATCAACATTGGGATGACTACCTACTTGTTGATGCACGAGCAAGTGATGTTCCATGTTTTGAGTGAGTCCCTTTTAGCCCCATGAGTCCCCAAGTCGAGTCCAATGCATTGTAAGCTCACTCCCCCCACATGAGGCATTGGAGTTGATGTTGTCCATTTAGTCATGTCAAGAGAAGGTGTGGTATATTAGTTGGCCAGACACTTGGTAGATGCATCCTGGCATATAGCCCTTGTAATCAACTCCCTATATCTAATATAAAGAGGTGCCTAGCAATGGGGAAGGCATGTTGGAAGATTCGTGTTGTTGATCTTACAAAAAAAATATGGAAAAAGATATCCATCATCTTTATCCTTAGGCAGGGAGGTGTGGAGTGTGCGGTGCTTGGTCGGGGACAAGCCCATATGTGACGCATAGTGTGAGTGCCAAACCGATGGCATTTGGTTGTACCCTTTTCGATAACATATGCTACAATATAATGTCAAAGTAAAGACTTAGCCACATGTCATCATATCAAGTCTTGGGCTTGGAAGAGGTGTGTGTGTGTGTGTGTGTGTGCGCGCGCGCACGCGTGTGCATGCGTGTGCGTGCGTGCGTCTATGTCTGTAGCTATTTTACCATAAATAATATGACATAATTAAACTTTTTACATTCAAAATACAGCAGGCTTTAGAAGAAATGAAATGATAAGTACAAAAGCAACTCAGACTTAGAATTATTTTTGTACAATGTTTGTAAGAATGGAGCCTCATTCCAGTATACGAAGTGATAGAAGAACTTCCCAAGTAGTAAGTGAATGTGTAATCCAGTGTAGGACAACTAACCAAGGCCAAAGAAAACCTTCCAAGACAAGATAGAGTCCTTACCTGCATCCATCCAAACAAGACAACAGATATGTTAGCCTTGGATGTGTTTTACAGTTATCAATGGACTATACCAGTTGTTATCCATGTCGATCTTAAAAACTTTTTTTCAACTTTGTACAAGCTCAGTCCATAGTAAATGTTTTAATTCCTTAAAAAGGAACCCAAAATTTTCAATTTATAGAAGAATTTTACATCATTTTTATTAGAAGGCCATTACCCCTTCTAACCCAAGTGTCAGAATCTCCCCTTATTTAGTTAGAGTTCATCTTTTAGTGACAAGCACTAATTAGTGCAGTAGGTTTTATCTTTTTATAAAAAAGTTCCTTTAGTAGTTTCAATCCAGCCATAGGCTAGTTCAATGTTTGTTTTAAGGTTGGGAAAAGTGTTAGGCCCATCACGTTACCATAACTTACCTATTTTGTAAGTTAACCTACCTTATTCATCCTTTCGGCCAACCCAGGTGGCAAGAAGCCCTTGCAAAATCCAAATGAGAGCATGAGTCTTCCCTCTTTTTTAGGAAATTTTTATGCTATACAATATGCAATTCCATATGTGAATATAAACAGGAGATCCTTGTAGAAATTTCATCATTCAACTAGTAATCAAAAGAAGTGGTGTTAAAAAAGAACCATCAAACACCCATAAGCAGTAGGTTCAATCCCTACTTTCACCATAATTTATAAGATCATAATGCCTATGTAACAATCGATAGGCAGTGTATCAACCAGACTTTAGGGAACCATCACAAAAGCAGTCATGGCGACATCCTATATCATAGTAATGTAATTAACATTGTGTAATGGTAAACCCTCTTTTTGTTCAAAAAATCCTACCTAAGCAGCAGTCGGCACAGTAACCACAAATAACCAAGTAAACGGGAACAGTAATCGCTAGTGAGCCAGCAGACAGAATGTAAAGTATTGCCATTTTTGATATATAAAGCCATGTTCAGAAACAATAACAGCGTGCTTCTTGGCCAAAAATAACTCCTTAGTGGTGTGCGGAGGGTGAAGCAACACCCCCCTTTTCAAGCTCTTCATCAATAACATAAGGTTTAACCAGTCATAGAGTAGTAGTCATGCAACAAGGCAATAGCCAGTGGTCAAACCACCGACCTAGTAAGTAAATGTGAACAGTAATCGCTAGTGATCCAGCAGACAGAACGTAAAGTATTGCCATTTTTTATATGACCCACTGGCTATTGTCAAACCATCGACCCAGTGGTCAAACCACCGACCTAGTAAGTAGATTTAAAAAAAAAACCAATTTTTAACATCGACAGCAGGTGGTGAACCATCAGCAATCACATGACATAGAGAACCCTCGTGTTTGGGATTAAAACCTTGCAGGAAGACACAACCCATAGCTTCCTACTACATTTGTGTAAATAATCCTCTCATAGTGACATGCCTTCACAGCATACACATATAGCCATAAAACAGGTGAGAAAAAACCATAAAATAATAGTTGCCAACCTGTGTCACTTGAGTTGAGAGCTCCATGCTTTGATGTAGTGGAGATTCAGATACGCAGTCACTATCTTCATGCAACCAAATAGAGTACAATCAAAGCTAAGTGAGGGGCAGAGATGCGCCCTCACATTTTAAATAGAGGAGGGAGGGAGGTCGCCATAACTGCATAGCGTGCAATTATCCATGCATGGGGAGATCTCCAGCAGAGATGGTGAGGCCGCCTGCACGGTGCAATGAGGAGGCAACCAGGTGCTTTCACGGCCGGGTTCCCAAGGTAATACCACGATGTTAGTCACTCATATAATGAGAAGGGCTACGTCCCATGGTAGTGCCCATAGGCAGTGGGTTTTAATATAGTCCCAGAAGCCAAGTAAGCTTGGGAATACACTTAAGTTAGGTGGTACAGTATGTGTGTGTGTGTGTGCCATTTAGCCAAGGCAAAAATACCACCACCTCACCAAGCCTTTAGTAATCCTGAAGGGCCAAGTCCCATAGTGGAGACTCAACATTTTGAAGTTTTTGTAAAAGGAGAGCAACAAAAATGTTAGGAATCTTTTAAGTAGCACTGTGTGTGTGTGTGTGTGTGTGTGTGTGTGTGTGTACGTACCCACCCTGTCCCAGGCACCAAACACAATGAGTCAATAGTAGGCCCATTGTGAATGGGCCTACTTCCTTATTAGAGAAATGAGATTTTCTCGGTTAAAGTGTAACCCAGGCCAGTAACCCAGGCCAGCCACGTTGAGTAAGATATTGTAAGATTATGTCTAGAATCTAGTTTTTGTAAAAAACGTTATGACAATACTTCCTTATTAGTAGTTTAATATCTTCCAACTCAAGGAGATAGTCGGAAGAGGAGTAGATGATCAAGTACAACAGGCTGATACAAGTGCTAATAGTAGCCTTATGAGGCCTATTACTATTCCTTTTAATGAACTCCACAGGTGGCAGTTTCAGGAGATCCCTTTTCCATACATACCTTAGATCATAACCTCCAACAGAAGGAATATGAAGAGAGATAAAAAGGTTAAGGAATTGTACCAATGTGCAAAAAGCCCCATTGGGTGTTATGAACTCATGTAAAGAAGTAGGTTCAATCCTTAGGCAGTGAGGATAAATCAGGCAGATTTCTCTAAGGAAGGTTGATGCTTAATAAGTCATCCATATACCTATAGGTATGTCCAAAATGTGAAATATTATCCTTGCTAGATTCCATGGCTTTCCATGGCTTTGAGAAACCATTTGTATTCGAAGAAGGCTAGGTAAATATTACAAATAAGTGGATTAAGCAACCATGAGATGTAAAGACAAAGCTTCTCTTTGTTGAAGTGTAAGGGGTGTTCAGAGTAAGATTTTTTTATCCACCTGGGTTTCCTAGAGAGTGAAATGTAGAAAAGACACTTTTTTCTAGTATTGGAGAAGGCCATTTTAATCACTTTGGCTAGAACATTCTTAAGGCCAAGATCCCCATCAAGGGGGATGTTTTCATAGCATTGTATGATATCTGCTGAAAAAAACGTGGAAGATTTGTTTTGGGAGGTCAAGAGAGACCTCAATGGAGTTTTTGTTAACCAAAAGGGGTTGTACTAAATATGTAGGAAGTCATGGAAAATTTTGTGTTTAGTGGCACAAATAAGTTCTAACTCAGCTAAAACTAGTTCAAGGCAAAGTATTATATCCTTAGTGATATCAGTAAAGATACCATTAGAAGCATGAGATATCCATATGAACTTATGCTTATGTATCTTATAGGTGGAAAATAGTACAGGTAATTTAGTGTTATGTACGCAATACCCCAAATTCTCTAAGTGTCTAGAGATGCCACTGGTAACTGTTTGTAATGAGGAGTTAATTCTAATAAACTCTTTCCCGGAGACTCAATCACGGGCAGCATTACCATGCTAGGTTTTTGTAGATAAGAGTGGGACATTTAGAGCTTTTATCAAGCCCCCAACTACGAACCATTTGTAAAAGATTTTTTGAAAATCAAGAGCAAGTTGTGATGCTAGCTAGGAGTTATCAGTGGATAACCATTTTCTAGGAATTTGTGATATTTTCTGAAAGATACATTCTTCCACCAATTTAGTTAAGTCCAGTAGGACTGTCTTTTCCAGTCGGAGAGAACTGACAAGATCAGTTAAGCAGCTTAATATAGCTGATAGAGCAAGATAAGGGGTTTTGGGAGAGCTAGGTATGTGGTTGAGCCCATTGGCCAAGATTCTTCGTATTTTTTTATTCTCAATAATGCGAAGATCACAGGTACAAACGTACATACCATATGAAACAAAGTTCGTGCAGAATGTGGTAAATTCATAGCAAGTACAATCGGGAATTGATTCATGTCGAAGAAAATCATTACTATAAACCAAGTTTTTAACGGGTTGTTGATATATCCAACCAATGAGAACATTATCGAGTAATTTGTGATTGCCAAAAAGTAAGTCAAAGCACTCACAAAAAAGAGCTTTAGGTTGTATCCAATCAAGAAGTACATTGTGGAAGAGACAGTGTATGTAGATATAGTCACGGTTAGGAGCAATTTTGATGAGAGACCTTCATCCACAAGGGCTTGTAGTAACCTGCAAATCGCCAAGGATTACAATTCAAGAAAATTCATGATGGGGGAGTTTCTGCCTCTTCCCCTAGTGTAGCTACGAGCCTTCCCTCGGCCGGAGGAAGAGCTAGGAGTTAAAAAATATGTAAAAGAGCTGGGGGTAGTAAGAGAATTGGGTCTTTTCAGAGCAGGGGAATCATCCTCATCAATACATGGTTTGAGTAAGCCAGTCGGAGAGAACTGACAAGATCAGTTAAGCAGCTTAGTACAGCTGATAGAGCGAGATAAGGGTTTTTGGGAGAGCTAGGTATGTGGTTGAGCCCATTGGCCAAGATTCTTCGTAATTTTTTATTCTCAATAATGCGAAGATCACAGGTACAAACGTACATACCATATGAATCAAAGCTCTTGCAGAATGTGGTAAATTCATAGCAAGTACAATTGGGAATTGATTCATGTTGAAGAAAATCATTACTATAAACCAAGTTTTTAACGGGTTGTTGATTTATCCAACCAATGAGAACATTATCGAGTAATTTGTGATTGCCAAAAAGTAAGTCAAAGCACTCACAAAAAAGAGCTTTAGGTTGTATCCAATCAAGAAGTACATTGTGGAAGAGACAGTGTATGTAGATATAGTCACGGTTAGGAGCAACTTTGATGAGAGACCTTCGTCCGCAAGGGCTTGTAGTAACCTGCAAATCACCAAGGATTACAATTCAAGAAAATTCCTGACGGGGGAGTTTCTGCCTCTTCCCCTAGTGTAACTACAAGCCTTTCCTCGGCTGGAGGAAGAGCTAGGAGTTTAAAAATATGTAAAAGAGCTGGGGGTAGTAAGAGAATTGGGTCTTTTCAGAGCAGGGGAATCATCCTCATCAATACATGGTTTGAGTAAGCTAGTAATGATCTTTACACCTTTGTAGTTAGCATAGGTAGTTAGGTAGATTCCTGATTCATAAGATTTCAGCTCTTTCAAGATGTCCAACATTAATCCACGAAAGATGTTAAAGGCAATCTAAGCAATTACGATTTCTTTAGCTTGGCCACCCAACCAAGAGCAAATAAGTGAGAGGTGAAAATCCACTGGTTTTTCTGGGAAGAGTAGGTCAAGATGGTTGAGAATAAACCAAATGGCATGGTCAAACCACATGATGTTGGATTCGCAAGAGGCTTTAGGGTCAAGAAACTTGCAGACACATTTAACATAGGGCCGAAAAACATTCCAGATGGATTTAGTGTAGAAGTCCGGGTTACTTTTAGCAAACTCCATGTTCCCTTTAGTACGGATGTATAGGCCAATATTGGAAGGGCATTTAGAATGGTCAATCAGATTGAGGCTGAAGGGTTTGATGAGCACTTCTTTGTCAAGAAATTGTCCACCTTTTAAGATCTTGAGTCTACAGTCTTTGACATTTGAGGTAGGGAGGTTGGCAAGGTATACCCAGGTTTCACTTTAAATGGGTGCTTAGAAAGCTTTGTTGGGAAGAACCCAAAGCTGATGGTCTACACCAAAGGACTCGATTTTAATATGTCTAACAAGTAAGAAAGGAAAAACCTTAGAGATTTTTGGCAGCAGTTCCAAGAGGTTGGAGTCATTGAGGGAACAAAGATTACTTTGGAATTCTTTGACAGCTTTAAGAGCCACACCATCCCTACAAAAAATACCACCGGTTTGAGGGATAGTCGGGGTAGCAGGTGTACAGATGAAGGATGGATTGAGGCCGCATGGCTTCCTTAAAAAGTTAGACAGATCAGCTCCTGAAGAGGAGAAAAGTGCAAGCTCTTGTTGGTATTGTAGAGAGAGGATGGGAAGCTGTGCAATGTACTGAGCAATAGAATTTACTCCTTCCTTGGAGTCCTTGTCTAAGGTAGCCAAAACTTTAACCCAATCATTAAAAGACAGCATGTGTAAGATAGACATTTTCTTGTTTGAGGCAAGAGCCGAGTCATTAATTAGTTGAGAAACATCCAAGCTGTTAATACATCTGAGAACAAGAGATGTGGCTGCAGAGAGGGGCTCAGAGGTCAATTCCAATCCTTGAGAGAGAGCAAGAGTCTGCAATATACCAAAAAAGGTAAGTGAGGATATATTTACTGATAGTAGTAAGTAAGACAATCCTTGGCCTTTCTAGCAAGGAAGGGTCTGGTTCTAAATGCCAAAGCATTTTTTGGTTTATGGTCTTTAAGGTACAACTTAATCTGTTTGAAAATCTTTGTATGATTCTCAGGGATGTGTTTTACACTCATGCGAGCTGTCATTCTAAAAGGTTTGTGGTCCTGAAAGGAAATATAACAATATGAATAAGATTAGTTACAGTAAGTCGGGCCTGTAAACCTTAAACCGGCAAAGTCAAAGACTATAATAGCCGTGAGCAGGAGACCAGAAAAATAGTCTAAGAAGGACCACCTAACACCAGTCAACCAACGAAGGGATTATAGACTGTGGGTCAATCCTAGAGCTATGTTTCAAACTTAGTTTCCAAAGCCAGCATCTTGATTTTTCCAGAAAGAAAAAACCTTATGTGTAGGATGTGTATGTAGTTGTTTTACCATAAATAATATGACATAATTGAACTTTTTACATTCAAAAGACAACTGTCTTTAGAAGAAATGAAATAATAAGTACAAAAGCAACTCAGTCTTGTACAATGTTTGTAAGAATGGAGCCTCATCCATTATACAAAGTGATAGAAGAACTTCCCAAGTAGTAAGTGAATGTGTAATCCAGTGTAGGACAACAGCTAACCAAAGCCAAAGAAAACCTTCCAAGACAAGATAGAGTCCTTACCTGCATCCATCCAAACAAGACAACAGATATGTTAGCCTTGGATGTGTTTTACAGTTATCAATGGACTATACCAGTTTTTATCTATGTCGATCTTACGAACTTCTTTTCAACTTTGTACAAGCTCAGTCCATAGTAAATGTTTTAATTCATTAAAAAGGAACCCAAAATTTTCAATTTATAGAAGAATTTTACATCATTTTGATTAGAAGGCCATTACCCCTTCTAATCCAAGTGTCAAAATCCCCCCTTATTTAGTCACACTTCATCTAATTAGTGTAGTAGGTTTTATCTTTTTATTAAAAAATTCCTTTAGTAGTTTCAATCCAGCCATAGGCTAGTTCAATGTTTGTTTTAAGGTTGGGCAAAGTGTTAGGCCCATCATGTTACCAGAACTTACTAGTTTTGTAAGTTAACCTACCTTATTCATCCTTCCGGCCAACCCAGGTGGCAAGAAGCCCTTGCAGAATCCAAATGAGAGCATGAGTCTTCCCTCTTTTTTAGGAAATTTTTATGCTATACAATATGCAATTCCATATGTGAATATAAACAGGAGATCCTTGTAGAAATTTCATCATTCAACTAGTAACCAAAAGAAGCGGTGCTAAAAAATAACCATCAAACACCCATAAGCAGTAGGTTCAAGCCCTACTTTCACCATAATTTATAAGATCATAATGCCTATGTAACAATCGATAGGCAGTGTATCAACCAGAATTTAGGGAACCATCACAAAAGCAGTCATGGCGACATCCTATATCATAGTAATGTAAATAACATTGTGTAATGGTAAACCCTCTTTTTGTTCAAAAAATCCTACCGAAGTAGCAGTTGGCACAGTAACCACAAATAACCAAGTAAACGGGAACAGTAATCGCTAGTGAGCCAGCAGACAGAATGTAAAGTATTGCCATTTTTTATATATAAAGCCATGTTCAGAAACAATAACATCGTGCTTCTTGGCCAAAAAATACTCCTTAATGATGTGCGAAGGGTGGAGCAATACCCCCCTTTTCAAGCTCTTCATCAATAACATAAGGTTTAACCAGTCATAGAGTAGTAGCCATGCAACAAGGCACCAGATAACCTGCCATCCTGCAACCAAAATTAGTAGGCAAGAAAAAATCCCTGTTTGTATCGGTTACTAGGGCAAAAAAAGGGCATAGCCAACCCAGTGGTCAAACCACCGACCTAGTAAGTAGATTTAAAAAAAAATAGTTTTTAACATCGACAGTAGGTGGTGAACCATCAGCAATCACTTGACATAGAGAACCCCCGTGTTTGGCATTAAAACCTTGCAAGAAGACACAACCCATAGCTTCCTACTACATTGGTGTAAAAAATCCTCTCAGAGTGACATGCCTTCGTAGCATACACATATAGCCATAAAACAAGTGAGAAAAAACCATAAAATAATAGTTGTCGACCTGTGTCTCTTGAGTTGAGAGCTCCATGCTTCGATGACGTGGAGATTTAGATACACAGTCACTATCTTTATGCAACCAAATAGAGTACAACCAAAGCTAAGTGAGGGGCAGAGATGCGCTCTCACCTTTTAAATAGAGGAGGGAGGGAGGTTGCCATAACTGCATAGCGCGCAGTTATCCATGCGCGGGGAGATCTCTAGCAGAGATGGCGAGGCCGCCTGCAAGGTGCAATGAAGAGGCAACCAGGTGCTTTCACGGCCGGGTTTCACCCAAGGTAATACCACGATGTTAGTCACTCATGTAATGAGAAGGGCTATGTCCCATGGTAGTGCCCATAGACGGTGGTTTTTAATAGAGTCCCAGGAGCGAAGTAAGCTCGAGAATACACTTAAGTTAGGTGGTACAGTATGTGTGTGTGTGTGTGTGCCATTTAGCCAAGGCAAAAATACCACCACCTCACCAAGCCTTTAGTAATCCTGAAGGGCCAAGTCCCATAGTGGAGACTCAACACTTTGAAGTTTTTTAAAAAGGAGAGAGACAAAAATGTTAGGAATCTTTTTAAGTAACACTGTGTGTGTGTGTGTGTGTGTGTGTGTGTGTGTGTGTGTGTGTGTGTGTGTGTGAGAGAGAGAGAGAGAGAGAGAGAGAGAGAGAGAGAGAGAGAGAGAGAGAGAGAGAGAGAGAGAGAGCAAAGGGTATCGAGGGAGGTGAAACCCTGGTACTAGAAGCCTAGATGAGGAGTGGACTAAATTTTAAAAAGCCAATGTGTATTTATTTATGCCAGACTCCACACCTCCCCTTGCGTTAGAACTTCAATCACGAGCACCCACTCCTCTGGCTTTTGCTACAGACATCGAGTGCAACCTATCATACTTGAATAGATTCCATTAAGATTTTTTCAATTTTCTCTTCATATTTACAAACATAATTCCCAAGAGATTTTGAAGATTTATCTCATGACTCTTGATCTCTAAACATGATGCCCTAGAGGATTAGAGGAATATCGATAAGCACTCTACCACGCTTAGGTGATACAAAGTTAATTCCAGTGGGAGTTCACAAACATTTTGAAAACACTAAACGCTTCATCCTTGTGCTTGAGAAAGTAAACCCATACTTTCCTCGAGTAATCATCTATAAATGTCATAAAGTAAGAAGCTCCCCCTAGAGATAGGTTAGGCATAGGTCCACACAAATCACTATGAACAAGTGCCAACTGTGTATCTCTTCTACTGCTTCTATGCTTATGTGACTGCTGTGTTTGCTTACCATACAGACAATGTTCACAGAATTTATAATCATTAAATGAAAAGCCAGGCAAATAACCAGAACGAGACAAGATTTCCATTCCCTTCTTGGACATATGTCCTAACCGGCTATGCCACAAAGAAACGTTCGGCTGCTCGGTTACATTGATTACATTTTTAGAGACATTTGATACATAAATCATGTAAAGTCCTCCAGACTTTACTCCATGTGCTACTGTCATAGAACCCTTGGATATCTTCCACATGTTCTGTCCAAAAGTGGTGACGTAGCCAGCATCATCAAGTAAACCTGTGCTGATCAAGCTCTTTGTAATTGCAGGAACATGTCTCACATTCTTCAGCGTGAAAGAAGAGCCATTCTGAAACTTCAATTGCACATCTCCAACACCTAAGATCTCACATGTCTGCCCATTGCCTAGCCGAACATGATCTTTAGTGGTCACATAAGAGGTAAACCACTCCTTGTTTGGAGACACATGAAGTGATGCCCCTGAGTCTATAATCCAGTCACTCAGTGCATTTCCATCAGATGATGTAAGAAGAGCTGAGTCCATTGTATTCTTCAAGAAGTAGATGTCTCCTGACACTAGACTGTCATCCTCTGCAACAGTGTTTGTCACATTTATTTCTTGAATCTTCACTGAGGACTTGTTCTTCTCACCATGGTCTTCAGTTTTCTCTTTGCCTTTTTCTGCTTTCCATTCTCTGCAGTCTCTTTTCATGTGACCCTTCTTGCCACAATGGTAGCATTCTATGTCACTCTTGCCTTTAGCACTACGGGACTTGCTACGAGACTGATTCCTCTTTCCACCTTTGTACTTTTCTGTGGTCCTTCCCGTGACAACTAAGGCTGTTCCTTTGCCTTTGTCCATTGTCTTTCTATTGGTTTCTTCAGTAAGCAGACTTCCTTCTACACCTGCTATGTTCAAACCATCTGGAGATGCAGAATTACTCAAAGCTGTGCGAAAAGTGTCCCAACTTTCCGGCAATGTGATCAACAGGAACATAGCTCTAACAGGTTCATCCCACTCTGCTTCTCATAAAGATCACTCAGCTTTAACCATGCTTGATAAGCCGACATCTCGTCTGCTACATTGAAGTAAACGCTTTCTACCAAAGTCAGCATAATGGTAGAAAGTGCCAATTCATCCATTTCGCTCCATTCATCTTCGTCCATATCTTTTGGTTTTATCCCCTTGAGATTTATAGGTTTTATCTGCTTCTTTTGTACCAACACGTGCCAAATCTGCTTCTTCCACAATGGGAAATTGGTTCCATCCAGCTTCTTGATATTGTAAAGAGCAGTGTCCTGTGATCCAGCCATAGCTACGCTTCACAGTGGTTTACTTTCCTGGGAAAAATTCGGCAGAGTTTCCCCTGTAAACTGACCTCTGAACCAATATCAACCTGTCAAATGAACCAAGAAAGCTTCAGATTCTGCATAAATTTCGGCAGAGTCTCCTTTGTAAAATGGCTCTGGTGTACTCAAAAAACAGACCAAAAAACAGCTCAAAAAACACTGTCTCTCTGACATTATAAGCTGCGGGTAAACCTGTCCTGCACCTGTACTGTCTGTCACTGTCCTGTAAGCATAGACTGCGACAATGCCTCAACGACAGTAAAGCAAAGATGCAATCCCAACTGTCTAACTCACAGTCAATACATCCTAGCTGCCTATCTAAGGGTGCTCGAGGGATCGCTCCAAGACCTGTATCACCGAAAGGATCTCAACATTCGAGAATCCCCCAGCTCAATAAAACCTCACTCGACCCTCAACAAAGGCTGCAGTAAATCTGACAGTACATAGACTTCCCACAAAGTCATACATCCACAAATTTCCCACTGTATGCTGTAACCGCTGCGGCGGTTGTTTGCTGCGTGACTCATAGCCAACAAACCCTCAACAAACATACATCATCTCTGACAATACATCCCATGTGGAAGTACCTGCAATGTCAGGATGAAATCTGGAATATCAAGCAGCAAACACAAGCTACCTGATGAACTAGTGGATGTCGCCTACAGTCTGTGTGTAGATGCGCCCGTGTCGTATGTGACACGCCTCCAAGAACTGTGAGCCGTCCTTCGATGTGTAGACAACCACAAATCAACACTATGGGAGTGTCGATATCCTCAGCACCTGTAGTCGTAGGCCGAAAACCCCAAATTTGCAGAGTCGGATCTGCACCTGCCGAGACCACATAGTCGAAAATGGCCTGCGCAGACCTTTGTCGAAGCCGAACGGTGGCCGAGATGACGGTGGCCTGTCGAATTTCACTCCAATCTGAGCTGGTGACTCTAGCCTCCTGCAGTGCTGCCCCGAGCCTCGATTTGAGCTCTGATACCAGTTGAAGGAGTACGAGCGGAAGTGCGACGCGAGAGAGAGTGCGAGAAGAAGAGCACGACGATATGGTGAACTCGCTTTTATGTAATGTGTAGAGCATAGTGAGTTCGTATTAGGTTTTTACAAAAGAATATGTGTACATACCTGGCGGCCCGCCCACTTACCTGGGCGATCACATTGGGCTTTATACCCCAACAGAGGGCTGCTCACTTACATCATACTGGGGATGAGTTTGTACTACATAACTTGTCTTCGATTGAAGCCACTTAACGTATCTCAAATCACTTTAGTAATCTTGGGTATTTTCTTGATGCTATCAAATTACCTGTATTATTTCCTACTTATAAGCATCACAAACATAAATTTTGGTGGATTTTGGACGCCTCGAATGGGATCCTTACAAGAATTACTAAGGACATAACTTTGTGCCTAAGTCTCATATTAACTAATTTTGAATCAGTCTGTGCAAAGAAACAAAAAATATGTTTGGATTTTCTTAAAGTCCACTACAATCCATTTTGGCTAAAAAAACTTTACAGAAGGAACACTCAACTTCCCCAAACAAATTTTTTAATATCTTTTCTGTTGACATTACTCAATGCTACAAAAACATCCCCCTCAATGGAGATATTGGGTTGAAAAACATTTTGAAAAAGATGATTAAGATTGCATTTGGAAATGCTTAATTGAGAAGCCTTTTTTGCACTTCTCTTGCAAATAAACCTAGATGGACAAAAAGGACTAACTTAACACATATTGCCCACTTTGATGAGAATAAGCTATATGACCTAATTTCATGGCTTCTTGATAATTGTTTTATACATTTTGGTGGCAACTACTATAACCAATGCCTCGATATTCCAATGGGCTTTTCCTGCTCACCACCTATGTGTAACCTATACCTAGCCTAATTTGAATATAAATGGTTTCTTAAAACAATGGAAAATAAAAATGTCTACCACACTCTTTCCCTTTTTAATCATACCTATAGATACATGGATGACATCCTTAGTCTTTATAATAAGACCTTTCACGTTAATATATCCTAACTTCCTTAAGATTGAACATACCCTAGGTAGTGGTTTTGCTACTCCTTCTTTTCCACTATTATACAATTCCTTAACTTCTCAATCCTACTACGCAGCCCCTGCAATGGTGACTTTGATCTCTGTTTTATTTGGAAAAGGGATAGCTTAAATATCTCTTTTGCTGAGTTTATAAAAAAGAAAAGTAATTGGCCATGTAAAGTCGTGCTAAATACATGTATTAGTTTACTATACATGATTTTCTATTCCTCTTATGATTGCTTCATGACATGGGAGGATATCAAACACCTTATTAACAAATTTTTCATTAATGGTTTCAATAGAATCGACCTAATTAACACCATCACTAAAGCCATCTCACATAATAATTGGCTTGACTTAAGACTTAATCATACTAATCTCATCACATTAATAAGGAAGTTGGCCCATAGTCAATGGGCCTACTGCCGTCTCATCGACTATGATGCATGGGATAGGGCGAGTACACACAGACACATATCATTGTCGTCTTCGATTAGCTCTTGATGACTAACTTAACCTTGTTTTATACACACATGCTACAAACATCTCTTAGCAACCTACTAATGATTGTGAACCCCTTAAACCCTTTTTTGTTTTAAACTACTGCTATTACTATAACTGTAAACCACTTATCTGATCAACCAAGTGTCTAGGTGGGAACAAACCCCTATGCTTCAAAATTTTGTATTTCTCTCACTAATTTGGGGAACTTTCACCCTTTTTCTGTCTATGGAACCCCCCTCTCTAAACCTCTTGTGGGAATGGTACCCTTTACGAGCGCTTGTGGTGTGATACCCTTTCTGAAAATAAAATCTCAACAATTAAAGGGGTTATAACCCCCAAGCGGGATGGGTAATTAAATTACCTCTCATTATATGTTTGTTTCCCTTTCACTCTCGCTCCCTCTTTGACGCGCACCTCCTACAGCCGGTTGCATATGTGATGCGGACCTCTTTTCTGCTACTCTCTCTCTCTCTCTCTCTCTCTCTCTCTCTCTCTCTCTTCCCCCCCCAACTATGCCTCTGCTGAATGCCCGTGGCGACTGGGTGGTGTTACTGCATGCCTCGAGGCTTGGACCATTTGAGTGAAGATCGTGGGGATGCTCCACTCAATGAAAATGAAGGTGAGGGTTTCTTTGGCCCCTCACTTAGCCATTTTTTGTTGGTGTGAGTCTCGAAAAGTTAGATTGACCATTGTCCTTCTCTATTGTATGCTTTGTTTGGTGGATTGATTCAATGCCCTGCATGGAGTTGGTCAAATAGGGCGAGCCCTCGCAGGTTGGTTCTAGAAGATGTTGTGGTTTATGCACCTTAGTTTCCATTGCCTTAAAGAGTTTTTTACCTTGCGCATATGGTAAAACAATTCTCTATTAATATATGGTGGTTTCTGTTGTCGAGGCTGACTATTATGCGATTGTGATTGCTTGAAATAATTACTTCCTAGTTTAACTACTACATAATATTTTTCAAAAGGGTATTTTTGGACTTTAAACATTGGTTTCAACTTAGCTGGCTATGCTCTGTCGATATTTGGTGATGATATTTTTTATAAAAAAAACCGGCACACACTTCATCTGGTTCTGGTTTTTTTTAAAGGCCATGAGAATGATTGAGCAATATGTGGTGCTCCTTCTCATGGCATGAGGATTTTATGTACTATTATAGCTTTGTGTTCACACGATCATACTCTGTTATGTTTACTCGTAACCATTTATTTTTTTAAAAGGGAGGGATGACTTTTGGAACTAATAAGGCCGATTGGTCTGTTGTTACTTCCCTTGGGTTGGGATAATGACCACAACTTTGGGGTTGATTATCAATGGATATAAGGCAAGTCCTTAAAATTATGTAGTTTTTTTGCGGTACAAACCGTTAAACTTGCAAACACTCATTATGTATTTAGATGTGTATAAATAAACACTATATTATATGTTTTTTTCTCAAACATTAGCCGGTTCTAGTTATTTAGGAGGGTTTTTTCAATGAAACCATTTTCAAAATATTTTTGGCGTAACACACTTTTTAAACAACTTCTCCCAACTACTATTTTTTTATGTTTGCTTGGTCTTTTTAGGCATTGAACTATTTTGAGGTGTGATGGGAAGTTTTTTGCTCATTATAAATTCTGAAAATATCATCAGTAGTGTTGTTTAGTATTAAAGTTTTTTTGTATTTATCCGCCATTAAAAAAAGAAAGTGAAGGAGAAAGAGTGGTGACTTTTGGCAGGCAATGAGCACTCAAAATCACCATATTTTTGTTAAACACGAACTGGTTTTTAATAAGATAACAGATTGTAAACATAGACCTGTTTTTGAAAATAGCTTTACCAAAGCTACATAATACATAAAACACAAAACTCTATTGGACAAAAATAGGGATAAGACACTTGGATCAGAAGGGGTAGTGGCCTTTTGATCAGACTTGATCTAATTAAGTAAATATGAAAGTCCTTAGAAATTGGGGTATTTATTAACCTTATTTATAACCTATAGTCGTACTTCAATCTAAGGAGTGATGACCTCTCACATTAAAACAAATTTATCAATAGAGATTCATAGCAAAAGTTTTTGAGATTGGATATTCACAATTTTTTGGATACTAAGCTTAAGTTTTAAAAAAAGGTTGTAAGATGGACATGGATAACAGCTGATATGGTTCATCGACACTTGTAATACGTATTCAAGGCTAACGAATCTGTTGTCTTGTTTACATGGATGCAGGTGAGGACTCTATCTTCTCTTAGGATCTTTTTTGGCTTAGCCGTTGTCCATCATTGATGTATTTAAACCTTTTTCCACACTATAGACAGTCGCTCTAGACTTCCCTTTGTACAAAAAATACTAGAATGATACCTTCTTCTCTCATTAATGTACAAAAATGAATCAAAGACTGAGTCATTTTTGTGCTACTCCTTTGTCTAAAGGCAGTTGTCTTTTGAACTATTATGCTCTTTTGTGTATAAGCATTAGTTCAAAAACAGCAACACACAAACGACATGTCTTCAAGTCTTCTTATCTGTCTCTCACACACACACCAACACACACAACCCTCTTGGCCATATAAAGCATACCTTGTGAACCAATACAACCTATGCTTATCAATATCTACACTCACACTCAGCACTTGCAAGATGCTTCGGAGTGCTACCATATCACTGCAATCATGCCTCTCAATACACACTCACACACGCATAGCTTGCATTCACAGTAATCGGCCGCTTTGAGCTACTATAATCCACAACTTGGAGGGCTTTCCCTCACACACAAGGTGCACCCCTGCATACATCACTTGCATATACAGTAGGCTGCGGCTTGGCTTTGTTTGTGTGCTTACTTACGCTCTCCATTATACACACAACACTTCTCGGCATACACGCACAAATGGTATTTTAGTATTATTTGAGGTCACAATAGCTAGTGATTGTGCTCATACCTCAAAAGGCAAGCTACAATTCTCTATTCAACTCCAATTTGCATTGATAGCTATCTTTACACTTGTATTAATTTGCAAGATTATATTACATTAAGGGGCTTTGATATGACGGCCTTTCAAAAGTGCTTCTTGATCCTTATTGGAGCAAGAAAATTGCCATTCTCGAAGCTATGGAAAATGAAATGGTAGGCAATGTTGCAGAGGGGACTACTTCCAACCAGGTTTTTTATAGACCTTTGCCTCATAAGGTCCACATGCTGGAGCTAGTTTTTCAGTCATAATTAGCCATGGTTTTGGGTATGCTTAGCTTGGTTTCATAGTTGTCATAGTTTGCTTATGTAAGGTTTTTTTAGCTTTGAATTATAAAAAAGTTTATAAGCAGACACGATAGTTGAATACCTTGATAAACCCACAATATCCGCATAAAAGGAAAAATAGACTAATACACATGCACTATATAGTGATTCACTTGTAGCTTTCATAGCGTAATAGAAATTATATTCCCATACCATATTCAAGCTTACATCAACTAAGTAAAACTCTTGGCAATAATTGATTAAGTTTTACGGCTTGCTGACCATGCTTACACCTAATAGCATTTGCTAGATAATATACAACATTGAATAGAAAACAAATTTTACCTTGATCAATTAACAATGCATGCATACATAGCAGTGAATTGTTTCGATACTAAACTTTCATGACATAAAGACTAAGGTTTTACCTAATTTGTTGGCACTTTTGATTACCAATTGATGTTTTGCTTTGACAATACTGTTATCTCCATATCTAAATGGTTAGATGCATGAGTTTTTTCTTAACATTTTTTTTATAGTAGTACGAGTCATTTCTTGCTACTTAGAACTCTTGGATTAATTTTTTTTTCAAAAAGGTAATTTATCACTATCTCCTTAAAAATTGCCCCCTTACTATACATGTTCCCCGTATGTCTAGCACTATTCCAAAGAACCTAAAGCTTGAATCTAGCTTTTACTTTGGTTATTGTGCTTAAGTTACTGTTGAAAGGGGTTGAGCAAGGAGCAAGCTTGCAACAAAATAATTTAATAAATATACTCCCTTAGATGGAAGATTGGCATTACCATTCTTTTTATATTGAACAAACAAGAATGTGGTGATAATATGGACATGGATGACAACTGTCGGATCCATCCTATACCTGCATTTCATGTTTAAACAAAAATGCTGACGATTTTTTTGATGGGGTGGAGAACAAGATTAATCAATCTACTACACTTGGGTAATCTACAGGTCATGCCACTTAGGCTTGAAGGCTCAAGTGGATAGAAGCAGAGAGGGTCTCTCTCTCTCTCTCTCTCTCTCTCTCTGAGCAAGAAATGATTTCTTTTGCTACCAGAAGCAGAGGGAGTCTCACTTATATCTCAATATTGAATTGCTTCATCTCCCCCCCCCCCTCTCTCTCTCTCTCTCTCTCTCTCTCTCTCTTTGAGCAAGAAATGCTTTCTTTTGCTGCCAGAAGCAAAGGGAGTCTCACTTATATCTCAATATTGAATCGCTTCATCTCCCCACCCCCCCCCCCCCCCCTCTCTCTCTCTCTCTCTCTCTCTCTCTCTCTCTCTCTCTCTCTCTCTCTCTCTCTCTCTCTCTCTCTCTCTCGTGGAGTAAACCAATTGGTTTGGACCACTAGTCAATGTAAGGAAACTGCCTCACTTGTGGAGGCTCCAGGGCACATTGAGTTTGGTCCAACCTTGTGCACATCACAACATATATATATATTTATTTGGTTGGCTTAAGATGATTCTCTCAACTAAAGACACACCTTGATCCACTTATCATGCTCCAAAATTGTCGATTTAAAGCAGCATCGTATGATGTTGCATTGACAATAGCTTCAAGCTCAGGGTTTTTTAAATCACATTGATTGCTTTTTTATGTGTGCTACAGAGTCAAGTGGAGAGAGCTTGGATAAAGTTGGAAAGAGACAATTTTTGTAGAGGTCTCAATTGGATATCTAGGGTCTTGTCATCGAGCTAAAAGCATGATAGGAGACAAGGCTCAAAAGCCACACTACTTAGAGCAATTTGCATGCATGAAATTGATATCCCCGTGCTTTGTTCAATGACGACCTATAGAAACTAAGTGACTTTTGTTACTTTTGCACACCAACGATACATACGTTGTTCTTTCCTCTAATACCAAGATTGTAGACAAGGAGAAACGGATAAGTAAGCATTGAACTAGCCTCTCCTAGGCTCTCTGTCCCTCATGACATAGGGAGAATCAAAGGTTTGAAAAAGGAGCTTGAGCATGAGGCTAGGTAGAAAGAAGAGGAACATTGTAGAAGTAGTTGCTATGGTAGACATGATAGAAAATTTGATTGTGATAGTCGATACGAGGGTAATTATCGCAAAAGAGACGATGATGGAGATCGCAATAGACATGATTGACATGATGATGGAGGACACGAGAGAAGGTATGAAAGATGAAGAGACCACGACAGAGAGGATGGATCTAGAAGGTAACCACGAGGATGCGGTGATCGAAGGACTCAAAAAGAGCATGATGATCGTAGGGATAGATAAAATGGATATGTTGGCAATGACGACGACGACGAACACAGAGATCGGAGAAAAAGGGATTGAGATGATAGAAACCCTAGCTCTTCAAAATGGCATCAACCATATTACGTTGAGCTATTCAATGTTTATCGAGATAGGGTTTCATGTGTCATGGATCATTGTTGCTTTGTGCAACTTGTGAGCGGCTTTCGTGAGATCAAATGGAAAGGATTGTGCATGTGTCACAAATGGCCACATGGATGATTGCTAATACAAAGATATTATGAAGAGAGATCTATAGGTATGAGATAAGGTTGTTTCCATGATTGGGATAGAATTAGCCTTACCGTGAGGGATGTGGACCAAAAGACAATGCAAGTTCTTCTACCAATGAAAAGAACCCGATCTTTAAATAAGGAATATAATCCCTCTAGTATGATCAGCCTCAACAAATCGCAAAGGGATTTCTCAGGTTATCATCACAGAGGAGGATGGCTCTTCTAGGCGTCCACTACAGAGAATGAGTCCACCTAAGCGATGGAAAGCTAAGCAACTGATAGTGTTAAGAATCTTGGACTTGAGGGATTATCCTAATATGATGTTGATTTATCTTAACTCTTGTATCAAGACGAAGGCATTGAAGAGGAGCTTGAAATTGAGCTCAATGAGAATGAATTTCCCTTCTTAAGAGGAAAACAAGGTACTCCATTGATGCTCTCCACCATACTTCTGTATGGCACTCACCTAAACCGTACACTCTTTAATTTTTTAATATTTAGAAAAAGAATAGTACAAAAAATTTAACTACGGCTTTCCTTTTTCTTTCGTAGCTCCTCCAAGGTGCCGAACAAACTTGTTCAAGTGACGACAATACTCATAAGGTTAGTGATTTCTCTTGATGGAGAGTTTACATGCATCCTTTACAAAAAAAAATGGGGTTTAGATTTCACAAATGTGTCACACATAATTTTCTATCTTTATTTTGTTTTATCTTTCTTGTTTAGAAAAAAACTTTATCACGAAATTTACCCATATAGTAGGCGGTATGGGATGGTGTTTATTCATTAAACCTGCAGAATCTTTGAAGATGCGGCAACATGACAAAGCATGTGAACTCTTGGCTGGTGTTTTTTCATTAAACGTGTAGAATCTGACAGAGCCTGCAAACTCGCACTGCAAGCTGGACGCTCATCGTGGGGACAAAAGTCGCGAAGGGTCTCCACGTGTTGGGAGAGGCAATGAGGGATGGAGGTCCATTTGGTGATGAGGGGCGTTGGAATGCAGACGATGGCAAAGCTATCCGCGGCTTCTTTTTTCTAAAGATTACAAGCGAAGCGTAGTGCATCATACGGGTCCATGTTGTTGGTGTAGGGTGATAGATTTTCATGCGAGAATAACAACAATGCAAGAGTTTGGAACCCCACTTGACGCCTATTACTATTATCGTTGGATAGGTTCACATGGAACGCCAACTTTGCAGGCCCTCATCACTATATCACACGGGCATGCTCAAATGGGATCAATGGTGGAGGAGGAAAACGCGGGGCGCGCCAATCGTTGACCGTCAGATTCGGCAGTTGCCCCGAATTTACTAGTCTGCCCAAATTTACAAATTCGCCCCGAGTTTACTAATCGGCCCACATTTACAATATGACATACTCGAATCCCCTATATTGCAACGAACGCATGAGAGCGTAGTGGTTAGTGCACATGGCCCGTAGTGGAGAGGTTGCGGGTTTAAGACATGGGGTGCGGACTGCCCCGAATTTACAAGCCTACCCGAATTTACTTTTCTCCCCGAATTTACCAAATGTCTCAAATTTACAAATGTGCATATGACGGTCCAAATCACCTCAACCGTAGATCCCATTTGAAGCTGCCCGTGTGAGATAGTGTGGAGGCTCGCCGGCGGGAAGAAGAATCTCTTGGAAGCAAAATGAATAAACATGAAGGCCTGCCAATACGCATTGCAATAGTATGTACCTACAATTTCAGAAAAGTCATTTATAAATGGAATCAATAAACGATTCCATCTCAGTAGCGAAAGAAAATAAAGGGAAAAAGAACCGGCACACTTCTCTCTCTCTCTCTCTCTCTCTCTCTCTGGGCAGTTTGCATGCTCTTGTCGGGACTCTCTCTCTCTCTCTCTCTCTCTCTCTCTCTCTCTCTCTCTCTCAAGTCGAGGCCTCTCTCTTGCGTGATGTTTGTAGGACTCTCTCTCTCTCTCTCTCTCTCTCTCTCTCTCTCAACCTCTACCTGCCTTACGTTTGGATGCATGCCGGAGTCTGGAGGGGCAACCAACTTCTCCGTCTATCTCTCATGCGTTCCACTCAGGTTGTTTCTCACGCTGAGGTTGTTAGAGGAGAGTTGAACATGGAGCTCTATGCTGGCAACAGCTATCTCTCTCTCTCTCTCTCTCTCTCTCTCTCTCTCTCTCTCTCTCACGTGACCACCAACGCCTGTGAAGAGCCGCAGAGGCAAGAGGGGCATGAAGGCGGAGATGGTTGCGCGCAGACCGAGGCAGGAAGCGCCTTTGGAATGTGGGTGGGAGGGGAGGGGTATTCGAAACTAATAGGATTTCTTTTAAGTGTTACCAAATACTCAATCCTACTGGTATCCTTCTTATTTTATTCAATCATTTGCGAGATTCCTCCCAGGCTCTCACTGCAAGATTTCAGGAATTTCTCTCTCCCCCTTTCTCTTACCCTCACAAAAGGCAAGTGTAGGATTTGAACTCTCAACCTCACAATTTTTAGTCGGCACACAATGAGGTGAGCTAAGCCATCTAGACAGAGGCCCGTGATGTCGGGACCGTGTCCTTCACACTTAAAAAAAATCCCTCTCGCCTCCCCCTCGTTCCCTCAGAATCCATTATTCCCCTGCTCCTCCACCTCGTTGTCCTCTAGTGCGGCACGCTTAATGTTCCTCCACCCTGTAGCTACTCTGAGTGCGCCAACTGTCGTGCACGCACCTGCCATCGCAACTTTCCTTTGCTGACTGCACAAAACGTTTTCCTTTTCATTTCTTGCCGGTATCACGTCAGATTCGTCACTTTTTTCGATTATACGCCAGCTTATCCCCCTGCTCCTCCACCTCGTCGTCCTCTGGTGCGGCACGCTTAATGTTCCTCCACCCTGCAGCTACTCTGAGTGCGCCAACTGTCGTGCACGCACCTGCCATCCCAACTTTCCTTTGCTGACTGCGCAAAACGTTTTCCTTTTCATTTCCTGCTGGTATCACGTCAGATTCGTCACTATACGCCAGCTGGTAACCCCTACCAGTATTGGAGTATATTTACCCATTAACTACAATGAGTATTCATACCAATTTACATTGACATGTATAAATACGAAGTCGAAAGTCATCTTGATTAAAACCTGCATCTGCCTCCCGCTGCGGCGAGGTTGCGAGAGACATCAAGGGGCGCGCGCGTGCGCACACACACACAGAGAGAGAGAGAGAGAGAGAGAGAGAGAGAGAGAGAGAGAGAGAGAGAGAGAGAGCCATGGCCGAGCACTTGGCTTCCATTTTCGGGACAGAAAAAGACAGAGTGAATTGCCCTTTCTATTTCAAGATCGGGGCTTGTCGCCATGGGGATCGGTGCTCTCGCCTGCACAACCGCCCCACGATAAGCCCTACCCTGCTGTTTTCCAACATGTATCAGCGGCCTGATTATACCACTCCTGGAGTCAACGTGCCTGCACAGAATATTGACCCTCGCAAAATTCAGGAACATTTCGAGGTATCCCTTTCTTCGATCTGCATCGTAATGTTTCTTTCTTCTTTGGCCCGTTTGTCTTCTTCCAATTGTGCTGGCTAATTTGAAAGGCCATTGTTGTGTCAATTCTGTCAGCTTAACTTTGCAGCTTTACAAGAATTTTGTGGATTCAGGTTTTGTTTTGAACTCATTCAATTTCCACAAGATAGCTTTTTTGTCTTGAAACTTTGCTATGCATGTAGCATAGTGGTTTTAAAAATGCAAGATTTGTATGTTTGGGTCAGGTCATTGTGCCTGGTCTGCATCGTCTTAAGCTTTTCTGCTTAAGATGTTTCTGTTTTGATTTCAATCTCTTGAATAAAAGAAACTCACAGCTATGTGGAGCTTGCCGGGACGTATGCAGATTAGTACGTTCAGAGGTGCTATTACTGTTTGAACAGTGTGAAAACTAGGTGAAAACCCTCTTCACAACACTGTCAAACTACTATTAAGGGGTCAACCCAAGGTATCTTTTGCAAGAAACAAAAAGGTTTCACGTAGCTGTAGGGGTATCTTCGAAATGAAACAAAAGGTAACATGTCGAAACAATGACATGACAAAACACATGAAAGCAGAAAACAGTTTACAGAAATTATTATCAGAAAAAGGTCTCATTCATACACTTCTGATCCTTATTTAAGGATGGATCTTTTTAATTGGCATCGAAGGTGATGAGATTATGTACTCAGTGTAGGTAAGCTTGTTTCATGCTCATGGTTTGCATGTGAATGGTTGTTCAACTTCTTTAGGTAGAGTAAAAGTGTATGAAAGCCAATTACGCTACTAAGAGGAAGGATACAAGCGAATAGCCATCATAGGTCATCTAGTGCTGAGAGACCCACGTGGAGTATCTCGTGATTGCTTAGGTTTCTTAGCCTCTTGTGGGTGTGGAGAGGTAGATTGTCTCTTATTCCTCTTGGAATGGGTGGGAGATCTACCTCGCCATTGGCTCTTAGTCACATTGCTCTTAGCAAAATTATTCTTAGAGTAGAGAACATTTCCTTTCCTCTCTTGGTCATCGTCATATCTTTGGGCATGACTGAAGGCTTCTTCTAAAGTTTTCGGATGTTGGGTTTTGACATGAAGACGATAGTCTTTGTCAAGAACCCTATTGACACCCCGTATCTTTTGGAATTCATCTAGACCTTCTTGTTTAAATATGATTTCCCGATACTTCGAAAGGTACTGTGTGAGAAAGAGGCCAGACATGCGGCATGCATCCCATGCTAATCAATTCTTATCTTTTTCATTGGAGTCCCAAAACTCTTTGGAGAAAGAAGCTTGAAACGCAGCCCAAGGCGGAGGACAAGCATCTATTAGAAATGTCATCCACCACTTATAGGCCTTGTTTTTAAGAGAGAGACTTGTTTCCACAGCCGTCTTTATACCCGGGGTGTGTCTCAATCTATGAATATCTCTCCATTTGTGTAAGAACGTATTGACCGCATCCTTGTTGCGATCACGCTCTTCCCCGTGAAACTCAGCAATGGTGATATTCTTAAGTAATGCATTGCTACCTTCTACATCTTATGAAGCACTTGTCTCTTGGACTCCTTGAGTCGTGCGAGCTTGGTTTCCTTGAACCGTGCCACTTGTGGCTTCTTGAGCCGTCTGTGAATTCATAAATTTCACAAGTAGCTTCGTAAGATTTGTAACATTTGCATTGAGTGCAAAGAGGTTGCGTTCAAGTACGCTTTGGCGATTTTTCAAAGTCTTGAAAGCAGCCATATCTACAAGGCCATGATCTCCTAGATCATCATCGTAATGCATATTAGTGTCAGCAGCACCCTTGGTGCCCTGATTTTGATCTACGTGCTCAAAATCGAAAGTGTGTGTAGGTGGGATATCCTCACTGGCCATGGTAAACACACACTAATGTAAAGAGAAAAGAAAAAAACGTCAACTTGTACCTTGTGAAGCTTGAAGTCTTCGTGTTTTTTTATGCTCTGCGACTTTCGTTCATGCGAACCTCGCCTTGCGAAAATTGTAGCGCTCACGTGTCGTTCGTCGTAAGAACACCTTTGTTGATTCTTCACAAAAAGCAGAATGTTTGGAGGAAAATTTGCCTTCCTCCAAGAAGTGAAAAGGAAGGGTGAAACTACTTCCTTGAAGTTTGAAGCTTTCCTTTTCTTTTTAGCTTTCTTTTCAACACAAGTATGCTACTTCCTTGTTATACACAACAAGGCTCAATAGCTTGATGGTAAAGTGTTGGCCTCTTACCCTCATGGGGTGGGTTGAACCCTCCTTCATGCAAGGGTTAAGCGGGCCTTCCTACGCACGCAGCCAACGGAAGCCTTCGGAGCCTCGGTGCTGTAGAGTTGCCGGTCCAGTTTGCCTTGGTCGCCTCCCTTAGTCGCCCGTTGTGGAGGGCGTAGATGGGGTGGCGGCGCGGTCGGTTGTTGCTGTCTGTCTTCGCGCTGCGCACAGAAAACTGTGCCTGCCTTCTTTTTGCTGCACAGCGGAGACGTCGTTGTCTACAGATATTGTGGGAGAGAAGCAACGCGCCGCATGCACATGCAACCTTTTGTCTACTAGATTAGCCTAATTGTCTGGACAAGAATTGATTGATCTTGATCATGTTCTTGTCGTTTTTATGCTGCTAAATCAGGTCTTATCAGCGTGGTGCTTTGTTTCTACTCTATTGCAATTAGTAACTGGCGTCTTTCATCTCCAATTACACGTTATGTTTGCTTGTCCTAAGATTTGTTTTGTGCTGTTTCGTTTTCTTCTGTAGAACATGCTTCTGTTTTCTTTTCAGGATTTCTACGAGGACATATTCGAAGAGCTGAGTAAGTACGGAGAGCTGGAAAGTCTGAATGTTTGTGACAACATGGCTGATCACATGGTACTATTTCTGTGTTTCTCTCTGTGTTGTTCTTTCTCTTCAAGTTCGTTCTTGATTTTGATGGATTATGATTGGTTGCTATTCAGGTTGGTAATGTGTATGCTCAATTTCGAGAGGAGGAACAGGCGGCTGCAGCTTTACAAGGGATGACTGGGAGGTTTTATGCTGGTATGGCTTGAAACTGTTGCTATGGTTTTTGGCATAGTTTTCTTGGGTTTTTCTGACATCTTATTGTTTTTTCAGGTCGTCCTATTATTGTGGATTTTTCTCCAGTAACTGACTTCAGGGAGGCCACTTGCCGGCAGTATGAGGAGAATACATGTAATCGAGGGGGCTATTGTAATTTTATGCATTTGAAAAAGACAAGCAGGTATTTTTGGATGTTCAAAGGTACGAATTTTGAGTTGAAAGCAAAGAATAAGTATAATTTGTTGATATGTCCCCAGGGAACTACGGAAGAAGTTGTTTGGGAACCACAGGAGGCACAGTCGTAGTCGCAGCAGGAGCCACAGCCCTCACAGGGAGTATGATAGATGCGACAGGTCTCATGATGATTATTATCCTCATGGTGGTGGTCGGGGTGGTAGGTATGGCGGAGATGAAAGAAGATATGACCTTGATGATAGAAGGTATCGCAGAAGAGATGACGAGAGGGGCTATAGCCCTGCTGGTCGTCGTCGAAGCCCTGCTGGATACAGGAACCGAAGCCCCGTGAGGGAGGGAAGTGCAGAAAGAAGAGCCAAAATTGAACAATGGAATAGAGAGCGTGAGCAATTGCAGCATAGCAATCACGGCAATGCCAATAACTATTAGCATCAGCAATGATGTGTAAGGTAATCAAGCCATTGCCTTTACTTTTAGCTCTACCTGGGACGACAACTGCGTTTCACATGCACGTGGAAGCTACACTCTTGTAGCTCACAGGCAGTTTGATTTTGTGCAGGTTTGCAGGTTGAGGATGCTGCACTCTGCCTTGTGAATTTAGATTGTATGCATGATGGGGGTTGTTGCAAGCACTTGATATGTGGGTGGGTGAATTGTATGCAATGTGCGTGTTTGCTTCAAGAATTGTATGCAATGTGCGTGTTTGCAGCCGCAGGGCCAGGTTAGGTTTGATGGAAGATAAGCAGGGTTGGTTTGCGTGGCTTTTTGCTTTGGAGGAGCTATAGGTGGATTGGCAGGTGTTGCATATAGCGTTGCTGTCAATGATTGTACGGATTTTTTGTTGTTTCAAGTTTAGGTTCTCGGATGTCTTATCTCATATGCTTGTTTAGGTGTGCAGGTTTCAGGTTTCCCTGACTCTGCTGAGCCTCAAGTGGTGCTAGTGCTAACAACATCTTTGTTTACAGGTGGAGTTCTTATTGACAAGTGCTGCTGCAGGCAAGGATGCAGGTTAATCTTGAAGTGGCTTCCGCACGGTCTCACATGCTTAGTACAGGGAACCTGTTAATACTTGGCATTGTGCAGGCGTCTCTTCAACTTCGCTCCTAACCGATATATTCTGCAGGATCTTTGCTTTTGTTCTACAGTCTAGGTGGATTCTTCAAGGTCTTCAAAGAACATTGGCTGATGTAAATGGAGTTTTCAGCTTTTGCTTGAAGTGATGAACCTTGCCCTGTATGAAAGCTTGCTTTGGTTGTGGCAGATTCTAGATCATGTCAAATTGATATGGGCCTACTGTTTTGCTCGATGTAGAGATTCTCGATCAATGTTTGCCTTAGTTTGACATGGATTGGTGCTGTAATACTCTTCATTAAGTTTACTTATGTTGGAATCTACCTGCGAATTGCTATCTGTTTCTGGTGAGCAGTTGTTTCAAGGTGTTGGAGAAGAGCGTTTGGTTGTATGCATGCCAATTGAAGAATATGATGAAATTCAACTCACCTTCCACAAGCAATGAGCTGAATTAATTACAAACCAATTAGAAGGATTGTGCAGTTGAAGGAAAGTCCCACAGCTTTCCAATAAAGGCCAAGCAAGCCATCAAGAACTCCACACAAAACCATTAGTCTGCACTCCAAAGATGTACACATTTACACACATACACGAACATACCTACATTTGTACATGCATATCTCAGTATACGTACAACTTCAGCAGCCAACAAGCTAATTTTGCTCTATTGATGCTACAGGGAGTAGGTTGTATGGCTACTTAACTTGAAGCATCGGTGCAAGCTTGGGCTCAATCCTTGTTGGCGTTTATTTCCTTTTTCTAGGGATGGTGTGGCTTTGGGGGCATGTTTAATTTTTTTTTTGAAAATCACTATTCTTGTGATGTGCTTGTAAAAGTTGGGCCGTGATTTGTTGCCCTGCTCTACCTTATGGATGATGTTGCGGCTAGTTTCTAGCATGAAGTTTGAGACATCTCTTCCTTGTTGACCTCAAATTGGTGCTTTTACCCTAGTAGCAATAGGTTGGAAGCTCTACACTCTTGCTTGGGTTTGTAAGAACCTTAGAATACAATAGCAGCTTCAAAGATGTGGGCGTTGCTTGATGTACTTTATAGTGTTTTTATTCCATGGATTGCCTTATTATGAACCTTCAGAAGGTTGGAGTGCTTAAAATTTGCTATGAAATTTGCCACAAGTATTGAAAGCTATCCAACTTGATAATTTGGAGGTGAGGGTTGTTAGAGCGATGTGTGATGACCATGGGCTAGCATAATACATTATGCGGAAAGCATTTGGTACTATCACGTGATGCTCCTTGGAGGTAAGGACGTCTACCAATGCTAGGGCATACCTATTTGTGTTGGCTGCTTCTTTTCCATGCTGATCGTATTCTTGTTGTGTCTTGCTTGCACCTCGGCCAAGGATGACAAAACCAGTTTTTGTATGCGTTCTGCAATTTCAAGAGATGCTCCACTATGAAAACTTTGGTGGGAGCCAAGTGGGAGTAGCTGGAATTTGAACATGTACTTCTGAGTCAAGTGGCCTATGTTATTAGCATTGTTTGACTAGAAGTTTCTAGTGAAAAGAGGAACTTTTTTTTTTCTTTTTTTGTGAGATTACTTAGAAAGTGTGAATTAATGAATAAAGTTTCACGCAAATGATAAATGAAAACACATTTAGGATTTGGGGTTTGGTGTGGCTACCCATAGAATATTGCTAAACTGTTGATGCCTTTTGGCAACAAAGACAAGACGAAGTAACTCTTCTCAATTCCATCTCCAAAGAAGGGCTCGTCTTTTAACACTGCTTGCCTTTTATTGGTATTGACTCCCAAAAGAATTCAGAGGAAGGGTCACTAACCTTCGTGATTATAGCCATTTGAGGAGGATTTTTAATAGTTTCTATCTTCTCCCAATGCATTTTCTTGAAACATCTAGAATCTTTTGTGTTTGTATTTTACTTGCAAAATTATTCTTATACTTGGTACCTTTACTTGACATCTTTCCGAAGAGGTTATTAAAAGGCTAGGAGATTGCAATTTACCATTCATGAAAGTCAAAAAAATCTTAATCAAGTACATATGCTCGTGGACATTAGTTAAATACTAATCAACTCAAGAGGTTTGTACCATTTGGAACCTCTATAAATCTAGTGATATGGTGCTTTCAAGTAACACCGGGCCTATAGAGGTCTCCAAATGGCTTGGCCATTGTGTATTTGATCATTCTTGAAAGTAAATAATCAAGGTTGCCTTCAAGAAGTATTGACCCACATATAATGTTTTGATGCCTTGAAACATTTGGAGGTGAATTAAGCTTGGAGTAATCCAATGTAGAATTCTAACTTTCAAAACTATTGCAAGTTTATAAAGAGCATAGAGCTTGTTGACTCTATGTGTTGTAAATGGCTGTGGACACAAAGGAGTTAAAATTTATCTATGCTTGTGAGACAAGAGAGTGAAATCCTATATGTAATCCATCTCTAGGAGAAAGCAAAATGTATAACAAGGGAAAGCTGTCGTGCGAGACACCCTACATGCCTTGTGTAATGAAAAGTTTGCACAATACTAAATGTGGGAAGCTATATTTTCGACAAAATAAAAAGACATTGGATCATGGGATGTAGTGTTTCTATAAAATTTTCCATTCAATCCTAGGCATTAAGTCATACAAGAGATACATGTATGCTCATAGAACAAGGCTCATGGTTGTTCCACTTATACATATTCAAAAGAAACAATCAGGCGTACATTTTGATTTGATTACATTTTTCTATTTCACTCATCTTCTTCTCTTTCTTAAAATATTCAACAAGCCTTACTACCATTCCGTCAAGGTCGTTCAATGTTGGTCAGCTGCTATCTTCCATTTGAATAGCTACTTTATGACAAGTGGGCTCACCGCAGTCAGTGACTAACAAATAGTCCATCTTGGCTGAAAATGCTCAGATGCACAGATACACGAGTAGATCTTCTAAGTGCTTGACTGCTAGATTTCTCTCTCTCTGGAGCGACATTTGTTTGTGTACTAGTGGAAGGTGCATCACTAGCACGTCCAACATTATGCATAATTGGTGAGGCAAAATCATCAAACCTTACCTTGTGATATTCAATCTCTTTCACTGGCTATGTATGCATCCTAGACTCATTGAACATCAACTCTGAGCTGTGTATGACCTTCTTAAATTCCGGGTGCCAGAGACAATATCTCGTCCGCATCATATCCAATGAAGATGCATGTGTGATTTGGGATCTAGTTTTTACCTAAGTTCTTTTGGCACATGTGAGAATGCCTCACACTCAAATACACGTAATCTATTATAATTAGGTTGTTTTCCCATCCACATCTCCTACGATAAAGTAGCCATAGACTAAATAGAAGTGACTCGTTCCTTGATAGTCCTATTCATCCTTTCTGCCACACCGTTCTCACCAGGTGTGTAAGGCATAGTGAATTGTCTTCTAATGCCTTGTTCACTACAGAAGTCCTTGAACTTAGAGGAGATATACTCGCCTCCATTGTTAGTTCGCAAAGCTTTAAGCTTTCTACCTGATTGGTTTTCTACCATTGCTAAGAACTTTTGAAAGACACTAAAGACTTCACCTCTTCTACTTTAAGAGATAAGCCCACACCTTCCTAGTAATGTTAGGAAGGATATTACCCCCCCCCCCCCCCACCCCAGAGACTTAATAGGCATAGGTCCGCATAAGTCACGATATGAACAAGATCTAGAGGGCTTCCTAATTCATTGCCTAAAGGCGCTAAGGTCAACCTAGTATGTTTCCATAAATACAGTGCTCATGTAAAGAAAAATCAGAGTAATCTAACACGGGGATATAACCAAAATACTGCAATACCTTTATTCCTTTCTAACTCATATATCCCAGCTAACTATGCTACAACTCTGTAGACGACAACTTGGCTACACAAATAGAATTCTCTTTCATTGAAGAGACATAGAGTGAATACAATGAGCTAGACTTCCGGCCTTTAAGCATGACCAGGTTTCCTTTCTTGATTATCCAAGAACCATGTGCAAAAATAGTATTGTAACCCAAATCGTCTAATCACCCGACATACATCAAAATCTTTGTCAATTTGGGTACATGCTTGACATCTGTAGCATAAACTCGGTGACATTACACATAGAAATTTTATGGTCCCAATACCACAAATATGGAGCTCATAAGAATTACCCAATTCTATTGTATCATGTGTAGCAGTATATGTGGAGAACCACTCCTTATGAGGAGTCACATGAAAGCTAGCACCTGAATCCACTATCCAATTCTAAGCATAACACTCATCAAGAGCTAACAATGCATCAGGACACAAAATTGAGGTGAAGATCAACACATCTGATGTCTGTCACATCGGGAACAATCTCAACAGTTGAGGACTCAACAACATTAAGTTCTTCCATCTTCACAGTGCTTTTAGGTGTGTCAGACTTCACTTTTCTTTGCCTTTTTCACGATGTAATGCAAAACAATTCTTCTTCAACTCTCCCTTTTTATGGCAGTGATAACATTCAATGTTCTTCATGTCTCTTCCACGACTCTTGCTATGATTGTTCTTGCGATCCTGAGAGCGACCACAACTACGACCACACTGCCTTGTCTTTTCATGGCTACCACTATCCATATACGCATCACCATGCGTATATGGCTACCACTAGCCATATACGCATCACCATATCCACGCGCATCAAGAGACTGATGTATAATCTCCTCAGTGAGCAACACGCTAGTAATGTCATTGAACACTAACTTCCCACCAGATGTTGAGTTACTTATGGCTATATTGAACTTATCCCATGATGATGGCAGCAAACATAACGAGAAGATGGCCTTCATTTAATCATCAAAGTGAAGACCTTTGGAAGTAAGCTGCGAAAAAATATGGTTGAACTTATTCAAATGAGAGCTAACACTGCTACTTTCTTTCATGTTCATGCGCATAAGTTTCTTCATGAGAAAGACCTGGTTAGAGGGAGTTTTACCATCCCCTGTTGCACATAAGACATCCCATAAATCTTTGGCATTGGTCTTATCCATTATTGTGAAGTAAATGGATTCACCAAGGTGTAGATGAATGGTCACCATAGCACGCTGATTCAAATCTTCCCACTGATCATCAGTGTATGCATTCTCTTTTCTCTCACGCAATGGCGCTCTCAAATCCTTATTGATCAAATCGCAAATTTTGTACCATCAAACTTCTTAATGTAGTACTCATCCTTGTTTGAAGCACTACTATCAGCCATATTTGAAGAGAATGTGACCAAAAGATTTATGGAAAATTTTATAGGAGAATTTGGATGGATTTTGCCCTATAACAGGAGAAAAGCCTCAAAACAATATGCAACAAAATCATTGTGTGAACAATCAAGTGTGCCAAAAATGCGTGTGGACAACTCACATGAAAAATTTGGTAGAGTCTCCTCTATTCGGGGAGCAATATCTTAACCCAAAATGAATGTAAAACAATGCATGAAAAAAATCAAATGCTCTTAGCATAAACCACTAATAGAGCACGCATGATCGCCAACTTGGCATCAAAAGCACCTATATCCGTCTATACATAACCTATGGTGAGGCCATGAAAAGGGATCTTCAGCAATCTAATCCACCTCACATTGGGTAACCCGGTCCTTACTGTTCGGCTTCAAATAACCTCACACAACGACCCTCACAAAAGGTTGTATAGACTCAATGACTAGCCACGGTCTCAGAAAGGGATATTCCAGATCGAGTCTCAAAAATAGCCAGGTAATTGCCAAAAATATCAAGCCAAATCATCTCAACAAGCATCGTACAGTGGCAGTATTTGCAACTCAACATACATGTAACGGTAGTCACTGCTAGTGTGGCAAGAATTGCGCACAAATAGGCGCCAAAAGAAGAGTGCAAGTAGTCTGTACTGATACCTCTCCCTGCAAGGAGTGAAAACCGCTCTCAATACAGCACAAGCACTCGCAAGGTGCTAATACGCATAAATCACATGCATAGAACTAATGTTGAAGGCTCTCACTAAAACAATGTAAACCTCGTCTCCACCATACGTGTAAGCCAACGCGGCTATCCTGAAAATCAAAGAAAATCAATCTTTGAACCACATAAAGCATACATCAATATGCACTCCTATGTGTGTCAAGACACCACTCGTCAAAGATGCCAGTGTGCGGTTGGGAGTGCTCGTCGATGTTGATGTTGATGTCGATGCTAACAAAGGGCGATGTCAAAAGTGCCAAAAAAGGCACCGTTGAGTGAATCCGAGTGTGTGTGTGTGTGTGTGTGTGTGTGTGTGTGTGTCTGTTTTAACATAAATAATAAGACACAATTCAACTTTTTACATTCAAAAGACAGCTGGCTTCATAAAAAAGGAAATGATAAAGTACAAAAACAACTCAGCCTTAGAATTATTTTTGTACAATGTTTGTAAGAATGAATCCCCATTCCAGTATACAAATAACAAAAGAACTTCCCTTGCAGTAGGTGAATGTGTAATCTAGTGTCGGAAAACTTGCTAAAGCCAAAAAAACTTTCCAAGATAAAATAGAGTCCTTACCTGCATACATCCAAACAAGACAACAAATTCATTAGCCTTGGATGTGTTTTACAGGCATCAATGGACTATACCAATTGTTATCCATGTCCATCTTACAAACTTTTTTTAACTTACAAGCTTAGTCCAAAGTATTTATGTAAAAAATGTTTCTTTTTAAAAAAAACCCAAAGTTTCTAGCAAAAGGATATTATTCTGATTAGAAGGCCATCACCCCTTCTAATCCAAGTGTCTGAATCACCCATTAATATTTTTATCGGTTTATAAGTTATCTTTCTAGATTAATGAAAACTCCACCATATGAAGTTTATAAAATAAGTTTTTTTAGAAAATTCCATTAATAGTTTTACAACGCATCAAGCTCGTTTATGTTTGCTATAGGTCAGATACAGTTTATGCCTATCATGGTATATGGCATCAAATCATTCCCCAATTTGTATATCACTTGCCTTATACATCTCTTTAGCAAACCAAGTGGCAAGGAGCCCTAGCGGATTCAAGCCAGACCTCGAATCCAACCAAGAAGTTTGAAGAAAAAGTGTCATTACACTTTAAGTTTCCAATTTCATTTTTCATTAGTGGATGTAAACAAATCACAGTAATACTTTAACAAGACGACCAGTAATATACCCAGTTAACTGTAAGTAATCCGGCCAAAAAGCACCATCTAATACACATATGTAGCCGGGCCAAGCCCCACCAATTTACCATAAGCCAGAAAACAAGAAACCACACTCGCCTAGTGATTTGTAACATCTCATTATAAATCTAGGTACTGAACCAGTAACGCTATGATAGGCAATAGGGGCAAACTCTCCTTCAAACCCAAAAAAATCATCCAATAACAGTGCGCAGCAGGTCAACCCCATTAATTTCTCATAACAATCCCAACCGGTAGGATTTTACCATGCAATAAACCATGCTTAAGTGCTAGTGCTAGGTCAATCCCCAAAGCTACAAAAGGAGCTACACCCACCAGAATGAATGCACATAATGCATTACATAACCCCATACCAATTAATACAGTAATGACTAAGTACAGCAAGAGTGTGCATCCGGGCCCAACACCCGTATGAGCCTTTGAAAAAATCATTCAATACCAATGCGCAGAAGGCCAGAAAACACCACCCCTTTTATGTTCCCATATCCAACCAATACACAGTGATAGTACTAAGGAAATCTTAAAGTAGTTTGATGAGCATCAATAGTATGTCCGGTTACACTCGACAGAGTACTGTCTTGCTAAGTCAAACGGCGGCGAACCCTAAAAAAGCCAGTGAATAGTTAACGTAAACCAACCCATAAAAACAGTTTTCTATAGAGTTTTAAGCAGTCATGGCTTGGTATTCCATACCCCAAAACCATCTCAAAATGTTAAGAACAGTAGTTACGCAGAGTTAATAGCAAACCAAAACCCAGTAGAGGGGTCAAATGCCTTGCCAAAAACACCATCACCTATATATACTCACCAACCGAAGAACCTAAAACTGGTTCTTCTATATGAGTGAAACCCACATGACGAGCCATACCATAAAAAAAAGCAACATCAATACAGTGATAATGCCCTTAAAACAGTAGGTGCATAGAGTAACCAACTTGAGTTGCCCTTGTTGCGAGCTCCATACTTCCGTGTAGTAGAGAAATAGACACATAATCCTACTTTAAGCAAGCAGAACAACATACAAAGCTAAGTGAGGGGCAGAGTTGCGCCCTCACCTCTTAAATACAGGAAGGAGGAAGGCTGCCATTCCTGTGTAGTGAGCAAAGCACCATGAGTGGAGAGACCCCCTCTTGAGACAGCGAGACCCCCTACGATGCAGTATGAAAAAAACTACCCTAGCGACTTCACGGCCGGTTTTACACAAGGTAGTAAACCACTGTATTACTTATGTTTAGAAGGGCCATGTCCCATGGTGAATAACCAATATAGTGAGGCTTTAGGAAGCAAGCATTAAATATGCTAGGGACTCTTAAAGGTAAGTAATACAGTGTGTGTGTGTGTGTAGCCGCCCTGTCCCAGGCACCAAACACAATGAGTCGATAGTAGGCCCATTGTGAATGGGCCTACTACTTTATTAGAGAAATGATATTTTCACGGTTAAAGTGTAACCCAGGCCAGTCATGCTGAGTAAGAGATTGTATAATTTTATTGACTAATTTCGTTTCTACTAAAGCCATTAAGGCAAACTTTTTTATTAGTAACTTTATATTCTCCCAGACAAGGAGGTAGTTGGAGGAAGAGTAGATGATCAAATAGAGCAGGCTAATACAAGTGCTAAGTGCTGCTATGTGAGGCCTATTACTATTCCTCTTAATGAACTCCAAAGGTGGCAGTTTAAGAAGATCTCTTTTTCACACAAATCTTTGGTCGTATCCTCCAAGACAAGGAATATGAAGGGGGATAGAAAAGTTGGAGGAACTGTACCGAAGTACAAAAAGGCCCAATGGGTATTACGAACTCGTGTAAAGAAGTTGGTTCAATTTTTAGGCAATGAGGATATATATGGCATATTTCCTCAAGGAAGGCCTTATTGTTGATGCTTAGTATGTCATCCATATATCTGTAAGTGTGTCCAAACAGTGACAATTTATTATTCCTATATTCCATGGCTTTGAGAAACCATTTGTACTCGAAGAAGGCCAGGTATATATTACACATAAGTGGAGTGCAAGAGAACCCGATGGGGATGCCCAAGCATTGGTTAAAACAATGTCCTCCAGAGAGGATAGTACAATTATCAAGCAACCATGAGATGTAAAGACAAAGCTTCTCATCATTGAAGTGTAAGGGATGTACGGAGTAAGTCTTTTTTAACCATCTAGGTTTTTTGGAAAGTGATATGTATAAAAGACTCCTCTTTCTTGCATTGGAGAAATCCATTTTTATAACCTTTGCTAGAACATTTTTAAGGCCAAGGTCCCCATCGAGGGGAATGTTTTCATAACACCGTGTGATATCTACTGAAAAAATATGGAAGATTTGTTTAGGGAGGTTAAGAGAGGCCTCAGTAGAGTTTTTTGTTACCCAGAAAGGGTTGTACTGTATTTGTAGAAAGTCGTGGCAGATTTTATGTTTAGAGGCACAAATTTGTTCAAACTCAGCTAATATTAGGTCAAGGCATAGTGTGATATCCTTGGTGATATCAATAAAGATACCATTAGAAGCATCAGATATCCATCTGAATTTATGTTTATGTATTTTATAGGTGGGAAAAAGTATTGGTAGTTTAGTGTCATGTACAATATAGCTTAAATTCTCTAAGTGTCTTGAGATATTACTGGTAATTATTTGTAAGGAAGAGTTAGTTCTAATGAAATTCATTCCCAGAAACCCGATCGCGGTCAGCCTTCTAAGCTAGGTTTTTGCAGATAAGAGTGGGACAATTAGAGCTTTTATCCATCCATACTATGAACCAATTATTAGCTATTTTGTGAAAACCAAGAGCAAGTTGTGGTGCTAACAAGGAGTTATCAGTGGATAACCATTTTCTAGGAATTTGTGAGATTTTCCAAAAGAAACATTCCTCCACAACTTTTGTTCCAGTAGGACTGTCTTCTCCAGTCGGAGAAAACTGACAGGTCAGTTAGGCAGCTAAGTAAAGCTGATAGAGCAAGATAAGGGTTTTTGGGAGAGTTAGGTATGTGATTGAGCCCATTGGCCAAGATTCTTCGTATTTTGATATTTTCAATGATGCTAAGATCACAAGTACAAACATGGATACCATATATATCAAAGTTTTTGCAAAAAGTGGTAAACTGACTGCATGTACATTTGGGAACAAATTCATGCCGAAGAAAATCATTACTGTACACCAAGTTATTTATGGGTTGTTGATGCATCCAACCAATGAGAACATTATTGAGCACTGTGTGATTGCCAAAAAGTAGGTCAAAGCACTCACAAAAAAGAGCTTTAGGTTGTATCCAATCGAGAATCACATTATGGAAGAGACAGTGTACATAGATATAGCCTTGGTTTGGAGCAACTTTGTTGAGAAACCTTCGTGCGCAAGGGCTCACAGCAATCTGCAATTTCACCAAGGAATACATTTCAAGAAAAATCCTAATGGGGGAGTTTCTACCTCTTTCCCTAGTGTAGCTACGAGACCTCCCCCGGTTAGAGGAAGAGCTAGGTGTTAAAAAACAAGTGAAAGAGTTCAGGGTAGTAAGAGAATTGGGTCTTTTCAGAGCAGGGAAATCATCCTCATCAATTCATGGTTTGAGTAAGCTAGTGATAATCTTTACCTATAAGTGGTTAGGTAGATTCTAGGTTCATCATATTTCAGTTCCTTCAAGATATCCAGCATTAGTCCACGAAAGATGTTAAAGGCAATCTGAGCAATTACTATCTGTTTAGCTTGGCCGCCCAACTAGGAGCAAATAAGGGAGAGGTGAAAATCCACGGGTTTTTCAGGGAAGCGTAAGTCAAGATGGTTGACAATAAACCAAATGGCATGATCAAACCACATGATGCTGGATTCGCAAGAGGCTTTAGGGTCAAGAAATTTGCAGGCACATTTAACATATGGCCGAAAAACATTCCAAATGGATTCAAACCTTAAACCGGCAAAGTCAAAGACTATAGTAGCCGTGAGCAAGAGACCATAAAAATAGTCTATGATGGACCACCTAACACCAGTCAACCAATCAAAGGATTATAGACTGTGGGTTCATCTTAGAACTAACTTTCAGAATTAGTTTTCAAAGCGAGCATCCCGGTTTTTCCATAAAATGAAAAAACCTTATGTTTCGGATGTGTGTAGCTGTTTTACCATAAAAAATAAGATATAATTGAACTTTTTACATTCAAAATACAACTGGCTTTAGAAAAAAATAAATGATAAGTACAAAAACAACTTGGCCTTAGAATTATTTTTGTACAATGTTTGTAAGAATGAAGCCCCATTCCAGTATACAAATAACAAAACAACTTCCCTTGCAATAGGTGAATGTGTAATCCAGTGTCGGACAACTTGCTAAAGCCAAAAAAAACTTTCCAAGATAAGATAGAGTCCTTACTTGCATCCATCCAAACAAGACAACAAATTCGTTAGCTTTGGATGTGTTTTACAGGTATCAATGGACTATACCAATTGTTATCCATGTCCATCTTACAAACTTTTTTTAACTTACAAGCTTAGTCCAAAGTATTTATGTAAAAAATGTTTCTTTTTTTAGAAAACCCAAAGTTTCTAGCAAAAGGATATCATTCTGATTAGAAGGCCATCACCCCTTCTAATCCAAGTGTCTGAATCACCCATTAATATTTTTATCAGTTTATAAGTTATCTTTCTAGATTAATAAAAACTCCACCATATGAAGTTTATAAAAGAAGTTTTATTAGAAGATTCCATTAATAGTTCTACAACGCATCAAGCTCGTTTATGTTTGCCATAGGTCAGATACAATTTATTTCCATCATGGTATATGGCATCAAATCATCCCCCAATTTGTATATCACTTACCTTATACATCTCTTTAGCAAACCAAGTGGCAAGGAGTCCTAACGGATTCAAGCCAGACCTCGAGTCCAACCAAGAAGTTTAAAGGAAAAGTGTCATTACACTTTAAGTTTCCAATTTCATTTTTCATTAGTGGATGTAAACAAATCACAGTAATACTTTAACAAGACGACCAGTAATATATCCAGTAAATGTAAGTAATCGGGCCAAAAAGCACCATCTAATACACGTATGCAGCCTCGCCAAGCCCCAATTAACCATAAGCCAAAAAACAAGAAACCACACTTGCCTAGTGATTTGTAACATCTCATTAAAAAATCTAGGTACTGAACCAGTAACGCCATGATAGGTAGTTGGGGCAAACTCCCCTTCAAACCCAAAAAAAATCATCCAATAACAATGCGCAACAGGTCAACCCCATTAATTTCTCATAACAATCCCAAGCGATAGGTTTTTACCATGCAATAAACCATGCTTAAGTGCTAGTGCCAGGTCAATCCCCAAAACTACAAAAGGAGCTACACCCGCCAGAGTGAATGCAGATAATGCATTGCATAACCCTATCTCAATTAATAAAGTAATGACTAAGTACAACAACAGTGTGCATCCGAGCCCAACACCCCTATGAGCCTTTACAAAATCATTCAATACCAGTGCGCAGAAGGCCAAAAAACACCACCCCTTTTATGTTCCCATATCCAACCAATACACAGCGATAGTAATAAGCAAATCTGAAAGTATTTTGATGAGCATCAATAGTATGTCCGGTTACACTCGACAGAGTACTGTCTTGCTAAGTCAAGCGACAACGACCCCTAAAAAAGCCAGTGAATAGTTAACGTAAAACAGCCCATAAAAATAGTTTTTACAGAGTTTTAAGCAGCCATGGCATACTCCAAAACCATCTCAAAATGTTAAGAACAGTAGTTACGCAGAGTTAATAGCAAACCGAAACCCAGTAGAGGGGTCAAATGCCTTGCCAAAAACACCATCACCTATATATACTCACCGACCGAGGAACCTAAAACAGGTTCTGCCAGATTGAGTGAAATCCACATAAAGAGTCATACCATAAAAAAAAGCAACATTAATACAGTGATATTGAACTTAAAACAATAGGTGCGCAGAGTATCCAACCTGAGTTGCCCGTGTTGCAAGCTCCATACTTCGATAGTAGAGAAATAGACACACAATCCTACTTTAAGCAAGCAGAACAACATACAAAGCTAAGTGAGGGGCAGAGTTGTGCCCTCACCTCTTAAATAGAGGGAGGAGGAAGGCCGCCATTTCTGTGCAGTGAGCAGAGCACCATGAGTGGAGAGACCCCCTCTTGAGACAGCGAGGCCGCCTACAATGCAGTATGAAAAAACTACCCTAGCGACTTCACGGCCGGTTTTACAGAGACAGCGAGGCAGCCTACGATGGAGTATGAAAAAACTACCCTAGCGACTTCACGGCCGGTTTTACAGAAGGTAGTAAACCACCGTATTACTTATGTTTAGAAGGGCCATGTCCCATGGTGAATAACCAATATAGTGATGTAGATGAGTGGATTGACAATGCTATTAACCCCATTTGCAAGGCTTTTGATGTCCTCCCTTCAATCATGATTATTTTGTACAATTGTTTCTTAAGGCTCACCTTACTTGTCTTCTTTATGGCCCCAAATTCCTTTTGAAAGACTCTTTAAGCTTGATGTGCACTAACACATTAATGATTAAAAAGTGTACATGGTTATCATTGTACAATTATAATGATGTCTTGGGCTTGCTCATCATATACAATAAGTTGAGCATTAATGTTGGATGATCTCTAGTTTAAGTTATATCTAGCTTGAGTTATGGTATAAAGGTACCTTGCCTAGAACACATAGGTTCTTTTTCATTGTCTTCTCAACTTTGTTTGCAATGTGTGGAACCCATTCCATTAATATTCATTGGCTCTTTCCTCCCATGGTACCAATGGAGGAATTTTAACACTTTGAGGCTCTCGAAGTTTGATTTCTACAACCTTATATGAGCAGAAAAATCAGTAGCCAATGATTCCAGTGCTTCCTCCTCTGCTGCCCCAGTTGATAATTATTTCAATTATGCTTGTTTCTGCTCTATTACATACCACATGAATTTCACTTATGTCTTGGAACTCATACCAATTGGTTTTCAATTTCTAATTAGCATAAGTTAACACTGTTCAGTATGTAAGGTGTTCTATGTGCAAAAATTTCTTAACTTAGTAGTCCTGAATAAAACTTTTTGGTAATCTCAAGTTTCTAGCCAAAGCTGCTTGATATAACATTTTTATTTTAAACTTTGAACCTGACTTTTTTTGCCCAGTCTAAATCTCTCTCAAAATCGTGGCATCATCATATGTCTACAACGAAATTAATTGTAAGTTTATTTGTCACTTTTAAAGATAGGGATCAACAGAGAAGGCAATCCATGAGGGATGCCTCATATCCCAAGTTGGTAATTTCAATTCTAACTTTTATGATCTATTTAGAATCTGCACACTTATACCAATTCGGTTTTTGCTAACACATTGGCATAAGACATTATTTTTAAGTACATAAGTTATTCTTTTTGCTAGTATCTTCTTGACTTAACAACTTTAAGTAAAAACCTTTTAATTACTTCTTATCTTACTTGACCTAAACATACTGGCTGTATAGATATTCTTAGCTAGGATTACTCTTTAAACCTTGCTCAAATCAACTTCTTCGAATTCTGGCAATATCACAAATCTACGATGAAATTAACTTAAGTTAAAACTAAGGATAAAGAAATAATGGAATCCATTATGGATAATGCACATGTTGAACTTAATAAAATCCTCTCTGATGCCTTAAGTTTTTTATGAATTTTTTTAATACACTTGGGCCACTAATTAAGTGACAATAACTACTCAATTGACTCAAAATCTGGCAATGTTGTTACAAACTAATAACTGTCTGAAAATGCACACCATCATTCAAATACAGATTGTTGAAGGCTTGCCTGAAGCACTACAAATACACAAAATTTTGAAACAATCATGAATGTGGAGATAATAGAATACGATTGCGTCTAACCTTACTATCAGTTCTACTAATGTAGAATTTTATTCTCTACTCTATGTTCTTTCATTCAATGACTCGATTTAGCTCTTCGCAACTCTTATAAAGAATAATAAAGTAGGAGTCAAAACTTTTGAATGATGAATTGAAGCAACTCCCGCATCTACATAAAATTCACCTAATCACTGGCAACTATAGAACTAACAAATCTCCTAAAGAAGTTATTTGGACTTGACCCTATCTTCATTAATACGCTGATAACTTCTTTGGTCAATGTCTCGAGCAATATTTTTAGCCGCAATGCTGTACAATACTATAGACTATAAATAACTTTCAACAAGATTTATACTCGTTTAGTGAGTCCACACTCTTGAAAATGGTAACTACACTTATTAAATGCTTTTCCTTTCTCTCTCCAAAACAAGTCAAGGTCGAAGAAGCCAATGCTGATAATCAACTTTGGACCTTGCAAGGATTTCGGGCACCAATTTCACTTGAATCCTAGAATTTTCTTGCCAACTTACTTGTTGCTTGGATGGATGAATGCAAGTTAATATTCTTAAAGGTACTCAATTCTTGGATAAGGGAGAGTTAATCAATGCTACCTTTGCCATGAACTTCTTAGATACATTCAAATGGTCCACCAATAATGAAAAGTACAGAAGCACAAAAGGTATTAGGTCAAATGTAGATTACTACTCTTAACTCTATCTGAAATATTTACAAGCCATATATTAAATGTACCTATAAATTCCTCAATAACAAAACGTGTGAATAGAGTATTATTTGGTTTGATCATGTTGTTTGATACATATTAAATAACTCGGAACTCTTATTTCTTGATAAAGCTACAAAGTTTGACTTGTCTTTAATTGACTCATGCCTTGGTAGAAAATCACATAGCTTGGTCTTACCATAGATTGCAATTACAAAGGAGTCAAAACTCTACTTAACCTACTTAAACCCAACATGCAAGAAGAAACTACCCCTTCCCTCAATCGTCCTATTTTTCTAACAAACTCCCCTAACTCTCTTACATCATTCTTAACCCTTATATTTCATCAAACTCTAGTTTTGATGGAGGGAATTTTAAAAGCTACACTAGAGGGAGACCAAAAAAACTACCTGCAAAACATCTTCCTAGGTAATTGCCAATCTAACTAGTAGGAAGGCTCTATGCAGTAAGAAGGAAGATGGGAATCAAATTTTTGTTCTTTCTTTTTGTGAACAAAATTTTGGAACCATATCTACTTTTCTTGAAATTTTTTTTTGACACCGAGGTGATACTTCGTCACTTGATTATGTCATGGTTGGTTGGAAATACACAAAACCTCTAAAAAATTGGTTTTATGGTTCTGACTTTTTAAGACAACGCACACATTTCCCCTATTTGTCATTGCCACAATTTTACTAACTTTACCTCTCAATTCGAAAAAGAGCATTTCACATTTTGTATAAAATCATTAGCAAACATGATATTTTCTTCTTACCAGACACTATTGTAAAACAATCAAAGACCATCACAACATTTACTACATCGTAGAGACACAAGCATATCATCCATGAACAAACAACACACTACTGCCCAGTGGGGTAATTCCTTTGATATCATTGAACGCATCTTTTGTAGTCAGTATATGACCGCAAAATTTGTCACGCATATCCCTAGATTGTACTTAGACACGGCTAACCTCCGATAAGTCTTGGTTTGCTTCAGTGTCATAGGACACTTTGCTTTTTTTGAGGATCTCTCTCTCTCTCTCTCTCTCCCCAAACAGGCAAAGAGGCTGCATGCTAACTTCTTTAAGCTAAAATAACATCTAAATTTGGTTATGCCTATTTCTCTCAACGGTTCAGGGTCTTCACTTAACTTATGAGGAGATTCAGGCTGGGAGACTGAACTTCACACTTGGCACAACCCACTTTAGGCAAACTCAACTTCTTCCCATCTTATCCTCCTCTCCATCACAATTTGTTTCAAGTCCAAGTGCTCTCCGATGGGGTGTTCATAGCTTCACCATGTTAAGTACACAATCACCCAGCAGGAAAGGCGTTTATAGTATGACTGTTCTCTCTACTCCATTTAATCACCTTTCGATACACATTTGACATCAACCACCAGGTGTCTCACATGAGGTGCATACCATTTTACTCTTTCAACATGGGCTGCATGGACGTTCCAACTGCGTCCTGTCAGCTTTTCCCACATAATCAGCAAAGGAAAAAAAACTTGAATGCAGATAAAGTTTGATTTGTGTGACTCGTAAAATCTAATCATATGCCAAGAGCTCAACAAAGCGGTGTTGAATGCAAAATTGGAAGTACATGCTCACCTTCATTTCTCGACAAAACTTCTACAGATGAGCAGACATGATCCACCCACTGTTGCTCCTCTGTGTCCTTCACATTCCCATGAATATGCAACACACCGCCATCCGGCCTAATCATGAAAACTTTAGTCAGTTTTCTGCTAACCTTAAACAGTCCGCGATTAAGATACGCATACCACAGATATGCATACCGCAGAGCCTTTAGAGCTACACCCCAGCAGTGTTCACTTGTAGGAAGCAGTCCCAAGCATACTCTATCTGCTACACCCTGCGTTAGGCTTCAAATTAGAAAAGCACCAACAAGAATACAAACTTACAAGCTCCTTCGCATTGCCTATGGATCTTAACCCCGTAGTCAAGCTGTTAGTGTCAGTCGTAGAATCAATTTCTCACCCAACAATTGAGCAGCATATACCAGTGTTATGCTGATGGGACAAAAGAGATTCATCTCCTCATAACTGAACGGTCTCGTTGTACCCAAGAACAGTGATTACTGACCAAGGCTTGAAAAGAGGAAAAGCACCTGTGGAGCGGTAACCTGATTGTCTCCTTCTAAGACAACAGCACGATCTTCTACGGCATTAGCATCGAGATTATAGCGAAGGGCGTCCAGTGCAGGAGGATTCCATTCACAAGCATAAACTTTCTTTGCTTTGGCCCTGCTTGCAAGCCAAACGACATCATGAGCACCAATCCGCAGAGAAATGTACTTACAGTTTTCCTGCATCTTACTTTGCAAGAAAGGGCAGGACGAAGTAACCAATCCCAGCAAATAGATCCACCACTGTCTCACCCTTGCAATCTAACTTTGCCATCCTCAACTTCTCTGAGATATTGCCAGAAGAGAACATGCACTTTGTGGCGTCAAAACAATACAAAATACCATTCTCACGATGACGAACCCATCCATCATGTCCATATAGCAAAACTAGATTGCTATCCCTAGTGCTGTTTGGTTTTATACGAGCCTGTAAATAAAAAAAAAAGAAATAAACATTGCATCCCAAGCTGACCCTCATCAGATCAAGACCACCAGCAAGAAACGCCAAATAAAAAATGCTGACCAACCTGGCGAGCAAGGCGATTCACACTAAAGCAATTTGTTACCATTTGCCAAACTACTGGCCCAAACGAAGACCAACACTCACTCGTGAAAGACTCTGCAGGAAGAATTGCCATGTCATCGAGCCGCTCCCATCTGCACAAAATGTTGCAAAGTGGTTTGAAACTCTGATATTTTTGTTTGAACATTTGAATAAACTTGAGCTACCAAGCAACTCTTTGCTAACGTCATTCTTTTCAAAATCATGTAAACAATCTGGGGAGAAATTGGCAGACTGGAGGAAATAATCTCTCTGACACTGAAACATGATGGATAACTCTGCAAGTATGGAGAAGGCATTTCACCCCTCCATGTGCAGTATCACCCCATCATTGCGTAGACTACAATCATATCGAAATTAGTCTCTTACCTTGTGATTTCTCATAGAAATAACACAACTGGCAATAGATTCTAGCCTTCCCAATAGGTTGCTTCTTCATAAACTACTTACTGTGTGTTGCCACAATCTTTCTCTCTCTGATTTATCTTGTCAAGTAACTTTAAGACAGTACCCTGTTGATTCCATGAAGTACATTCCCTTAGGTGCCTCTTTTCCCGCTTTTGCCTCGTCCTTGGTCTCTACTCCTAGTTGGAGTCCGTCATTCCTAATATTTCAAATCTCTGGAGGATTGGCTAATGACAGAATTTTATGAGAGGTGGCAGAAGGCCACCGAACCTCGTCTCAAGTCGGTAATAGACGGCAATAGAAGTAAAATCAAACCCGAAATCTGATATTAAGTCTTCTTTTTCGACTTGTTCTAAGAAATTGACCGAGCAATGGAATGCTAGGTTAATGAGATGATGAAGCACAGGATATTCTCGCAAAGGCTGGAAGTCCAAGTCTCTTTTACTCGCTACCTTGGCCGATAGCCACAGGAAACACTGCCGACATGTTCTTCTTCCTCTTATTCTTCTTCCAATTAGTGAGGAAGAAAGGCAAAAGTCAAGGAAAAGAAAGCACACAGCAAGTCAGAAAGCATCACAAGCGATCACCCAGTTGAAACACGGATCCTCCTCCGTCTTCTGACGATTCTGATCGATCATATACTTTTGAAGAATATTAAGGGTGCAAGTGTGATCTTAGATGTAGAATTGGAAGGTGATTCAGTCCAGCTGCGACCGTTTACAAATTATTAAAATCAAGTCTTTTTGTTTACTTAATCTTTTTTTTTCCCCCCCGAGAAAAAGATCCTTCTATTAGTTAATGAAAACTGCCCATGGGGCTACAACCACCTCTGCAAGAGAGGGCTACAACAATCATGATGGGGAGACTCTCCCAATGAAAAAACAGCATATGTACAATGAGGCTAAATCAAGAGATGGGAGGAGGGAAGAGCCACACAGGTGGACGGTACTGCCATCTGAGCCACACTCTGGACCATGGTGCAGAAAGGCCCAGGACACCAAAGTCGAAGGAACGCCTCTCTGCGCTCCCGCATGCGGTCAGAGCTGCCCTGGAGTCTCTCAAACTGTCCTCTGAGAGTATGGACCAGCTCTAGCCAAAGATCCCGAACAGTCTCTGCTGGTGGTACAGGGCGAGCCTCGAAGATGCGAAAGTAGCAGGCCCGCCAGATGAACCAGAGTGTTAGGCCGCTAATGAGCTCCCAACACTTCTCTCTCACTGCACCACTCCTGTGGAGTAAGCTCTGTAGCAGGCTGGAGAGTAGGTCGACCCCCCTGCATCACTATCATCCTGCTAGTGGAGGATAGCTCAAACTGAAGTGCCGGGCCCGTGAGAGTAGACCAAGCAGCTGCTCCCCATGTGTATTGCCGAGCTGTGGGAAGAGCTGGCATCAGTCGAAGAACACGAAGCCACACTTGCCGTGCCAAAGGACAGTGACGCTGACGATGGTCACAAGCTGCACGTGCAGCCGAGAGACCACTATGTACAAGCCAACTCCCAACTGCTGCAGCTCGATGTGCAACCAGCCACTGAAAAAAGTGACTCGCCTCGGCTGTCTGGAGTCCCACAACCTCTCCGAAAAAGCTGCCAAGAACTCAGCTGTGAGGCCCTCCTCCTGCCAATGAGGTGCTACAGCAGGACGAGCCTCCCTCTGCGCTGCTAGTATGTGACGTCCCCGTCGAGCAGTGTACTGAAAGAAAGGGACACTTGGATAGTCTGCTGACGAGAAAGGGTTCCTCCAAAGCCACTCTCCAGGATCCCACTGTACTCGTGCCAGTTGACAGCTCTCCCAAACCCATAGTCTCCAGTGGCCAGTCTCAAGAGCTGCTGGGTCAGGATCTATGGCACAAGTCCTCCCGCAGATGCCCACCGCTCGGATCCTCTGAAAATAGCACTTTGCCACCTGTGGAGCCTCTACTGCAACTCTGTGTAAACGTTCCTCACCCTATAGCTCGAAAAACAAGGAGGGTATAGTCTCTGAGCAAGCCCGAACTGAGATGAGAACCTCCAGTCCCGTGAAGGCTCCCATCCATCTGGGCGCTGCTGACTCGAGAGGTGTGCCTTTGCGATGTCTTGACACATGCTCTGCACCCCTCTCATGCCATGTAGCTGAATGCCCTGAAGCTCCTCTGACAAGCCTGAAAACTGTAACCAGTCACCTAAAGAGCGTGCTGGACCCTCTGCCATGGGACCCAAGGAAACATGAGACCGACTACCAACCAAGTGGCCTCTCTGAGTGCTAACCATGGGGTTCCAAACAAGGGGCTGTCTCAGGTGCTCCTCCATGCAAGGAGGCTGACGCTGCTCCAGGCCTCGCCGCAGTTGCTCTGAAGACCGGAGCAGATTCACAGAGAAGCGGTCCTCCAGTCTCCTGCTCAAGCCAACTCTGCGCATCTTTGTGAAAATCCATCGTGTCGAAGGTCGCCAAGGGCCTCCAGCTTGAGGCACCCTAGCACTAAGCTGTTGAAGCAAGAACTCCTCTGACGATGAACTTCCCAAGAAGGGCTCTGCTCTACTGTGCAGGGTCTATGATTCCCAACCCTCCCTGAGAACAAGGAAGAGTTATGACCTGCCATGCCACTTTGGCCCGGGCTATCTGAGTGTCACGCCCTGACCAAAGGAAGTTCCTGATAAGCCTCTCTACCTGGCTGATACAAGAACTCGAGAAGATCCAACAAGAAGTGATGTACCACATAGTAGCCAACAACACCTGGTTGGCCACTACAACTTTGCCTGCCAGAGAAAATCGTGCGGAGCTCCAATGTAACAACTTCCTCCTGATAGACAGGAGGAGGGGAACAATCTGCTGCTCGGGAGACAAGTCTAAACCAACCTGACAGCCCAAGTACCGAACTGCAGTCCCTGGGGGAATCCACCAAAAACCCTCACCTGGCATCCATTCGGGCAAATAACTTGGACGAAAATAAGGACACAAATTTGTCACAGTTAAGAGTCAAAGCAACAAAATTTTCACGCCGGCTCATTCTTAGAGGGTTTGCCTTGCGAGTTACCTACACCTAGATGAATCCAGGCAAACCCCAAATTACCTATGAAGGAAAGTGGAAGATTAAACCATCGATTTGGTACTTGACAATGCTCCACCGAACCGGCCACCTTATAGAGTAATCAAAGCCCAGAATGAAGAAATAATGAGCCAAGTGAAAGACCTTGTGGAGAAAGGTTTCATCCAGTCCAGTTCTTCACCCTTTTGTACTTGAGTGTTGCTTGTGTTAAAAGAAAGAATACAGGGCTCTTAAAAAGATCACCATCCAAGAACACGTTTCCAATACCCAAGATTGATGATATACTTGACACGAACAAATACTACTTGTTTCAGTAGAATTGATCTCAAAAGTGGTTGTCATCATCAGATCGGGATCAATCTTGGAGATGTAGACCACGTTCAAGTACTTGGTGATGCCTTTCAGTCTCATAAATGCTCCTACAACATTCAATAGGATGATGGATAGGATCTCTCAGGAGCATAGAGTGTTTGAGGGCACATTCTTTGATGACATTATTGTTTTCTTCAAGAATGAGAAGAACATCACAAGCATTTTTTACAAGTGTCTAATGCACAACGCAAACACAAATTGGTGATCAATGGAAAGAAGAGCGAGTTCTTTCTGCCAGAGATACACTTTTTGGGACACATGGTTTCATCCACGGATGTTAGCATGGATCCAACTAAAGTGGGGGCCATTAGAGATTATATTGAGACACGTAAATGATGTTCATATCTTGTCGGGATTACGCTCTTGCTACATAGTGCACACAGTTCATCAGACAATTTGCGAGAAGATTGCTTACAGTTGCATGCTTGACTTGAAAAGGGGTACCATTTACTTGGGGACCTCCACGGATTGCAACAGTCGAGAGACTCACGCAAAAGCTGACTACTCGGCCAACTTTGATTTTGCAAAGACTTGCATAAATCTTTTGAGGTTTACTGCAATACTTGTGGGAGCAATTTGGGTGCGGTCTTAATGCGCTTATGAGAGTCGGATGTTGTCTAAGCCAAAAAGGGATGCACATATTATGAAAAGAAGCTCTTAGCAGTCATTCAAGCTTTGACTGAGTGGAGGCATTACTTGCTCAGGGCAGACTTTACAGTGCACACGGATCATCACAGTTTACGATACTTCTTGTCCTAGAACAAGCTTTCAGAGAAGCACACGACGTGGGTGGACATATTATAACAGTTCCCTTTTCAGATTGTAAATCTAAAGGGAAAGAAGAATGTTGTGGTAGATGCGTTGTCTCGCAAGCCACACGTCTCCACTATTACATCAATGCATCATGAGGACTTCGAAGTGATACGGAAGTAGTATATCAAAGATCCAGATTTTGATGAGATTTTTGACATGGTACAGAGTGGGGAGAAGTTACACGATATTTTCTCATGGGTATTTAATGCGAAGAACCATGATGTGTGTGACACATGGCATGGTTTGAGGCAAAAAGGTGTTGACGGAGTGTCACAATCCTCCCTTTGTTGGATACAGGCGCATCGAGGCGACACTTAAGGGTGTTGAGAGATCCTTCTTTTGGCCGTGGCTCAAGAAGAATGTAAACAAGCTTGTGCGTACTTGTTTGGTATGTCAAAAAGTGAAGTATGACAAACACAAAGTGAAAGGATTCCTACAGCCTTTAATCTATCCCGGATAGACCATGAGAGAGTATAACGATGGACTTGCCTCCATAAGAGGTGCGTCTGGACATACTTAGGGTGAGCATGTTGGAGGCTTTGCAACAATTAAATGGTATAAGAAAAGCAGCAAACAATGTTGACGCAACTTGCAACTAAGGAAGAATGATAGAGTGCTCCTTCCGTTTGAGGAAGGATAAGCAGAGGCTTTTAAGATTTCGCAAAGCTAATTATGCGATACTATGGCCCCTTCCAAGTTTCGAAAAAGATCAATGATATGTCCTTCAGGTTGAGGTTGCCAAATACTTGGAAGATTCACAACGCTTTTCATGTGACTCTATTGAGACCTTTCAAAGGTTTAGGTGCCAAAGGACAAGGAGCCAGAGGTCGAAGAAACAAAGGAGATTCCTATACCAGAGCATGTCCCAACGCACAAGGAAAGTAAAGTGAAGGGTAAGCCGATCTGCAGGTATTTGGTCAAGTTTAGGAAATATCCAGCTCTTGATGCAAAGTGGGAGGAAGAGGATTTAGCAGATACTCCTCAAAGTTTTAGATTGACCTTTTGATTTTGCTATGACTATTCCAAAAGTGCAAGTTGAATCTAGTGCAGTCCAAGTTGGTAAACTAGCTTTATTTGAGAGAAATATAATTCTCAAAGAATTATTGGAAATAGCTGGATCCAAAAGTGAGAGGGTTTTCTTGCTCGAGATATCCAAGTATAGTGCGTCATTTGTAGGAATGGCAAGAGCTCTATGAACAGAAATATCTGTTAGGCAACCAAGAACGGATACTTCTCATGCATCACATCAAATGGGTGGCTCGAGAAGAAGTATTCGACCATCCTCAACGGAGATCTTTGATGCGTCATGGGATGGGTTACAAAGAGTATCATGAAGGAGTTGTTCGGTAAGTTCGGTGAGTAAGGAATAAGTGATGGGTATTCCTGATGCGTCACATGGTGGGTGATAGGGGCATCAAATAGGGAATATTCCATACTTAAGAGAGATTTCGAACCAAGTTAGGGTTGTGCACAATAGAACAAGAGACGAGCATTGAATGCAGATGGACCCTGAGTAGATTTAAAGAGATGCAATTGCTTTTTGTCATCAGCCTTTGAAACCCTGTATCAAGAAATTTATGAATGTTGTCTTTCCGATTGAAACATTACAAAATTGGACACCTGTTCCTACGTCTACAGAACCAAGATTGATTAGACATACTTCTATCCCTAACTGACGAAGGGTGAATGGTCATTGATATGCTTGAAAAGCATGAAGGACTATATCCACTTACCTGATTGGAAGAGAGATATAGAATGGATACAAGTGTATGGTCCGGATGGAATCAACCTTAGACACACAAAGTAAGAAATGCATGATAACTTGCATTGAGTGATGTTTGGAAATGCTTGAGCATTCGGTATTCATGAGTAAAAGCATCCAAAGAATGCACAAATGATGTCTGCCTATCAAGCGACGTGTATTTTGTAGAAGGCTAAGTATTCATTACGTAAAAATGATGTTTTGAGCACTAAATTGTCATGTTTCAAGACTTTCATAGTGCAGCTTATTTCTTACCTTTCCGTTCAGAATTTTAGAAACAGACACTTGAATTGGAATTAGAACGGTCAAAACCCCCATGCTCAAAAGAACAAAAAACAAAAATTCAGGTCGTGTGATGACGTGGCGACAAATCTGCTTGCCCTAAACAACTCAGCAAGATTTAAAAGTAAAACTTCAGAGTTAAAAAAAAAAACGCAAGTTACAACACCTTACTATTTCCAAAGAAAAGAGCTGCATGGAGGCCTCCTTTCCCTTTCTGGACTGGGACACAACACGCCCTACCAGTTTGAGCCATGAAGAGCTTACCTCTATATAAAGAACTTGTCTCCTCTTCCTAATCTTAGGAAGTAGAGCTTCCTAAGATTAGGGGTTTTCCTCGAGTCTAAGAAGCAGAGGCTTCCAAGTTCCATAGAGTCTAAGATCTAGAACGGACGTGGAAATGCCTCTAATTCATGTGTCTGTATGATGACTTGTCCCCAGTAATAAAGATACTCGTTACATGGGGGGAACAACCCATCTTCTGGTCCCCAACTCTCTCTCTCTCTCTCTCTCTCTCTCTCTCTCTCTCTCTCTCTCTCTAAATTGGCTTGACCATTAAGTAATAATGTCTATTTATCGGAGGATGTTTGATATTGTTATGCACTCTCGTTTGTAACAGCGGGTGTTGCACAAGAGAGAACCGGCTCCACTTCTTTGTCACATATTGCCTAGATGGTAATAAAGTCAACTAATTTCTCCATGAGAAATTGGGGATGCTGACAAAGCTGACAATACAAAGTTGACCATAATTCGGTGGATTATCTCACAAGTTGGTGACATGGCGTGTTCAACCTGAGGAAATGGCTGAGAGGAGAAGGCATTAGAGTTTAAAAAATTCTAACCCAGAAAATGTGGCCAAGAGGCCTAAGGGGTTAGGGTTTAAAAACTAACCCCTTGTCAACTTATGTAGCACCGGCTGAGAGGACAAGGCATTAGAGTTTTAAAAACTCTCATTTGAAGGGTTTAAAAACTAACCCCTTGTCAACTTCTGTAACACCCCTCCCCTTGTGAGAAAGTATTGTAGGCATAAAAACGCGCTCGCTGCTGCTGCCGCGCCCCCCCCCCCCTCTCGCCATCGCTGCCACCCCTGCCCTCGCGCGCCCTTTGTCTTCAACTGCTGCGCGCAGCCCCCCAGCGCGCCTCCCCCCCCCCCCCCCCCCCCCCAAACCCGCTGCCCAGCCCGCGCCTGCCCGCTGCCCGCCCGTCCTTCACCACTGCCCCACTCGCTTGCCGCCCCGCCATTCGCCTCAGCCCACCAGCCCCGCCTCCCAATACCTCCTATCCCGCCAACCTTGCCTCGCATCCCCGGTTTTCTGCGCTTGTCTTCTTCCTCGACGTACTCGGGCGCAGAAGGCCTCCTCTCGTCAACGACTCTTCGCCTTCTCTTCACAGCAACAGACACAGATGGATGCTCAAGCTCCGCCACAGAGGGACCCCTCCGAAGTCCCCTCGCCCGACCCCGCTGAGCCCACCATTCGACTTGCTCTTTCACGGACAGAGCAAGCAAGCCTAGCCGCAGAGGTAGAGCGGTTGTAGGCGACTTTTGTCATTTGCAAGATTCTCGGCACTAGACCTAGCAGAGGAGAGCTGCGTGACCTTCTCCAGGCCCGCCTTCTTGCAGAGGTGGGCAAGATCTTGGACGTTTAGATCCTCGGACGAGGCTACTATCAAATCGAGTTTGAGGCCTCCGAGATGGCGTCCAAGGTCATCGCCATGAGCCCCTTGACCATCCGAGCAGTTCGAGCCCACTTTCGACAGTGGAGACATGGTTTTGACCCTGCTTCAAATGTGTTGGTAGAGGAGGGAGACATTCCCATCTCCGTCTGCTTTCCTGGTTTGCGGAGGGAGTACCTACCACTTTTGTCCAGGATAGGCTCAGCGATTGGGACTGTCCTAGAGACACCTCGTAGGGCAGCCTCGGTAGCTGCCAAGGCGGCGGGCATTCCCTCAGTTTGCGTTCTAATGAGGGATACTCACACTGTCCCGAAGGTCATCCTCCTTCCTCGAGTGAGTGGGGGTTGGTTTAGATAGAGCGTGGAGTATTCGAGCCTCCCGAACCAGTGCTTCATTTGTCGACAGATGGGCCATCTTGCAAAGGCCTGTCCACAAAGGAGGCCCCGACTTACACCACAGACTCAGCCCCAACCTGCAAGTGCTGGCCAACAACCACAAGCAGAGACACAAAGCACACAGGCAAAGCCACCCTCCAAGCCTGGGGCTCCAGCGGAGAAGGGATGGCAGCAGGTTTGTGGTCGACGCCGGCAAGGGCCACAGCGACAGCCTGGCACTCAGAGTGGTCCTCAGGCGCCTGCCCACCAGCAGTGGGTTCCCATGGGGAACCGATTCGGTCCTCTTGAGCAAGACGAGGTCCCTGCTCCAACTCCCACCTCAACTTCACCCTCGACAGCCCCTCCTCCCCCCCGTCTCCTATTCCCACCGCCTCTCCCCCTCGCCCCTCTACCTTTGCCGGTCCCCCCCACCCCTCTTCTCCCCCAACTCCCCCTGCTCCTTCACCCCCTCCCTCTCGCTCCAGTTCTACAGTTGACTCAAGGGGCAGGGCCATCTCCGGCTGCTAGGAGATCTCTTGGCAGCGCCTTTGCCACGAGTCGCTTGGTGAGAGAGGGACAACCTTTCTTGCGACCCCCTCTACAGGTACAGATGTCTCCTTTGCAGCAGTCCCTCGAGGTCTGACGAGCTTTGACATTCGGCGCCGATGGGACTTCTTTGCCTACGACTTTACATGCTTTCTCGGCGACTCCTCATCAGACCTTGAGGCAACCTACTTCAGGGTTCATGTTCTGTTCCTTGCAGCCAGTGGGATGGAGGCCTTGGACTCAGCAGTTGGCTTCTCTTTTCCCCTTTGCGGCAGGGACCAGACTGAGTGGACCCTTGACTCAGTGTTTGAGTGGCTGCAACAGGATGTAGACACATTGTGGTTCACTTCTTTGCTGATACTTGGTGCTCGCCATGCTATGTATACATTCATGAGGACTCCTGGACAGAGGAGGTTGCTTTACGTACGGCTCGGACTACTTGGGCTTGGGCCAGACACTCTTTGCAGTCACGCCTATCTAGAGGACGCTCAAATGCGGATTACTTCCCATCCAAGCTAGCCTCGAAGATAACACGTTTAGCTATTGCGGCAACATCTGATCTTTCTCGCTCCCCATGAGGATCGTCTCATGGAATGTGCAGAGACTAGGTGGGCCCCAGTTTCACCGTCAGAGGGGCCAACTACGTCAGGAGCTTCATCGTTGCCATGTGGGAGGAGAGATTGATCTCCTTATGCTACAGGAGCATCATCTATGTGAGAGCCGCATTAGACGTGGTCAGCTCTTGCGTGGACGATATGATACTTTTTGGTCAGCTGCTTTTGGACCTCGAGGCATCCAGGGTGGGGTATGTATGACTATTGCAAATTCTTTGCAGCAGGCTATTGTGGGCAGAGGGATTATTGTGCTAGTCAGGGCTCAGTGGATCACTATGCAGGTTCAAGGTTTCCTTGTGGGCTTTCTGAACATATACGCGCCCAATGTGGCGAGTGCACGAGCAAAGTTTTGGTCACAGCTTCTTGAGCCTCTGCCGCAAGCAGAGCAGTGGTGCATAGGGGGTGACTTCAACATGTTGGAGGACCCTTCTGACAGGATTGGTGGTAGCCATGCTACTGTGCATGGAGTTGTTGCTGGCAGCTTGGGAGAGGTTTTGTACGACTCTGAGGGTTTCGGATGTGTGGCAGCACTCTAGCTTTATGAAGCACCCAGACAGCCTGGCCTTCTCTCATACGGACCGTAGAGTGGAAGGAGGTTTCAACAATTTTCAGCCCTGGAGATTCTTGAAGAAGAAAGAAGCATGACTCTAGACGAAGTTGAAGCATTGAAGGAGCCACAAAAGACTTTGTGTCGCTTTCGGCGCGGCCCAAAGAAGCAAGCGTTGCAGACCTTTATGAAGTTCAAGTACGACACGACCCACACATCAGAGTGGGCCGGCGAAGAGTCCCTTCCAAGATTCCGGATGCTATTGGCGATCTCCCTCGACGCCAAACAGTTTGGTACCAGTACCTCACTTTGAAAAGGAGCTGATGTCACGTGACACGTCCAACCCTATGTGTTCGTGGACAAGCTACAGCATGATCACGGTTCAGTTCAGTCAAGTCAGTCTAAAATAGGAAGTGATTTGGCCCTTTTGTGAGTCTGTTCGTAGACCGTGCATGACCAGTCACTTAGATTAGATGCATATCCTCTGGTTGCACACAGCATGATTATAAGTATTCCCATCAGAATCCTCCAGGGGAATTTTCGAGTGCATTTAACCTATTTTCCCTATTTTTGACATTTTTCACTTATTAATTTAAGTGACTTTTGTTGGAAAGTAGGTAGGGCAAATTAAGTTTGTATATAAGCAAACCTAGGCTAGCACTAATTGGCAGAAGAGAAAGGAGAACACACGCCACAGGCAGCAGGTTCCCCCCCCTCTCTCTCAAGCAAGACCCCCCCTTGGTGACATTTTTCCTCCAAGCAAGAAACCACAGCATCTAGCGTTTTCAGCAAGATCCTCATCGCCATCAGCACCCTCACCTTAGAGTTTTCAGCAGGGCTTCATCGCCAAGACCTCGCAGCATCCAACGTTTTTCATCAAGAAGTCTCATCGCCATAGGTTACCCCTTGTTGGCGTTTTTCAGCAGACCATGATCGCTTACGTCCCCGGCATTTTCAGCAGTGCATAGCATCAGAATATCAGCGTTTTTGCCAGCTTAAACCAGCGTTTTCAGCTGGCAGAATTCAGCCCAAACCGGCGTTTTTGGTCCCAGCAGATTTCAGCATTTGCGTTTTCAGCGCGTCGTCATCGACATCGTCACCGACATAGAGTTAGAATTCAGCAGATAGAAGATTTGCAGATTTCAGCCCTTAGAGTTTCCAGATTTCAGCCCGTCTCGTCGTCGTCCTCATCGTCGTCGACATCGTCGGCAAGTCCAAGCATTGTAGAGATTTGTGCAATCAATAGTAGACCGCTCTCGCCATAGAGAGTGGGGCCTTCGGAGGAGGGTTTTACGTCTCTGGTGTCGTATTCTCTTCTCTATCTCTCAGTCTCATACACTTTCACGCACAGTATCCATTCACTTTGTTTGTGTTCATTGCACTCTCTCATTAAGAACGGAAGGCTCTCCCTTCCATAAGAACAAAAGGAACCTTGAGCACAGTTCGGAGCACTCATCTTGAGCAAAGTTCAAACATTCATTCCGCTGCACCTTACACTTTCTGTTCTATGCTGAGGCGATGAGCAGGTTTTTGGTGTCGCAGCAGGTTGGTTTACGAGGCTTAGCACTTCCTACTCGGGGAGATGAGCTATTGGACGCTGAGTTTGCTGACAACTCAGCCTTGTACTTGGATGGCGATGAGGCCAACCTTCACAGTTGTGAGCAAGCTCTTGAGACCTTCTGTTGTGCATCTGGCACACTCATCAACTGGAGAAAGACAGTGCCTCTCTCGGTTGGTAGTGCTCCTGTACCCGATTGGATGCCAGGAGAGGGTTTCAGGTGGATTCCCCCAGGGACTGCAGTTCGGTACTTGGGCTGTCAGGTTGGTTTAGACTTGTCTCCCGAGCAGCAGATTGCTCCCCTCCTCTTGTTTATCAGAAGGAAGTTGCTACATTGGAGCTCCGCACGACTTTCTTTGGCTGGCAGAGTTGTAGTGGCCAACCAGGTGTTGTTGGCTACTATGTGGTACATCACTTCTTGTTGGATCTTCTCAAGATCTTGTATCAGCCAGGTAGAGAGGCTGATCAGGAACTTCCTTTGGTCAGGGCGTGACACTCAGACAACCCGGGCCAAAGTGGCTTGGCAAGTCATCACTCTTCCTTGTTCACAGGGAGGGCTTGGGATCATAGACCCATCACAGCAGAGCAGAGCCCTTCTTGGGAAGTTCATTGTCCCGGGACTTCTTCCAGGTAAGGAGCCCTAGAAGGAGTTCTTGCTACAGCGGCTTCGTGCTACGATGCCTCAGGCAGGAGGCCCCTAGCAACCTTCGACCAGATGGATCTTCACAGACATGCGTAGAGTTGGTTTGAGCAGAAGACTGGAGGACCGCTTTGCTGTGGGTTTGCTTCGATCTTGGGAGCACTTGCGGCGAGGCCCGGAGCAGCGACAGCCTACTTGCATGGAGGAGCGCCTGCGCAACCCCTTGTTTGGAACCCCATGGTTAGCACTCAGAGAGGCGTCGGCCTCATGTTTCTTGGGGTCCCATGGCAACGGGTCTAGCACGCTCTTTAGGTGACTGGCTACAGTTTTCAGGCTTGTTAGAGGAGCTGCAGGGCTTTCAGTTATAGGGCATGAGAGGGGTGCAGAGCAAGTGCCAAGACATCTCCGAGGCAGTACCAGCTAAGTGGCTCACACCTCTTGAGTCAGTAGCGCCCAGATGGATGGGAGCCTTCACGTGACTGGAGGTTCTCATCTCAGTTCGGGCTTGTTCAGAGATTGTTCCCTCCCTGTTTTTCGAGTTACAGGGTGAGGGACGCTTACAGCGAGTTGCAGTAGAGGCCCCACAGGTGGCTGAGTGCTGTTTTTAGAGGATCCAAGTGGTGGGCATCTGTGGGAGGACTTGTGTCATCGATCCTGACCCAGCTACTCTTGAGACTAGACAATGGAGACTCTGGGCTTGGGAGTGCTATTCACTAGCACGAGAACAGTGGGATCCTGGAGAGTGGCTATGGAGGGACCCTTTCTCTCTGCAGACCACCCAAGTGTCCCTTTCTTTCAGTACACTGTTCAACTGGGACATCACATTCTGGCAACACAGAGAGAGGCTCGCCCTGCTGCAGCACCTCATTGGCAGGAGGAGGGTATCACAGTTGAGTTCTTGGCAGCTTTTTGAGAGAGGTTGTGGGACTCCAGACAGCCGAGATGAGTCACTTTGCTTTAGTGGCTGGTCAGAGCTACAACAATTGGAAGCTCGCTTCTGCATAGTGGTCTCTCGGCCGCATGCACAGCTTGTGACCATCTTGTGGAGAGTCAGCGCCACTGTCTTTGGGACTGTCCCTTGGCACAACAGGTGTGGCTTCGTGTTCTTCGGCTGATGCCTGCTCTCTCCACGGCTCGGCAATACACTTGGGGGGTAGCTGCTTGGTCCACTCTCACGGGCCTGGCACTTCAGTTTGAGCTATCTTCCACCAGCAGGATGATAGTGATGCAAGGGGGGCGACCTACACTCCAGCCTGCCACAGAGCTTACTCCACAGGAGTGGTGCAGTGAGAGAGAAGTGCTGGGAGCTCATCAGTGGCTTGACACTCTGGTTCATCTAGTGGGCCCGTTGTTTCCGCTTCTTTGAGGCTCGCCCTGTACCACCAGGAGAGACTGTTCGTGATCTTTGGTTAGAGCTGATCCACACTCTCAGAGGACAGCTCGAGAGACTTCAGGGCAGCTCCGACCGCATGAGGGAGCACAGAGAGGCCTTCCTCCGACTTTGGCGTCCTGGGCCTTTTTTCACCATGGTCCAGGGTGTACTCAGATGGCACTACCGTCCACCTGTGTGGCTTTTCCCTCCTCCCATTTCTTGATTTAGCCTCATTGTACATATGCGTTTTTTCATTGGGAGAGTCTCCCCATCATGGTTATTGTAGCCCTCTCTCGAAGAGGTCCTATGGGCAGTTTCATTAACTAATTTAAGGATCTTTTTCTTGGGAAAAAAAAACTTCTGTAACACCCGCCGAGGGGCCTTAAACCCTAAAAATTCAAAGCACTAGGGCTGAGGCAGATTTGTGTAAATCATAAAAAGTCAAAGCACCAGGGCTGAGACAGATTTGGCTGCCACGTGGCACTACTATACCAATTTCCGTGTTTGGCGCTGGTTGTAAGGCAGGGCAGGTTTTTGCATACTTTTTGGTGCGCATGCTTTTAGGGTCAAGTGCTTTTAGAACTGATGCTTAGCTTATTCCACAAGACATACAAGTGGTAATAGGTAGGTGAACGTGGCAAAGGGGTACACACCTCATGGGGTACACATATGGCTATATACACACATTAATGGAAATGACTAGAAAAGATACACATGGGACGGAATGAAGTTCTCATCCCTAACAGGACTGCCCCTAGTTGTGTGTCTAGAGAACAAGGCAAAACTGCCTTAATGTGGGCATTGCTGATGAGATGAAATGGGCACCCTAGGGCTATGGGGTCTGTAATCAAACACCCTAGGGATGATAGAAGCCTCCTCAGCTGTTGGCACCCTTTGCTAGTCATCTAAAAGCACACCCGAGGCTGCCCTAATTGGCCTGAAGCAGGAGACTTCAGTCCTGACAACCCCCCCAGTCCCCCCCACCTCCCCCAAGTTACATTTATTAAAGTAGTATCATACATTTCCCATTGGCACCTGATGCTGGTCAGTATCAGAGGGTGCAGTCCAAAGCGTGGTAACCACATGATGATCCTCACAAAAATAAGCCTAGATACTCTTTATAAATTTCCTTAAATGCCCTTCTTAAAATCATTTTTTGCAATTTCTTACACCAAAGACTGCTACATTTATTCTGCGACCAAATTTGAAACAAAAGTGATTGAAACATGAAATACCTGCCAATGCCCCCTTCCGTTCAAAAGGACAATGGATAGAAAGCAGTCTACAGAGATATCGTCTTTGGATCAGTTTAGACAATTGGAGCAGTTCAAGTTTGCTTCATGAATTTCTCATGTACACAAAAAACATCAATGGTAATTTCACATGCATATTGTGTAGGTCCAGAACTTAGATTAGCCAGTTTGTCACACGGGCAATTCCATTATTAGCTATGATATGAGAACCTTAGAAGCTCCACTCAGTATGAAAAAATCATCAAAGCACATAAGATATTCCTAATTCAATCAATGACCAGCGTGAAACAAATGTAAACTCACCTTTTTGGTATTTCCCTCAGGAGAGAAACAGGATATTTATGCTTCTGCAACAATGGTGATAATGCTTTGAGAAGCATTTCATGTGGGTCTTTTAAAGGCTTCAATGGAGTTCCTGCTTCGAGTTTTACCATCTTCAAATTTATATGACAATCAAAGGCACAAATACTGCATTGTGCCTTATTTAATTCCAGCATCTCTCTCGGGTCTGCAGCCCCCAAGTCACAACCATTCGCTGCTACCAACGGAAAGAGTATGTGCATACCATCCTCACTTGCTGTTGATTTTCTTCTGGAGTCCAACCGACCCAGCAGCTTCAAGTGATCCTTGCAGACCTTTGCGTGTGCCTTATCAACCCTTAAAAAATACACACCCCTGGCATTTTCTTCATAATGGTCTTTGTTTAAGGTTGCAAATTCTTTGACCTTATGCCTGCCTGCAAAGTAAGGTGACACTGGCAGATCCACCAAAAAAGGTGGACTGAATTTTATCCCAAAAGCATAGCAGCTCAAACCCCCACCAACAATTACTATGGTATCACCGATGCCTGTTGCACTATGACGTACAAAGAAGGATTCGCTTGGAAAATCAACAGCTCCATGTACCCATTCCAACTTTTCCACATCCAGAAAAGAGACTGCGTTTGCATGCTTGGTCAATGGACAGCCTCCTAGAATCACCAAATGACCAACAGCAAAAGTCATAGAGTGAGAAAACCTTGGTATTGATTCTAACACCACAGTCCTCCAATGCAGAAAATTCAAATCTAGGAGCCACAAGTCTCCATAGACTTTTCTTCCATCAAAACCTCCATAAAGAAAGAGCTTTTTATCTGCTATGGCTATAGAATGAGAGTAGCGTGGTGGTGGCATCAATTCTGCAAAAATCAATTGTTCCCATTTCATTTGTAAAGTATCCAGCAAAAATAAATCCCCCAGTACACTGTCATTGTTGAGTCCACCAAAAACATATATTTTCCCCCCAAAAGCCTCTGCTGCGTGTCGATGTCTGGAGGTGCATAAAATGAAAGAGAGAGAAAGCTTGATGGTGAGTTACAGATAACATAAACTAGACAGTTTTCAGTCCTCAGTTCAACATGTTTCCATACGAAAGAGAGAAAAGGCTTGGTTTACAGATGACATAAACAAAACGTCTTTCAGTCCTTAACCTGACACTTTTTCATCTCCTATTTCCATACGAAAGAGAGAAAAGGCTTGGTGAAGATTTAGTATAAACATCTTTCAGTCCTTTTTGCTTACAAGAAAATTTGCATGCATAACTAAGGGGTCTACAATATTGAAAAAGAACTACATCCTAGGGAGTCTTAAGGCACTTTTTACTTCAAAAAATTACCTTGGGGGGAAGTACGCCCCTCCTACTTTTGGGTAGGTCCACTGCATTTTGTCGATTCTGAGAACACAAACATCTCCTAGGAGCTTGCTGGGATCTTTTCTACCTCCTATCACCACCATATCTTGCCCAACTAAACAGGCAGTATGGCCCATTCTTGCGACTGGGGGGTTCGTGGCATCAATTGATTGCACTTTGCCCTCCTCAATAGTCAATAAAACCAAATCATTTTGACGTCCCTGCTTGATGGATCCTCCATAGCCACCAAAAATCAATAAGGAGGATAAAGGCATGGAAGAACTGGGAGGCAGAGGACACGCAGAGTGGCCCCAGCGGTACAGCAGTTCTGAAGCCTTTAAACTGTTTAATTGAATACATTTGAACCTGTACAGAAAAAGGTATGGTCAAAAATGCTGAAGGCCGCTTCTTGCTTATTTCATCCTTAAAAGCATGATCAAAACAAAATGCAAGTCTTTAAACTCTACTTCTTTTCAATGGAAAATAATTTTCCTGAATGTGCCATGAGCATCATGGTCATTTTTCTTTTCCTAAGGAATTATCAACCTCCTGTCCTCCCATCGTTTATTATTTCTACATAGACACCCTGTCACGCATCTCTTTTCAACCCCCCTTCCCCCTAAATCATTGTGATACTTGCACCATAATCAATGGGCAACACCATGAGCACCATGGTCATTTTTCTTTTTCCCCGTATAATCAACCTCCTGTCCTCCATCGTTTATTATTCACACAATTTCATTTTGGCCTGCCATCTAGCTCTCTGTGCCTCATTTTCTACAGAGAGACCATGTGACGCATCTCTTTTGAACCCCCCTGCCCCTAAATCATTGTGATACTTGCACCATAATCAATGGTTTTTCCCCTGCACAACCAAACCCTTTTCTCAGCTCCCCTCATGGGCTCTTCAGACACACTTCAGTCTGGTTCCCTGTTCTAAGCTTCCGACTTTCTACTCTACATAACACGGCTATAGTATTCCATCCGACAACCATACAGCAAACGCAATCAAGTGCAAAAGTATGGTGCAAATCTCCTGCAAATTTCATACGTCACACATCATACGGACTCTAAAATTAAGAAAAGACATGCTACATATGCCATCAAATCTATATAATTGATTAATAATAACTAGCACTTGGTCTTGCAGGTTGTAAAGCGTTACATGCTCTCTCTCTCTACTCTGAGACGCATCAAGCACCTGGGCAATCAATGCCACAGGTGAGCGGATATAGATGGGAGACAGCCTGCAGACAGGAGACCAGATCGGAGCATCGAGGACGGGGCTCAGGGGGAGTGGCAGTTCTATTCAGGGAGGAGTTGCAGCCACTGATACATATAGCACGCAAGAATGAACAGGCTAGGTACATGTGGGTGAAGCTCAGGGCAGAGACGCACAGATACCTCTACATGGCTATTTGTTACTTTCCTCCTAGACGTCGGTATATGCATCACCTAGAGGACAATCCCCCTTTGCTATTTTGGATAATGACATATGGGAGTTTTCCAAGGATGGTAACATAATCATACTAGGGGATTTCAATGCTAGGACTGCCCACCACCAGACAATATTTTATGATACTTCCAAGGAGATGCTTAGGGAGTTGGACGTCACAGAGATGGGTCTATCCAGACTATCACAAGATGAGGAATACACTGAATATGGCAGATACGTGATAGATATGGAAACCGCACATATATTGGCCATTGTGAATGGCCTACAAAGATTTTCGACAGCTGGAGGTTTTACTTGCTTTCCACACCGACATGGTGCCAGCAAAGCGGATTATGTTATGGCCCAGCCACGTCTCATTCCATTCTTTCAGGATTTCATGGTGGGTACTAGGCCAGTTGGAGTAGCAGTTGATCATGCTATCTTGTCTTTCACCCTGACCTTTCAGTTAAGCACAGCTCCATTAGGAGAGGTCCCCACACATACTCGGTATACCTTCATGAGGGAGACGGATTCTGTGTATATGGATGAGATATACAGGCAGCTATGCACCCAGGAGCCGGGATGACCACTAGATGAACTCACTCAGATATTGACAGAGATGCTCCATGATGCAGCATCAGAGGATATCCCCACAGCCAGCCCACACGGAGACGATCTGGGAGCATGCCCCATAATAGTTGGTATGATGAGGAGTGTAGAGACTCGAGAGACGAGGATCAAATTACAAAGGGAAGTGCTCATGGGTATTACCACACATAGACAGTCACGGATTATCTTTCGCCGCCTAGTGCGACGAAAGAAAAGGGCTTATCTCTCTCAGCTAGAGCGGGATCTCTATCAGTTATTTATAAGTCATGACTTAAGCAAAGCATGGAGGCTATTCCACGAGCATTCACCACCACCAACGGTCACCTCCACTGAGACATGAGGGGAATATGCCACATCTCTCTACACAGCATCAAGGTAACCACCTCTGCCGGACCCACTAGAGACATGCCCAGAGACATGTTCTTTCTTTACTGCCGAGAGGGTAAGGAATGCCATTGACATGATGAAGACAAGGAGAGCACATGATCATGATGGTCTGGTAGCAGAGCACTTCATCCATGCCAGAGATATGCTTGCAGAGCTCCTAGCTATGATGTTTAATCGAGCCATGTATGAAGGCTTCCCGGAGACTTGGAGTATGTCTATGATTGTGCCTATTTTCAAGTCAAGAGATCCCATGATTCCCGCGAATTATCGCACCATCATGGTTGGTCACACATTAGCTAGGTTGTATGCATCCGTTCTTGAGCAAGAGCTGAGTAGATGGACAGAGCGAGAGGGCATAAGAGCACCCGCGCAAGCAGGTTTTAGGAGAGGTTTCTCCACTCTTGACCAGATTCTGACACTCAGAGCTATTATTGAGGAGGGTAGACACCAAGGCAAGAGGATCTATTGTAGCTTTGTGGATTTCCGCAAAGCTTTTGACACAATGCCGAGGGCCAGACTTATACGCAGACTACAGGACATGGGTGTGCCTATAGAGCTGATATGGGGTATCTGGGCTCTATACAGGACAGTGATGGGCCGGGTACGCACCACTGAGGGAATGTTTGACATGGTCCACTCCATTATTGGAGTGAAGTAGGGATGCCCCCTATCCCTGACTCTTTTTGGGATGTATGTGGATGAGTTTTCGGACTATGTAGAGCGTCAGGGGGACAGGGAGGCTCAACTAGCAGGGACATGGATTCCGTTGTTACTATATGATGTTGATATTGTGCTGATTTTTGACTCTCCAAAGGGGATGCAACATCATTTGGATGCTCTGCATACATTTGCTCGTGACAGTGGATTGTCTGTCAATTTGGGGAAAACCAAGGTTATGGTGTTCAACACCACACCACGGTGGGTTAGGAGGTCGGCGCCCACATTTACGTATGGCCAGGAGACTGTGGAGTACACAGATGCATATACTTATCTTGGGGTAGTCTTCGATGGAACGGTGTTTTCACTAAGGAGAGCATTAGAGACTAGACTGACGAGAGCATATGCAGCTTTGGGAGGACCGGAGAGAATGTGTTCACACGTTCAGTTTCATGAACCGCGAACAAAGCTTTGGCTTTTTGACACTCTAGTGACTCCAGCTATGCTCTATGGAGTTCAGGTACGAGGACCCTCAGTAGACCACCATGGGAGATCCGGCAACACAGATGGATGGAGATGTATGGAGAGGCCTCTGGTCTCTATGATCGCTCGGATGATTCGGGCTAAGGCCTCATTACCACATGAGATTATCCGAGCCGAGCTAGCCCCCCCCCCCGGTGGAGGTACTGACCACATCAGTATCCTTTATGCACAGTCTATGGGATCTCCCCAGGGACAAATACGCTCGGCTTGCCCTGGAGTCATCTCGACAACTAGCTCTACAAGGCGATACAGCATGTTGGTATGGACAGATGACAGCATGGTTTCAGTTGCATGGTCTCAACATGGATAGATTACCTCCGCTTCAATACTCCTTCGATGCACCCTCCTTGTCTCTCACACGGACGGAGATCACACCAGACTCATACGTCAAGATCCGATTCAGCTAATACCAGGAGCACATGGATACAGCCGACAGAGGAGTTGGGCACGAAGATGGCCTTCTACAGAGAGCATCTTCTCCAACTCATGGAGGACGGCTTTGTGACTAGGCCTGCATACATGGATACACACTTATCTCATGGAATAAGATGCGCTATTGGACAGATACGCACATCCTCACATCAGCTCCAGATCGAGACTGGCCGATTTCGAGGGGTGCAGCTAGGGGCCAAGATATGTCACCTATGTAACTTAGAGCCAGAGACAGCTGCACTACACATGTCACTGCCCTCCATACTATGAGATACGTGGCCACTTCCACTGCCTGTTCAGAGAAGGTTTCGGACCTTTTTCTAGATTCATGAGATACAAGGATTAGAGGTGTCTCGGATTGTTCCTGCTAGAGCTGCGCAGACTTAGGGAGGGTTTGTTGAGGGCATCAGGGGAAAGACAGTCTCAAAGACGAATCACAAATTTCTTTACACCAGCCAGAGGAGAGCCAACGGAGCAGTCATTACAGCAGATCTCAGAGCCTACTCATACTAGAGATACGCTGCTTGACCAAACCACTGAGCTTGGGAGATCCAGACGCCCACAACCTCGAGGGGTCTCCCACTACCAACGAAGGCTACAACAGAAGATACAGATCACTCTATCTCGACATGCAAGACGCCCAACCAGAGTACTGACCATGGAGGAGGTCGATGACTCGGTTTATACAGAGGCGATCTGGGATCGTCTATGCACAGTTGCTCCAGGCCTCTCAGTAGAGGAGTGCACTACTTTATTGACTGAGACACTACATGATGCAGCATCAGAGGCATACCCACACACTCAACCGGATCGGAGGCGACATTCTGGGAGCATGCCCCAGAATAGTTGGTATGATGAGGAGTGCAGAGAGATGAGAGCCCAGCTTCAGAGGGATCTTCATTTAGGAGTCATCACCTACAGACAGTCGCGGATTGCTTTCCGGCGCCTTGTGCGAAAGAAGAAACGAGCTTACCTGGCCCAGATGGAGCGAGACTTGTATCAGTTGTTCTTGAGTAGAGACTCAGGCGAGGCATGGCGACTCTTCCATGAGCACTCCCCTCCCCCAGTGATTACTTCTCCTGATGTGTGGGGCCAGTATGCGACATCGTTATATACGGTTCCTGGGCAGGATCCCCTTCCAGATCCTACAGAGCCATGTCCACCTACGAGCACCTTCTTTACCACTGAGATGGTAAAGAGAGCCATTGACAGGATGAGGACCAGGAGGGCTTACGATCATGACGGTCTAGTAGCGGAGCACTTTATACATGCTAGGGATATGCTGATGGAGGTTCTTGCAGTGTTGTTCAATCGTGCCATGTGTGAGGGATTACCTGAGACTTGGAGGTTGTCTACTATTGTGCCTATATTCAAGGCAGGTGATCCTACAGAGCCTGGAAATTACCGCACTATTATGGTTGGACACACACTGGCACGATTGTATGCATCCATTATTGAGCAGCAGTTGAGTAACTGGGCAGAGGGTGAGGGTGTACGGGCAAAGGGACAGGCAGGTTTCAGGAGGGGTTTCTCCACTCTTGACCATATTCTGACACTCAGAGCTATCATTGAGGAGGGCAGGTCACATGGGAGACGGATTTATTGTAGCTTTGTGGATTTCCGCAAAGCATTTGACATGGTACCGAGAGCTCGACTGATGCGCAGACTGCAGGAGATGGGGGTGCCCACAGTGTTGATTTGGGGGATTATGGCTTTATACAGATCAGTGATGGGACATGTACGCACCCCAGAGGGGATATCTGACTTAGTTCACTCCACTATCGGGGTGAAACAGGGTTGCCCATTGTCTCCTACTCTATTTGGTATGTATGTTGATGAGGTGTCTGATTACATTGACAGAGAGGGTGATAGAGGTGCCCAGCTGGCAGGGACGTGGATCCCATTGTTGTTATATGCTGATGATATTGTCTTGATCTCTGACTCACCAGAGGGTATGCAGCGACAGTTGGATGCATTACACAGTTTTGCAGAGGATAGTGGATTGTCTGTAAACCTTGGTAAAACCAAGGTCATGGTGTTTAACACCACACCGCAGTGGATCAGGAGATCGGCACCGACCTTCACGTATGGTCAAGAGATTGTGGAGTATACAGATGCATACACTTACCTTGGGATAGTCTTCACTGGGCCGAGGTTTTCTTTGGGGAGAGCAGCAAAGACTAGACTGACCAGAGCTTATGCGGCCTTGGGAGGCTTGGAGAGGATGTGTTCGCAGGTTCAGTTCCAGGAACCTCGGACAAAGTTATGGCTCTTTGATACTTTAGTAGCCTCAGCTATGATGTATGGGGTACAGGTATGGGGACCTTCTGTAGGCCAGGATGGTTGGAGAGGTATGGAGAGGCCCTTGGTATCTATGATCTCCCGATTGATTAGAGCCAAGGCCTCCGTACCTCACGCGATCATTCGAGCAGAGCTAGCTGCCCCCCCCATGGAGATTGAGGCGCTTACCAGATCAGTGTCCTTTGTGCACAGCCTATGGGATACTACTAGAGACAGATATGCTAGATTGGCCCTTGAGTCTTCCAGACAGTTAGCTCTACAGGGGGACACTTCATGCTGGTATGCACAGATGACTTCATGGTTTCAGACGCATGGCTTCACCATGGACAGGTTGCCCCCTTTCCAGTATTCTCTTCAGGCACCCTCGCTGTCTCTTACACGGGTGGAGATCACTAGACTCATTCGTCAGGACCTGATCCAGCTCGACACTAGGAGGACATGGATAGAGCCGCCTCAGGAGTTGAGCACAAAGATGGCTTTCTATAGAGAGCATCTTCTCCACCTCACAGGAGATGGGTTTGTGATTCGACCCAGCTACATGGACACACATATGTCTCATGGTTTGCGTTGTGCCATTGGTCAGATACGCACATCCTCACATCAGCTCGAGATTGAGACCGGTAGATTCAGAGGGATACCAGCAGACAGCAGGATATGCCGATTATGCCAGAGAGAGCCAGAGACAGAGTTGCACTACATATGTCATTGCACAGTGTTCTATGAGATACGGGGGCGTTTCCACTGCTTATTCAGAGAGGGTTTTGGTCCTCTATCTAGGGTCATGAGTTATGAGGATCAGAGATGTCTTGGACTATATCTACTTGAGTTACACAGGTATAGAGACACTTTACTGGGGAGAGCTAGAGAGAGGCAGTCCCAGAGACACATTACAGATTTCTTTTCACTAGATATGGGACAGCCAGAGGAGCAGCCACCACTGCAGAGCTCGTCCCACACTCATTCGACCACTACTGGCACTCTCATCGACCGAGCATTGGAGCTACAGAGATACAGACGACCGCGACTGAGGAGAGGAGCTACACAGCATCGACGGAGACTACAACAGAAGATTCGAGCCATACTCTCTCGACATCCAGAGTGCAGATGAGGATGGATCCTCACCATTTCTTCCATCTTTGTTTCTCACACTGTTACATCCAGTTTACCGGGTACCTATTGTATCAGCTGCTACACCCACGTAGTTTTAGATTGTAGTAGTAGTAGTAGTATTTTGTTCCACTTCTAGTTCTTTTGTACCCAGACATGGTATTAGATTCACTATTTTGTAACTGATTGGTCTCATAGGTCATTTTGGCCTTTTGAAGACGTTAATATAACATTTCATTTCATTTCATTTCTCTCTCTCTCTATATATATATATATATATATATATATATATATATATATATATATATATATATATATATATATATATATATAGATTCACCATTTTGTAACAGATTGGTCTCATAGGTTATTTTGGCCTTTTGAAGATGTTAATAATACATTGTACCAGGACAGTCACAACTACCGGATCCACCACAGCCATGTCTGGCTACGAGCACCTTCTTTACCACTGAGATGGTAAAGGAGGCCATTGACAAGATGAAGACCAGACGGGCACAGGATCATGAAGGTTTGGTAGCAGAGCACATTATACATGCTGGGGACTTGTTGGCAGAGATGCTTGCACGGTTGTTCAACCGTGTCATGTGTGAGGGCTTTCCTGAGTCTTGGAGATTGTCTACTATTGTACCTATCCTCAAGACAAGAGACCCCCAGTGCCGGGGAATTACCGTACTATCATGGTAGGACACACATTTGCACAGTTGTATGCATCGATCCTTGAGCATAGGCTCAGTAGTTGGGCAGAGACTATGGGCATACGGGCACCTGGACAGGCTGGTTTCAGGAGGGGTTTCTCCACACTGGATCGTGTCTTTACACTCAGAGCTATCATTGAGGAGGGTCGAGCACATGGTAGACGGATATATTGCACCTTTGTGGACTTCCGCAAAGCTTTTGACATAGTACCGAGGGCAAGATTGATGCGCCGACTAATGGGATTGGGGGTACCCACAGAGCCGATATGGAAGATTATGGCATTGTACAGTTCAGTGATGTGTCATGTACGTGTTGGGTTAAAGGCCTAAATGACCCCTTTTTGTACATTTTTATACTTTGTCCACGTTCATATTGAACCTGGACACATTTTTTAAAAGTCACTTATAATAAAAGTGGGAAAACCCAAAACTCACTTATTGAGTTTTCCCCAAAAACGTGAGCTCTCTCTCTCTCCCTCTTCTTCTGCTAGCGCTTCCTCTCGTGCTGCTCTTCGCCTCCCCTCTCTGCACACACACTGCACTTCCTTGCGTGCTCTTTCACTTGCACACACCGCCGCGCGCTCATCAACTGGTATCAGAGCCCGATTAGGGTTTGCCCACAAACCTACAAACGCTGAATTTCAGCCACGAAGGTCAACTTTCTCGCGAGATTTTGCAATTTCGTCGCCAAAGGACTCGTCCCCGGACACTAAAGAGCTCCCGGCAACCCAAATTGACCTAAAACAGGCTGAAATTTGTCAAAAACAGGAAATTACAGGTTATAACAGCGAAAATACAGGTTTTGCAAATAGTGTATTAAGGTGTGGGAATACTTTTGCTAAGTCCCCTCTACCCGAAAACCCTGAAATTGCCGAAAAACAAGCCCTAAAACAGGTGGTCTAAGCAAATTTCAGATTTACGCAGGTTTTTGCAAGTGTTTTTATGGTGAGATTACATTGAGGAAAGTGCAAATTGATGCAATCTACGCACATTTGACAAATTTTGTCGATGTATGACCATTTGTGGCTCAATTTCATGCAATTTTGATGCTACAAATTGGGGCTTTTGCGCTTACATGCTTCTAAAGGCTGTGTATTAGCCTTATGTATATCTTCTGAGCCTAAAAACAACTAAATTCGCTGTTTTCGAGCACAAATTCGCTCGTTGAAATTTCCTGCACTTAAATTTCAGAAATTGAATTGAATTTTGTGCCCAAATCGTCCTAATTTGCCCCAAATTGCTCCTGTGACCATTTAGAGCTGTTGTGCACATCTCTGTGAGGCTATACTCCGATTTTTGCGCATTTTGCCCAAAAATTCAGTGTATTATCCCTCTTATTTCGTGCAACTATGGCCTCATCTTCTTCGGATGTGAAGAACCTCTTCGAGATTAGGAGGTTTGATGGTACAGGTTTTGATCTTTGGAAAGACAGGATTCAGGGAATCCTATTTCTTAAGGATTGTGAAGGGGCACTTAAACAGGTGAAGCCACAAAATATGACAGATGAAGCATGGGTTAGCATGAACAGGAAAGCCGTTACATACATTAAAATGGCCATGACAGATGAGACCGTCATTGATGTGAAAGGTCTCACGACTGCTTTTGATGTGTGGGAGAAGTTAAAGGGAATGTATGAAAATACAACGCCTGTCAACCAAGTGCACTTGATGCGAAAATTTGTTGGCATGCAACTAGATGAGTCCAAGAGCGCGGCAGAGCACTTGTCATTGTTCTCAGGTACTTTGTCGCAATTACAGGATTCTGGCTTGCCCCCTTTTGATGATAAGCTGAAAGCTATCTTCTTGCTTATGACCTTACCTGAGTCATGGGAAACTTTGGTGGTTTCGTTGTCCAATAACCCCAATTTGACCTTTGATGGTGTTATGGGTTCTATCTTGAATGAAGAAATCAGGAGGAAAGCAAGTGGAGAGGGAGGCAGCTCTGCCAACATGGTTAGAGGCAGGACAGAAAAGAAGAATGCTTATGCACAAATGCACAAAGGAGTAAGAGTAAGAGTAAAGAAAGGATGGCGGAGACAAAAAGAAAGAGAAGAAGGAAGTCAAGGCACATGCACAGGATAGCTCAAAGGACAAAGAGAAGGCCAATGTGGCTTCTAGTGTCGTGATTGAGGAGCTGTCAAATGTAGAGGACATCTTGTGTGCCACTTTGTCAGATGATGATGCTTATGACTTTAATGCCTCTCTAAATGTTCATTCACAGGACATGCAGATCACCAAGAGTGACCTTATTGATGCTTTATTGACTGTCAATAATGCATTGTCCCAGACTTGGATTGTTGATTCCGGTGCTTCATTTCATGTGACTCTTATCAAGGAGTGTTTCTCTACTTTTGATGCGGGCAAGCGTGGCCATGTATACCTTGGAAACAATCATGCATGTTCCATTGAGGGTATTGGCACTGTGCATCTCTCCATAGATGGCACAAATGAGCTTGTCTTGCATGATGTTCGATATGTGCCGGGAATCAAGAAGAGTCTGCTTTCTGATGGTCAGATGGATATGCATGGTTACAGCATCTTGTTTGAGAGAGGGTCATGGAAAATGACTAAAGGCTCAAGGCTGATTGTAAAGGGCACAAAGAAAGGGACACTTTACTGCATGCATGGAAAGGCCGTGTTGGGCAAGTTTATTGCATTGGCTGAAATTAACTCTCACATGGAGTTGTGGCACAAGAGGCTTGGCCATATGAGCCAAAAGGGTCTTTCTAAGCTTTGTACTTTGAACAAGCTTGATGCTAAGGCACAAAGCTTGACTTTTGTAATGAATGTCAATATGGCAAGCAAGTAAAGCGTTCTTATTACTCTGGTGTCTCTCGTAAATCTTGTGTGCTTGATCTTGTGCATTCCGATGTATGTAGCATGCCTACTAAGTCTATGGGTGGTGCATGTTATTTTGTCTCCTTTGTTGATGATCATTCTAGGAAAATTTGGGTTTATTTGCTTAAGTCTAAGGATGAAGCCTTTGCTGCATTTAAGAGATTTCATGCATCTGTGACCACCCAAACTGGTAGAAAGCTAAAATGCTTGCGTACAGACAATGGGGGGGAGTACACAAGTGCTGAATTTAATAAGTTTTGTGAAAATTTGGGCATTAAGAGAGAGCTTACTGTGCCATACAACCCCTCTTCTAATGGTGTGGCTGAAAGATTCAATAGGACACTTTGTGAGAGGGTGAGATGCATGCTGTCCACAGCTAATCTCTCTCATGGATTTTGGAGAGAAGCTTTGAAAATTGCAGTGCATATATGCCATCGATCCCCTCACATGTATTTGAAAGGTGACATCCCTGAAGAGGTTTGGTCTGGCAAGCCTGCTTCATATGATCACTTACGCATTTTTGGTTGTGAAGCTTTTGTGCATGTTAGACCTGAGTTGAGGAGTAAACTAGATGCGAAGTCCATTAAAGGCCTTTTCATGGGATATGGTGAAGAAGGCGAAATGGGTTACATGATTTGGTTACCTCAGCTCAAAAGGGTTGTACGCAGCCGGGATGTTTTTTTTAATGAGGCAAGGCTGCTTCAAAACAATTGTGCCTCAAAGCATGACCATAAAAGAGTGAAATTTCAGCATGACCAGCCACCTGTTAGGCCTATTTTTGACCCTCAGGATGCACCACAAATGGCTGAAAATGTAAATGATCCAGTGGTGTTTGAGCCAGATGATGTTGGACAGCAAATTGAGGCTCCTAAAGGGCATTTGCAGCCAAGAAACAATGCTGAAAATGGTGCTGAAAATGATGTACAGCAGCCCATTGTTGATGATTTTGTAGTGCCACCTGATGTAAACCCATTGCCGGATAATGTGGATCATTGGGTGAGGCGGTCTACTCGTCAAAGACGGCCTGTGCGTCGATATGACCCCTCTTTGCATTACATTATGTTGACAGATGAGGGAGAGCCTCTTACGTATAAAGAGGCAAAGACATGTGAGCACAGCGACAAGTGGGAGCTTGCTATGCAGGAAGAGATTAAAGCTTTGCATGCTAATCATACTTGAGATTTGGTTGAATTGCCCAAAGGAAGGAAGGCTATTCCTAACAAATGGGTGTAGAAAATCAAGACTGTTGATGCAAAACCCAAGTATAAGGCAAGGCTTGTGGCAAAGGGATATGTTCAAACCAAGGGCATAGACTTTCAAGAAGTGTTCTCTCCTGTTGTGAAGATGACCACTTTGTGTGTATTGTTTGCCATTGTGGCTGCTCTTGATTTGCAAAAGGACCAAATGGATGTACATACCGCTTTCTTGCATGGTGATGTGGAAGAAGAGCTTTACATAAGCAACCCGAGGGTTTTGTTATCCCTGGCAAGGAACATTTGGTATGTATGCTCAATAGAAGCTTGTATGGGCTGAAACAATCATGTAGACAGTGGTACAAGAAGTTTGATCGCTTCATGCTTAAACATGGTTACAAAAGAAGCCATGCAGACCATTGTTTATATACCAAACGTGATGAGGATGGCAGCCCTATCATTCTTGTGCTCTATGTAGACGATATGTTGATAGCTACAAAGAAAAGAAGCATTGTTGATGCTCTTAAAGGGCAGCTGAAATCTGCGTTTTCAATGAAAGACCTTGGGGCAGCTGAACATATACTTGGAGTGCGTGTTACACGCCAAGAGACAAGCGCCTATTGTATTTGTCGCAAGAAAAGTACATTGAAAAGGTGTTGGACAAATTTAACATGGCTGAAGCAAAGCCTCTTGGTGTGCCATTACAGCCATATGTTAAAATCTCCAAGGATGATTGTCCCAAGTCAAAGGAAGAAGCCAATGCCATGCAAAGTGTGCCTTATGCTTCAGCTTGTGGTTCACTTATGTATGCTATGGTTGCTACTAGGCCTGACATAGCCCATGCAGTGGGAGTTGTGAGCCGGTTTATGGCTAATCCAGGCAGGTTGCATTGGGATGCAGTGAAGTCCACTATGAGGTACTTGAAAGGGACTAAAAACCAATGCCTTTGCTATGGTAAAGGATCAATGGAGTTGAAGGGATTTTGTGACTCTGACATGGCTCGTGATGTGGATACACGGAAATCCACAAGTGGCTATGTATTTACTCTTGCGGGAGGTGCTGTTTCATGGTGTTCTAGATTGCAAAAGATTGTTGCATTGTCTACGACAGAGGCTGAATATATTTCAGCCACTGAGGCTTCCAAAGAAGTTATTTGGTTAGCACGCCTATGCAGTGAGTTTGGTTTGCCTGCCAAGGCACCTATGCTTGGTTGTGATAGCCAAAGTGCCATATGTCTGGCAAAGAACGCCATGTTTCATGCACGCACAAAGCATATTGATGTGCGGTATCACTTCATACGAGAAGTGCTTGAGGATGGCCTTATTACATTGGTTAAGGTCCATACATCACAAAATCCAGCCGATGCTCTCACTAAGTGCTTACCCAAAGCACAACATCATCTATGCATAGAGATGGTGGGAGTCACGTAGCTTAAAGGCGCCATTTATGCCTTTAAGTGGGAGGTTGTTGAGTTAAAGGCCTAAATAACCCCTTTTTGTACATTTTTATACTTTGGAACCTGGACACATTTTTTAAAGGTCACTTATAATAAAAGTGGGAAAACCCAAAACTCACTTATTGAGTTTTCCTGGGTTAAAGGCCTAAATAACCCCTTTTTGTACACTTTTATACTTTGTCCAGGTTCATATTGAACCTGGACACATTTTTTAAAGGTCACTTATAATAAAAGTGGGAAAACCCAAAACTCACTTATTGAGTTTTCCCCAAAAACGTGAGCTCTCTCTCTCTCCCTCTTCTTCTGCTAGTGCTTCCTCTCGTGCTGCTCTTTGCCTCCCCTCTCTACACACACACTGCACTTCCTCGCGTGCTCTTTCACTTGCACACACCGCCGCGCGCTCATCAGTACGCACCCCAAAGGGGATATCTGACATAGTTCACTCCACTATCGGAGTGAAACAAGGATGCCCACTGTCCTCTACTTTATTAGGTATGCATGTTGATGAGGTCTCTGATTATATACAGAGGAGGAGATAGAGGTGCTCAGCTCGCAGGGACATGGATCCCTCTTTTATTGTATGCTGACGATATCGAGTTGATATCAGACTCACCAGAGGGTATACAGAGACATTTGGACGCATTGCATAGTTTTGCAGGGGTTAGTGGATTGTCCGTCAACCTTGGTAAAACCAAGGTCATGGTATTTAATACCACGCCACAATGGGTCAGGAAATCAACACCTACATTCACATATGGCCAGGACAGTATGGAGTACACTGATGCATACACATATCTTGGGGTGGTCTTTAGTGGACCGAGGTTCACACTGAGAGTGGCAATAGACACTAGATTGACTCGTGCCTATGCAACCCTAGGCGGTTTAGAGAGGATTTGTGCGCAAGTTCAGTTCCAGGAACCTCGAACAAAGCTCTGGCTCTTCAACACTTTGGTTCGCTTCAGTTATGCACTACGGGGTTCAGGTTTGGGGACCATCTGTTGACAGTGCTGGATGGAGTGATATGGAGAGGCCCTTGGTATCTATGATTTCTAGGCTGATTAGAGCCAAGGCCTCAGTTCCACATGACATTAGACGAGCGGAGCTGGCTGCCCCACCTATGGAGATCGAGGCACTTACCAGATCAGTATCATTTGTACACAGCTTATGGGACACCACCAAGGACAGATATGCTAGGCTTGCTCTTGAGTCGCCCAGACAGCTGGCATTACAAGGAGACACATCATGTTGGTATGCACAGATGAGCTCATGGTTTCAGAGGCATGGTTTCAGCATGGACGGGCTGCCCCCTTTCCAGTATTCTCTTGATGCACATCTTTGGCTCTTACGCGGATGGAGATTACTAGATTCATTCGGCACGATCTTATCCAGCCTCATACCAGGAGGACATGGATAGAGCCATCACGGGAGTTGGGTACGAAGAGGGCTTTCTATAGAGAGCATCTTCTCCAACTCACGACAGACGGATTTGTCACACGGCCCAGCTACATGGACACACATCTATCTCATGGGTTACGATGTGCCATAGGCCAGATACGCACATCTTCACACCAGCTTGGGATTGAGACAGGTAGATTCAGAGGCACACAAGCAGACAATAGGATATGTAAGTTATGCCATGCAGAGCCAGAGACAGAGCTTCACTACATATGTCATTGCACAGTCTACTATGAGATACGGGGACGCTCTCACTGCTTATTCAGAGATGGTTTTGACTCGTTAGATAGAGTCATAAGATATCAGGATGAGAGATGTCTCTGATTATTTCTACTTAAGATACAGAGACATAGAGACTCTCTATTGAGAGGGCATAGACAGAGACAATCCCAGAGACGCATCTCAGATTTCTTCAGTCCGAGTACCATAGAGGCAGAGGGGCCACCACCACCACAGAGCTCGGTTCCCACCCATACACACACCAGTGGTACTCTCATTGACCGAGCTATAGAGTTGGGGAGATTGAGATGACCACGACTGAGGAGGGGAGCCACGCAACACCGACGGAGATTGCGACAAAGGATCCACAGAATTCTAGCAAGACACCCAGAGTATCGATCAGGATAGATACTACTATATTGTATCATAGTGACACTTATCCCCACCTTGTACCTTTGTGGCATTATACCATTGCTCAGCTTACCAGCCACCCATAGGAGTCGGTAGCACTCCTATCTCAGTTTCTAGGTTGTAGTTTTCTTTGTTTGTACCCAAACTTGGTACTATACTCACCATTGTAATCAGTTTGGTCTCATAGGTCATTTTGGCCTTTTGTAGACATTAACATATCATTTCATTTCATTTCTCTCTCTCTCTCTCTCTCTCTCTCTCTCTCTCTCTATCTATCTATCTATCTATCTATCTATCTATCTATCTATCTATCTATATATATATATATACACACACACACACACACACACACATATACACACACACAATGTGCTATTGGTCAGATACGCACATCCTCTATGAGATACGAGGCCGCATTCATTGTCTATTCAGAGAGGGTTTTGGACCACTTTCTAGAGTCATGAGATACCAAGATTAGAGATGCCTCGGATTATACTTACTAGAGATTCGCAGACACAGAGAGGACCTCTTGAAGAGGGGCACAATGACAAAGATCCAACGAAAGCGGCAGATTACAGATTTCTTTTAGTCATAGACAGAGGAGTTTGAGCAGCCCCCACAGCAGCGCAGCTCCAAAGGCACCATAGGCATATTGCTTGATCGGACAATAGAGTTGGGGAGGTCCCGTTGCCCACGCACGAGGGGAGCCCTCTCGACATCAGCGCAGATTGTGTCAGAGGATCCATACCATACTGGCGCGACATAGGAGCTGTCCTTTTGGATACTGATGTATATGTATATGATGCCACTAAGAACTCCATTGTATCAGCTCAACCCCCCTTTGTATAAGCTTTCACCCCACCCCTACCCCCCTACCCACTATTTTCTTTTCAGTTCTTTGTACTTTTTGTACCCAGTATTAGATTCACCACATGTAACCTTTTGGTCTCATAGGTCATTTTGGCCTTTTGAAGACCTTAATATTACATTTCATTTCTCTCTCACTCACACACACACACACACACACACACACACCAACAAAGAAAGAAAGGCTTCGTTAACATCCTTTGGGGTCATTTTAATTGACCTATCATGCGCTATGAATGAAAAAAGAAACTAAACTTGAAAATGTTTTTATAATTGATATTTCTTTTAAAAACAAAGGTAATAATCGCCATGCGTATAGAATGTGTGTGTGTGTGTAGTAAGCAAAATACGTGTCCTCTATGTCAAGGAAGCCACTGTTGCATTCTTGAAGTCTCTCATGGTAAATCCTTTCCTCCCCTATCAACTATCACCCCCCCATTCTTCCTAGCTTCTCTTGTTCTGTTCATAAGTTGAAGTGGTGTATTGGAAGCAAGTGCAGCCACAAAGCGTTTCCTTGAACCAGCCAAGTTGGTTTTTGGCAACACTGAAGCTGGGACTCGGGAGTGACATCGTTCTAATACCCCCAATCCTAGGAGACCCCTTCCCCCCGGAGAGTTGATTAAGGTTTGTTCCCCCTCTTCTGCAAATTCAATGGCAACCCTAGAGTGAGTGAGAGGGGTTACAAAGAGAAATAAAACTGAACGCCTCTCACTTGGCCTGAAGGCAAATACAACAAGACTAATCTGGTAAGCGCCTCTATCTCCAGAGGGGGTGAAACCGCCCCGTGGCGCAGCAGGCTTTGGCTTTCACCCAAAATTCTTTACTTTAGACACACACACACACACACACACACACAGAGTACTTTTGAAAAGTAACCTGCAACGGGAACTAACACTTAAAGCACACACACGGCTCGGAAGCTAGAATGCTCCAAGCAGACGCCGACAACCTGTAGGCCCCAAAATTGGCGCCCCTTCCGGTATTTCTTTATTCTTTAAGAGGGTACTTACAAAGAAGAGTCCTGGGAATTATTTGCCTGTATCCAGCTAGATACCACCTGTTCTGGCAAAATTTCGGCAGCATAACAGCCCAAAACTTGCTCGAAACCAATTCCCCTGTTGGAACTTGCTTCTACGGATATAAACCCTCTGATTCCTGCCCAAAAACAGTAAATTCAGCATGCCGTATTTATGGGTTTTTGCCCTGTTTTCAGCCCTAAACAGTCCCGGAACTGCCCTCTAGCAGTAGGACACTATTCCCAAGGGTTCTGGCGTCCATATGGCTGAAAAACAGTCAAAATACAGCACATAACCAGCGCGACATCGCACTTGTACGGTGAGGTTATCACCCTCACCGGTGCCTGCTTTTGGAGCAGCAGTCAGCTACTCATGTTCCTGCTGAGGGAGGCTCTTGCCTTAGCAAAAACGCATGTAACCGCACAGCTGTACATGAGTCAAATGAAGAGCCCTCTTATGGGGCATCACATTACTACAAGTAGGAAAGAGAGAGAGCAGTGTGAGGTGTAGTAATGAGAGGGAAAGCTTGCAGTCAATAGCTCTTAACCTGTGGCAAGCTGCAAATGAAGCTCCTCTCAGCTTAAAATTCAGCGCCCATTTTTTTGCAAGAGGAAAATGCACCAAATTGTGCCACTTGGCACGTTTACAAGCAATTTCCTGTTTCGGGGTTACCGCTTAAAAATTTCCCGACTCGTTGCCCAGTTGACTTTGCAGCAAAGTTCTAAAATGTTCCCCTTGTCATTCTGGAGATAATGACGCGAACAGATTTCATGGCCCAAAATAGCAGTTCCCTATTTTTTAGGAGATGCTTCTGTTGGGCTCCCACTGGTCTTCTGACCATCTATCCCCATTGGGACCACATCCAAAAATGCAATGTGTCCCAACTGTCAGGTACTTTCCTTTGGTGACCGGTTGTTCCAACTTATGGACCTTTGCTGAGGGGCCTAAGGACACCTAGGACAACTCGTGGCGACCTAGCCTTTATTGCTACGGGTGAAACTCTCAGCTGTCGGCCGTTTCACATTGGCCACACAATGTCCGACCATTTGTGACTTCAAAAAGAGGGTCCCAAAAAGTAAATAAAAATCAAGGGAAAGAAACCAACAACTAAGGTTAGTGGTCGTCACAGCCTTGTGACACAAGGCTCATTTTCGATAGTTGGCCATGGTTTCAACCCAGCTCCTGATGTTCTTGTGGAGGAAGTAGATTTGCCCATTTCGGTTGTCACGTGCACATGGCTTTTGTACCAAATGGACATGCTTCATCAACTACCACAACCAATTTTGCATCCATCCCTAGATAGGAGTGTCTAGCATTCTGGGAGGATTAGTACCGGTAGTTTTGTGAGCTTGTCGCAAGACTTGCATGTTCGGACGAGTCTGTTAGAGGGTTTTCCAGTTTTGTAACCCTCTTGCATAAATGGACTGTACAAGCGTTTTGACAAATGTTGTTACACTTTGGTGGGCATCTAACATGACGTGCATGTAGGTCTCGGTTAAAGAAACGTGTCAGTCCCGTCTGTTCGTCAAGGGTCACAAAATAGTGAGTTATCGTCAGAAAACTCCCATGTGCACACATTTGCATATTTCCCGCCCTTGCACAAATTTCCCAATTTGACCTAAAGAGTCCATGTAATGGAGGCCCTCAGTTAAGCGTTTTCCTCGTAAGTTGGAGCGCTATCAAAGATCAGCCCAGCATTTTGCATTTGCATGTCCTCGCGTTTTTGGCTCTATATTGCAAATCAACCCCAACATTTTCTATAGCAGCATTTTCAGCTTTTGGCACATCTTCCTCGCTGGAGATTGGTTGGATCTACGGTGGCCATCTCCCTTGCTGCAGCCTGGACCTTCGACAGGCCATTGAGCCTCATCGAGGTCTGCGTTTTCAGCCCTTCATTCCTTTCACATTGGGAGTGTAAATCAGCCTGAGATCTACCCCTTGGTGGACATCAACAATCCCACATCGAGACAAATCCAAAGGTGCATCAAATCCTGCCCCGGAGGTGTTTCATCTTGAAGAGTTACCAAGGCAACATTTCGCGTTCACCGCGAGGGAATGATTGAGAAGAGGCAACAATGAGAGCACTCGATGCAGTGGGGGAATGGCCAAGAAGAGGCTCAATGGGCTGCAGAAGTAACGGGCTGCAACGGAGAGGCTAGCGGTAGCAGATCCGGGCCTGTTCCGGCGAGAGAGGGTTGAAATCTGAAAACCCTGGGCCGATCTATTGCCAAGGGTAGTGCTAGGCTGATCTGCTGCTTGGAGCAAAAACGCTGGGCTGGCTGATTGCAAAACACTAGAATGTGCACAATGCTAGCCCATGTGCTCCTTATATAGGGCTTTTAAAGCCAGCTCGGGAGAAATGTGCAAATGTGCGCACATGGGAGTTTTCCGACAATAACTCGCTATTTTGTGCCCATTTGACAAACCGACTTGACCAACACGTTGATTTGATGCATTTTTGGATCTGTCTCGATGAGGGGCTGTTGATGGCCACCTAGGGGTAGAACTGGGCTGATTTGCGCTCTTGATGTGAGAGGAATCGAGGGCTGAAAGCTGGCTGCAAAAACGCAGCCGATCCGTCGCACAATGCATGACTGGAAATGTAGATGATGATGAAGTCGGTATGGATAACAATGGGAGCATTCGATGAGTCAGTAGAGTATGCGCTTGAGGTATTGCATGTGTGTACTTTCCATTTACACAATCAAAACCAATTACCACATCAGCAGCAGCGGTGTGGGGGGCCCTTGAGAGGTTGGTTGGGACCCCATTGGGTCTCTCTCTCTCTCTCTCTCTCTCTCTCTCTCTCTCTCTCTCTTCAAGGGAAGTAAAAGAAACCATCATTCAAGCTAAAAGAAATCGTTAACGCAAGGAAATAAGTAAAGATTTGTGGAAGTGTAAAACCTAGATCTTCACCATTTCAATTCCATTGCAATTGACATTGGCATCAAAGGTTTGAAGATTTGAAACTAATCCGCTAATCTTTTAAATTTTTTTCTCTCTCTACACACAATCTAGTGTTTGAGTGTGTGTTGTAGCATTTCGCCCAAGGACGCTTCTCTCACTCAGAGAACTACAAGACCTGCCATTGCGCGTAGGACAGTGCACCTTGAGCGTAGGAAATGCAGACACTGTATACAGGGGGTTACAATTGTGGTGCGCTTGTAGTTGACTTGGTGTGTGCGCTCGACCACCTCGACATAAAAAATTCCTAGCATGGATATTTGCAGTCATAAATTCTTCGACATGATAAATCGCATCATTGAAGACATGCACTAGAAACATGAAGATGTTGATTGCGAGTATCAGGATTTGTTAGCAGGCTATGACGATAAAGGAAGATGCCATCCATATCAACCTATTAGCTTTGGAGTCTTGGCATTCTTTTGGACAACCATCTCTCCAATTTGCTTGGAGAAATCCATCATCCCAAAACAGGCATTTCATCGTCATCGATCTGTACACATCTTTGGCAGCACATCAGGTCCACACTATCTGCATCTTCTTAGCAATCAATGGCTATCAATCCGAAGCCATAGGGCTCCAATCCCCTTTACCATTTTCTGGTCATGTATGATATCATAAACAGCCTCCTTCATCCATAAGGAACCCTCCTATAAAACATGCACTTTGAATCTAATCATTGGAGTTGTCATTGGGCCAAAAAAAATGTGACGTCCTCTTGACAACTACAAGAGAAACGTGTCGACACATAGTGGCCCACTCCTCCAAGAGACATCTGAAACTGAAGAGTCAGCATTCATGGCAGACAAGAAAACAAGTCATTAGGACAGGCCCACAATTAGCTATCCTCTTTGAGCATATTCGATGCAATATCATGATGGTGATAGAATCTACAAATCTAAGAAGTTCAACGCCTGTGTAGTGTGAGATGTCAATGGGATTAGTCCCAACACTGATCAATAACATTCCAACAATCCAGCATAACTACGAGCCGATATCAAGCTAATCAAACTTATCTGTAAAGTTCTCAGGAACCTTACCTACCTCTTTCATTTGAAGGACGAACAGTTCTTTGATGGACTTGAGCTGCAGTGTTTAAGATGGTAAGCTGGTCTTTCAGTGACAATTTCAGCTGACACACAGCCTCTAAAGAGGTGTCCTTGCACTCTCTACTTGAAACATTTTCCATGCCACAAAAGGACTTACTTACACCCACATGTCCTGAATTCGGGCCAAAAAATGATGCCTCCACTTCATCAAGTCTCAAAAGTAATCCCACTTGTCGTCTTTCCAGATCTAGAAACTTCCTCGCTTGTGTGTCGCATCCCTTTGATTTCTTTATGCTACGAGGGCGAAGTTGAGTTTCAGACTTGGCTACTTGTGTCTTATTGGCTTCACAGATAGAATCTGGAGCTTCTTTGTGCACCAGGCCCTCCACCTGCAAAAAGAAAAACTAACCCTAATGCAACACCAGAAAATATGAAAGCAAAGAAGAAACGCAGAGCAGAAAGAATTTAAGGTCGATACCTGATTTATGAATGCACAAAAGAATCTCTCAATCCTCTGACTATTGCTCAACATTTTCTCATTTGCAAATTGTACAAGAAATCTTAGGTAGTCTTCAGAAACTAAGAGCTGGCCATCTTTTGCAATAGGAGTTTCAATGCGAATTGTACACCGAACAGCTGCAATAATGCGCCTTCGAGCACTTGTAATGCCTGACCATATCACCCAAACATGCGTATCCTAAGAGAGTTTTCTCACATACTAAAAGAATTTTCTCACACGACGTCTACCCAAACAATGTTTCTAGAAACTTACCAAAAAGGAAACATTTATGAAGAGACAAAGCAACTGTCTCAGAAACAATTGTAAAAGGAGCCAACTGGACATAAAACTGCACATAAGGACCCAATGCCAAGAATTCTAAGATCTACAAAAATTCTCAGGAAGTGAGGCTAGAGAGAAAATATAGCACAAGCATTGCCTAAAGTTGTAGGATATACAAATCTACCTCTTTTAAGGACAAATTATAAGAAACAGAGGTTAGAGGGGGGTTAGAGAGGATCTGGCGCCATCTTCACAAGGCATGGCAAGGGTTGACTCCTCTGTATCTTCTACGATCATTAAATCTGTCACACATGGGCATGATCACCCAAGCTCTCAGGGTCCTCCACATTTACCAAGTCCTACTTTGTATTGAACCAAATGTCTATGATTTGCTCCAATAGGCCACTATCCTAATTCAATAGCTTCTACTCGTGAAAGGCAAGGGTTGACTCCTCTGTATCTTCTACGATCATTAAATCTGTCACACATGGGCATGATCACCCAAGCTCTCAGGGTCCTCCACATTTACCAAGTCCTACTTTGTATTGAACCAAATGTCTATGATTTGCTCCAATAGGCCACTATCCTAATTCAATAGCTTCTACTCATGAAAGGCAAGGGTTGACTCCTCTGTATCTTCTAGGATCATTAAATCTGTCACACATGGGCATAATCACCCAAGCTCTCAGGGTCCTCCACATTTACCAAGTCCTACTTTGTATTGAGCCAAATGTCTATGATTTGCTCCAATAGGCCACTATCCTAATTCAATAGCTTCTACTCATGAAAGGAGGGGCTGAATTACTAGAGCTGAAAACTTCAAGAACAAAAATAAGCACCTTTTATTTGGCTTGTGTGTATGTGTGTGTGTGTGTGTGTGTGTGTGTGTGTGTGCACGTTGTCGAGGAAAAACTCCATAAGGGGGTTCGTCAAGGGAAAGGTGCCGGGCATCTAGTTACACCACTTTACGCAAAGATCAGGGTTTTTTTTTTTTTTTTGAGGGGGGGGGGGGGGGGGGGGGGAACGAAAGAATGTTTTGATACCTTAAACACGAACAATTTATTAGCAAATATCCCAGCACTACAAGATTTTCCTGCTTGCTCGGGTTTCCACTGAGTTGCTCTTCTCTCGCTTCCTACTCTGAGTTTGCTTCCCACTCGAATCCTTTCTAAATGAATACAACAAGCATTGAGGCGTCCTATAAATAGCTCCTAGATTATCCTAATGAAAGCTAAAAACTCCTTAAAAGCTAATCTACTTTGCTTTTGCTTTACCAAATCCGCATGGGATAGCTCTCTAATGGCTTGGCAGCCCACAACTTGGACGGCATGGCATTTTCTGCCGGTAGTGCCAAAAAGCATCGCCCAGCCCTTTAGGAGATTTTTCATTTCTGTAGTCTCCCAATCCAAGCTTTATAGCAGCTTTTGCAAGCTCTAAAAGCACAAGAGGCATCTCAACTATTCACGCCATATCCTTGCATTTGATTCAACCGATTCACCTTACCTTATGCCTTATTAACAATATGGGCGGCCTTCATTTGGTGCAAAAGCCGAACTAATGTGTGAAGCCAAGTAATGCCCAAAGCCAAGCCCCCAAAAAACGTTGCGCGGCCATTGTGACAAAAAGCCCAAGCTATCCAGACGTCATTGGGTGACCAAAGAGATACAAGCTCTATCATTAAGTTGGAATGTCATTATGTTCAAAACCTAAAAGCCTTTTTCACTTTGCCAAATATCCAATATCGGGCGGCCATTGGGTCCAAAAGCCAAAAGCCAAGTGCTCAAAAGTCCATGTGCCAAAGCAGTTTTCTGATAAATCCTTTATCTTGAACATACACAAATCCCTTTAACCTCAAGATTTAGCGGTATTTACACTATTTCTTGCAAAATTCCAAAAGTACTTTTCCTTTTCTATATCTTCTCAACCAGCTTTCTTGAATTTCTTACAAGCCTCAAGGTGGACTTGATTATTTTCCCATGTTTCTCCTTGTGGACTCAAAGTCCTCTGAACCTGCACATCCTCTGGCATGTGCCACTCTATAACTACCCTTGGTCTAGCACTATCTCTACATCTCCTCCATCAACCTCTTCATCATCACTAACCTGTCGATCCAAACTATGGCCCTCCATCTCAATCTCTAATCACGCTTTTTGAACAATTTGATTCGTTTCCTTGCTATACGCACCTTCAGCATTGTATCATATAGCTCACTTAGTTTGTGGATAGCATTGTCGTTTACATGTTTGACAATATGGTTGCGCACTCTAGAGGGGGTGGTGACTTGTGGTTGCTATAGACACACCTATGCACTCATCATAGGAGTTCACACGAGATATGGCCATGCTCATGGCATATGGGATTCCGACATTCCCAGAGAAGACACCACCATCTTGGGTGGACAGACACTAATCACTTGACCTCGACACGTCAGATCACTCACTTACACAAGAGCATCTACATGGACTTAGGGAGAGGATCTTGAATGTCTTCTTGGACAGGTTCATTGCTTGGATTTATAGACTGGAGTGGGACTTCAGTGCTTTAACCTCTCTTGAAGAGTTTACCCGTGGGATGCGGGAGATCAGGCATCCCGCGACTACATCCGGAGTCACCCAGAGCTTGGCTTGGATGGTAGTGCAATTGCTCTTCTACACTCCTGATCATTTGGATTGCTACCTTCAGAGTTACTTACACTCACCCTCGCTAACTTAAAGCAGACTTATCCCCCGACCTGGGCAGTAGGCTACTCCCAACTCATTTACATTGAGAGCCACACCGCGATGCGGTTTGGTGGCATTGTTGGCGTGGATTTTGTTTTGGTTGACACCGGAGGATTGGAGGCAAGAGATACAGGCAAGACGGCGCAAACAGATTGGTCTGGCCTTTCCTCTTCTCAGAGGATCTTCACAACACAGATTGCTCAGTCTAGCTTCCCTACTTCATACAGGATGATTACGGTGCAGACAACTTGGTCCAACCACACCTCTTCTCAGAGGCCCTTCACAACGCAGACTATTGAGTCTGGCATTCCCCTCATCTTGGATTACCCTACCTACTGACAAGACACCATCCCGTGCGGTCTATCGGTGGCTGCTGCAGCTTACGGTAGCTTCTACAATGCTAACTGTTTAGCCTGGCTTTCCTTGTTTCGGAGGACGTTTACGGAGTAGGTTGCTACATCTAGCCTTCCTGAAGTTTTTCACAGCTTAGCCGCCTGGCCACATTGGGTTACAGGTTCATGCATTGACAGGCTTCCGATCACTCTCATGACGATTCCTAGGCTACCCCATTTTCTCCATATGGTTTGACTACAGACACCATAGATCCTATTGGGCAGGACACTTGCAGGCCTATTGGCCCTCCTTTCACGACAAGGAGTGGTCTTCACACTCAATTCGGGACCTTCACACAAAACCTTGACACTACATTAGCGGAGTACAACAGTTTGCTACACTGCTCGTTCCGGCACTTTACCATGCAGATCTCTCGAAGGTTGGGACACCCCAGACTACTGCAAACATCGCAGCAGACATCTTCATCATTTGCCTCACATCTTCGGCTTCATGCGGTGCTGAGAGGGGGTGTCAGACTTACACCACCTGCTACTTCACTCAGGTCTAGGACATACATGTACGGCTAGTATGTCGACGACTGGCCACCCACTTCACTGTCCGGCTGCCCATCCTATGCTAGGTCGTGGGGTTTCTTTATGCATTGCCCTACCTCCCCCTTGGGCACCTATATGAGGGGCTAGGGAGGTATCCACAGTCAGTTTGTTTGACACACTGTACATTGCAGGTTTGTGGTTGATGGTGGTCATGGGGGGCTGATTAGCCCCCTCCGCTCACATCTAGCGTTTTGTATTCTGTCTTCTTCTCTCCTCTCATCTCTCATTCTTCCGCACACCCGAACTCTTACAAAATCAGCCCCGGAGGTGCTTCATTTTGAAGAGTTGCTGCAGTGACATTCCCCACTTGAGTCAGTAGAGTTTGCATTGAGGTATTTCATGTGTGTACATTGCATCATTGCCCTACCTCCCCCTTGGGCACCTATATGAGGGGCCAGGGAGGTATCCACAGTCAGTTTGTTTGGCACACTATACATTGCAGGTTTGTTGTTGATGGTGGGCTGATTAGTCCCCCTCCTCTCACATCTAGCGTTTTGTATTCTGTCTTCTTCTCTCCTCTCCTCTCTCACGCTTCCGCACACCCGAACTCTTACAAAATCAGCCCCAGAGGTGCTTCATTTTGAGGAGTTGCTGCGGTGACATTCCCCACTTGAGTCAGTAGAGTTTGCATTGAGGTATTGCATGTGTGTACATTGCATTTACAAAATCAAATGCAAATACCACATTGGCAACGGAGTCGAAGGCCCTTGAGAAGGTTAGTTGGGACCCCATCAGGTGTCATTCTCCTCTCTCTCATTCTCTCTCTACAAAGAAATAAAAAGAACCATCATTCGTGCTAAGTAGCACACATTCAAGCGAGAAAGAAGTAAAGATTTGTCAAAGTGTAAAGTCAAACTTTAAAGATTTTGCAGTAATCCGCTAATCCCCAAAAGGTTTTGCAATGTTTCGGTGACACTCCTCCCACTCTTGGAACAACAAGCCTGCCATAGCGTGTGGGACCGTGCGCCTTGAGCGTCGGAAAATAGCAACCAATCGTATACCAGGGCGTGCACCAATGAGGAGGTAGATTGGGTCCCGAAGATAAGCCTACGACCTTCCTTGAACCAACAACAAAAATCTTTGCATGGTCAAGAATAGTAGCGATATGGAGACCTTCCCCAATTCAAAAGGTGAGCAAGTTTCTCCTTTGGATCCTCCAAGTAGTCCTCCCCATACCCCTCCATCCTTGCCACCCAATTCCATGGATTCCATGATGCGGATGATGATGGAGATGATGATGCGGCAAGAAGAGGCACGCCGACAAGAGTGTGTGGCAACGACGAAGCGAGAGGAACGTCGATTGGCGGCCAAAGCCGAGGCTCGTAGGCAAGAGAGGGCATCCATGCGTGATGTCATCACATCTCTGGCGGTCCGATCTGATTCCCCATCCTCAAATCCGGATTACAAAAGCCTTGCCAAGACCATTGCAGAGGCGACCAATTCTACACGAACCATCAACGAATCAATTCCTGAGAAGATTACATTCAATAAGTATGACGGTAAGATGGATGTGATTGTCATTTATTCTTGCTGGCATCAATTTACATCTTATTTTGCGGTTGTTAGGAAGTCTCATAATAACAAAGTTCTCTTGGCTTCCATGCATATCACGGGTGATGCTATCACCTCGACGAAGAATGAGTGGATGGAGAAGAAGGCGGACGCCCACAAGGTGGCCCATGTCACAAACTGCTTACGTGTCAAGCCACTAAAGAACGGAGCCAACCTGCACATTCCGACCGAGAGGCCTAAACCCTAGCGGCAGCAGAAAGTTTTACCAACTTGCAAATTTTTAAAGAAGTTCCCACTAACTTATGGGACCCCGTCTGATGGGGCCCAAGTGCCTAGAGATAAAGATAAAATAAAGCAAGACCACACAAACACATTCTAATGTGTAGTTGCTGATAACGTGACAGACAGTACGGAATCCCGCAATTTACGCTGACATGTCGCCTGAACGGATTTTCGTGATTTACGTTGGCTGATTTTCAATGCCAGCTTTTGGGTCATATGCTTTTGAGTTTAAAGCTTTTCATGTAATTGCTTTTCATAGGCCAAGGGCCTTTAAATATGTGCAGAGGGCTCAGTCTCTAGCACTCTTCCGGGTGAAGGTGCAAAGCGCGAGTACCGCCATTGTACTAAGTTCAAGCAATATAAAGAAATACCAAAAGGGGCACCAAGGTTTGGTAAGTTGGCAAAACTTTCTCTGCCACTTTCCCTAGGGTCCTCTCTATCCTGGATCTGTTCAAAGGTCATGCTATGTCATCAGTTTGTGGCATACCCCCCTCTTGAAAGAATTGTAATCGCCCTCGATTACGCCTGCAAAACAGACAAAGGCAGTTCAGTACACACTAACTCTAAGTACCGACATACTAGACGACACAAATCAAGCACTTACACCAAGACGACAGTCACTGAACCTTCACATCACATTCAAATCAAATCAATCACAAATAAATTCATTCCAAATCTCAGACCATGACTGCCAACAATGTATTTAGTCATTGCATCTAGATCCATCCCGGACCTCACTAATGTCGGATTAACTAATTCTTATTGCCATCATGTCTATAGAGATTCTCAAGACCAAAATGCTACAGTCATTTCGTCTTTCAGTTCCTGCACTCAAACAAATCACATGAGAGAGTACACATCATTCACGTTCACTTTCGGGAATTCCCATTTTCATCATCCATAGTCATACAGTAGAATATTGTCAGCACAATAGTATCCCTGAAATTCAAAGGAAAATCAGTGACTCTATTCCATCAAGGTAATCTGTGACAAAGGAGCGGAGTGACTCTCCTCTTGTGCAGTCCCATTGCACCAGATTCAACCCTGCTGATCAGCGAGATCTTTCGGAATATACGCAGCTAAACCGAAAGCCTCAAGGTAAAGTTCCAAAATCTGAGGAGTATCTCCTAGGTCCTCCTCCTCCATCCACTTCGCATCCAAGGCCGGATAGTTCTTAAATTTCACTAAGAACCGCCGAATCACTTTACCTTTCACTTTTCTTTCCTTATGTGCCAAAATCTGTTTTGAAACGAGTATCTCCTCGCTCTCTTCTGCTTCATGTTGCTCAACAGGCTCCCCATCAACTGGCTGCTTGATGAAGAAAACGATGTTTGTGTTACACAGCCTCTGAGGGAAAGGGTCTTGATAGAGTGCCAATCTCCACCTTTTACAGGTCACCGCAGCATCGATACCACCTTGAAGGGTGTGGAGCGTTACTTCTATTGACCGAGACTCAAAAAGGATGTGGACGATTTTGTTCGCAGTTGTTTAGTATGCCAAAAGGTTAAGTTTGACAGGCATAAGGCACAAGAATTACTACAGCCTTTACCCGTTCCCACCCACCCCTCGGAAAGCATTGCTATGGATTTCATCTTTGATCTCCCAAAGACTCAAAGTGGGCACGATGGCATTTAGATTGTCATTGACACATTTACCAAGCAAGCTCTCTTCATTCCAATAAAGGAAACAGTCAAGCCGGATCATTTAGCGAGGCTATTCATTACTCAACTATTTCCGACAGAGATCCCCGATTTATGAGTTGGTTTTGGAAGGCTATTTGGGAGAACATTGGCACGCGGTTGCTGTTCTCGTCATCTTTCCACCCGCAGACAGATGGGCAATCTGAGATAGCCAATTCAGTGGTTTTGGATTTATTGAAGTCTTACATCTCTGATCAGAAGACTCAATGGGAAAAATATTTCCCTTTGGTGGAATTTGCCTACAATAATACGGTTCACTCTTCGACGGGAAGGTGCCATTTGAAGTAATCGAAAGTGCTAAGAAGGTCCCTTGCTTTCTACGCACAAAAGACAAGATTTTTGAAGCCGATCAGTACACGAGGGATTTGGACAATGCTTTTGCCAAGGTTCGCGAGGCTCTAGAGAAGTCTCAAGCATGGCACAAGAAGGCAACGGATCGACATCGACGCGACTTGAAGTTGAAGGAAGATAATTGGGTGCTCTTACGTTTTGAGAAGGCACCCCTATAGAAACGAAAGGGAAAGGAGCGGCTTTTTCCAAAGCTTAGCATGAGATATCATGGCCCTTTCCAGATTAAAGAAAAGATAAATGATGTATGACCACTATAACAAACTTGGACACCCCAAGTCTAGAATGTGTCACGATTTACTTAAAACACTTCACACAATTCAATCACAGTTCAATTGAGTCGACACGGCCCGCTGTAATTCTGTGCCTAGAGAGATTGGCCCCAAAGACTGGTGCCCCTTTCGGTATTTCTTTTTGTATTAAATTAATTGAGCAAGTACAAGTGCTCTGGGCTTTCCTCTGATCACTGGCTCGCCAACTCTGAATGAGCAAGAGAGAGGGTCTTATTTGAAGGCCCTTGGCCTTGGAAAAGCAGTTTACATTAAAATCTTCACTTCAAAAATCATCTGGTGCCAAAAGCTAGCGCCCAAAGCAGCCAGCACAATTTGCGAAATTCCGTACACCTGCCACGCCAACAGCGCAGATCACGGGCGTCCATACAACCAGCCACGTCATCAACTCCAAGCGTTTTCTGGGCAAGTTTTTAATCCTTGTGTCCCTTTGGCCCTGTCGGCAAGTGTCCATAAGTTGGAACAACTTATAATCTATTAAAATCTTTAGTTTAGGCCCTGTCGGAAAGGGTCTGTAAGTTGGCAAAACTTTCTCTACCACTTTCCCTAGGGTCCTCTCTGTCCAAAATCTGTCCAAAGGTCATGCCACGTCATCAATTTGTGACGCGCTTCTTACCTCTGCAGTACTTGAGGTGATTGAAGGAGGATTTTCGGGCTTTACTTCAACAAGGTAAGCCTATGATGTCATATGCTAACTATGTATCCCAGTTAGGTGGACAATTGAGAAAATCGCATCAGGAAAGATTACAGACCTCTCTTTGGATCGGACCAGTTGATCCAGTTTGACGTGGAAACCGATGATCCAAAGACATTACAAGAGACAATATGCTTGCCTCAACTCCAAGAAATGAAGCACAACAAGGGTAAGCTCAAGACAGCCTACGATAATGGTAACTCTTCCTCTCATGACTCCTCTAAAGACACGACAAAAATTCTAATGGGAATGGTAACAATAAAAAGAACTCTCTCAATTCTTTGTCTCAATCTAATTCTCCATCTACATCTCAATCTAAGTGTAACAAAGATAAGGATAGGGGTAACGAAAAATTTGATAAACCTAAACTCACACCTAATAAGAAAGTTACTCAAGGAATTGTAGATGGTCAATTGAATAAAGAAGAGCAGCATTGTATGCAAAGGGAACGTAGGTGGTGTTCTTGTCACACAGTAGGTCAATGAAAAAGGATTGTGCTACTGCATCAACTTCTGACTCTACCCCTCAAGTGAATGCTATGAGTGTGGTAGAGCAAGAAGCTAAGCAAAAGGAAACTTTTGATGATGATGAACTCATAAAACGCAATGAACATGTTAATGTCAAAGGGTCATTGTGATGTTTGATTCATGAAGTTCTCAAGATGTCATAAGTGAATCTCTTGTGAAACGTGCACGTCTTCAGATTTATCCTACTCCAATTGTTCCGTTGCAAGAGATCTCTGAAAGCATGGACGCTTCGATCTCACAAGAATGTAATGATGTCAAATTGGTCATTCAGCAAACCCAATTCACTCAGTTGTTTTCTAATCTCTAATCTTGGACGATGTGATATCATTTTGGATATTAAGTGGTTTCCTAGCTTTAAGTCCATTGCTAATCGGGAGAAGTTCACAGTTCTCATCAATGATAATGTGTCGCAATCCATCCTCATTCGAGTTCTACTGCATTGGTCTCTACATCCAGTAGGGGTGGTAGTGCTCCCGGACAGTCTCGACCTGGTTGTACACCTTCTCGCCGTGCCATTACTTGTACCTATGGTGGAAAGAAAGGTCATTATGTAGCAAAATGTTATAAACGACGGCGGGACCGCAAGAAGGATTCAGATCCTGAGGATGGGACGGCTTCTCGACAGACGTCTGCAACCGCCATCTCTAGCTCTTCACAGGCCGATGGCTTGACCCTCTAGTTTCATCCACCTCCTTCTTCCCTTTTATGATTGAGTTTGAGTGCTTTAAAAGCACTCTTAGCGGCATCGATCATAACTACGCGGTGCGGCAATATGTGCAAAGATACAAGCAAGGCGGTGCAGACAGATTGGTCTGGCATTTCCTCTTCTCAAAGGTTCTTCACAATGCAGACTTCTGTCTGGCTTCCCTACTTTTACAGGATGATTACGGTGCAGACAGCTTGGCCTGACCACACCTCTTCTCAGAGGCCCTTCATAGGGCAGACTGTTGAGTCTGGCTTTCCCCTCATCTTGAATTACCCTACCTACTAACAGGACACCATCCGATGGTGGCCCGTGACTGTTCTAGCTTACGGTAGCTTCTACAGTGCAGAATGTCTAGTCTGGCTTTTCTTGTTTCGGAGCACGTCTACAGCATAGATTGCTACATCTGGCCTTCCTGGAGTTTTATGCAGCTTAGCCACCTGGCCACACCTAGGTTGCGGGTTCATGCATTGACAAGCTTCCGATCATACTGAAGACGGTTCCTGGGCTTCCTCATTTTCTCCGGACGGTTTGACTACAAACACCACAGATCCTATTGGGCAGGACACTTGCAGGTCTATTGGCGCTTCTTTCACAACAAGGAGTTGTTTTTCACACTCAGTTCGGAACCTTCACGCGATATCTTCACCCTGTATCGGCGGAGTAAGGAGTTTACTACATTGCTCGTGACGGCACTCTACCATGGAGATTTCTTAACGATTGGGACACCCCAGACTGCTGCTACACTCATGGAGTATTGTCCTTCAGTGGACATTGCAACATACATCTTCATCATTCGCCTCACATCTTCGGCTTCATGTGGTTTGTTCAACATCAGGTGCTAAGAGGGGGTGTTAGATTTACACCACTCTGCTGCCTCACAGGTCTAGGGCATACATTTACGGCTAGTGTGCCTCCGCACTAGCCACCCTTTGCGTACGGATACAAACTGCACTATCCAACTGCCCACTTCTGGGCCGACCGTCCTCATATTTCATTTATTTCTTGTTGGGTCCTGGGGGATTTTATCTGGCATTGCCCTACCTCCCCTTGGGCACCTATTTATGGGGCCAGGGGGGTACCTACTTCCATCATCTGATCATTGTGTATTGGGTCTTCTGCTCCTGTAATCATGGGGGGTTGATCGCCCCCTCTTCCTCTATCACATCTAGCGTTTGTGTTTGTGTTCTCTCTCTCCCTCTTCCTCACACGCGCACTCTCACAAAGGGTTTTCTGGTCTCGCACTTTGCCCAATGCTTTGCAAAGTTCGGTATTTTCGTTCATCTGATAACGGTCAGCGGTTCCCACAAAATCTGATACCACTCTTGCTTTCGTCTTATCTTTTCTTCTGCGTTGGGCCGCTGCTTTGTATCTCTCTTTTTTCTTTTATTTATGTGTCCCTTGGGCCCCATCAGACGGGACCCCATAAGTTGAGAACAACTTATAAAATAGTCATTTTATCTGTCATCATTTTGTGACAATTTATCCTAAGGAGTTTTGTGAACATAATTGTACCACAAATAGTGATTGTTGTGCCTTTTTAGACCTTAAGATTTTTCAAACTCCCTTGGGATTGAAAGTAGTTATCTATGATAAACGCCTTGAACCGAATATGCCAATCTAAATACCATCCGCATGCCTCACATTTCTTCAAACATTTCTCTTTTAGCTAAGTAGGGTGTCATATGCTCTTGGCTACTTAGATTTTCTCGTCTTTGTTCTAGTAAACCTCCTTTTGTTATTCAGTCGTGCCATCGTATTTCTTTACTCGTTGAGAAAGGATACTCATTCCAAAGAATCATGAAAAACGTTCGTTCATTTTTGTATCGTAGTAAGTTTATGTTCCTTTGAATGTTCAAAATAATCAGTAGTAAATTCAATAAAAGTGTGGAGCTTAAAAGCCCACTTACTGTTTGACTTAGTAACACACTATTTGGATGTTTTGATCTCTAGTGCTGCTAGTAATTTTGCTCTAGCTTGACAAATGCTAGCCTTCATCATGGCTGGGTAAAGCATTTGTCATGGCTGGGTATGCCCATCACCTCCAAAGGTGATAGAAACTCAGCTCGAGTATATATATACATGTGTGTGTGTGTGTGTGTGTGTGTGTGTGTGTGTGTGTGTGTGTGAGAGAGAGAGAGAGAGAGAGAGAGAAAGGAACCATCACTCGTGCTAAGTAGCACACATTCAAGCAAGGAAAGAAGTAAAGATTTGTGGAAGTGTAAAGTCAAGATCTTCACCATTTCAATTCCGCCGCACCTGACAAATTCCTAAAAGATTAAAGAATTCTCTTACTTCATCTGCATCTAACTCACCTCTATCATTTGTGATCTTTCCGAAACATCCATATCCGCATACCATGTCTCCAAGTAAAAATTTACATATTGTCCTTGTCATCTTATTTCTCAAGGCTCTTCCCTTAATCTGAATGGTCAAATCTTCCCTGGCATAGTATATCTCATATGCCACAATCCCACATGCATAGTCGCTAAGTCCACAATTGATTTATGATGCATAGCTAATGGATAAATTGGGTACAAACCATCTTGATACCATACACTCAAGTACGACTGGCGAGTAGCACCACTCTCAACAAACTCCATCACATCTTTGAACATCTCTCCATCAATATCGATCTTTGATCTTTGCAGAATTAGCTCACACTACTTTGTGTCCTGCCCATAAACTCTCATGGAACTCTTTGATGATCTTCTATTGAGTTTCTTCATTACAAACAAACCTTTGTAAAGCTCTTCTTCTTTGTTTTAGATGCTTCCACAAATGACCTCTCTAAGAAAGTACCTCTAGGATTTCTTTCTCATTTTCAAGTTTCTGTATCTGTGCTCTTAATCACTCCACTCATTTTCAGAGTACCCAAATAACGTCCAATAAGAAGCCACACTCCATCATACTCATCCTCAAAAAATACTGCAACACATGAATAGTCATCTCACTATCTATATGCACCTATGAAGTCTTATAGAACTTCAATCACACATCATCCTCTGTAGAAACCATCTCTTCTTCATCATCGTATCTTGCTCTAGCCAAAATATGTGCAATAGGATTCTCTCCCTACAATGTGGTAAAATTCTGGGTTAAGAGACTTAATAAAAGCCATCCATCTGAGCAAAGCAATGTCATGTGGAATAGCTTGCAATCGTCCCAAGCAATGGTTGTGTCCTTCTTTATCATCCTACCCCTAGAGGACAAGTATCCATTATAGTCTATCACAATCACAAGACTTCCGCACTTGTCATTAATTTCCTCAACAGGAGCACTTAATGTTAGGTGCAGCGGAATGATTGTTTGCGCTTTGCTCAAGATGAGTGCTCCGAACTGTGCTCAAGGTTCCTTTTAGTTCTTATGGAAGGGAGAGCCTTCCGTTCTTAATGGAAAGTGCTATGATCACAAACAAAGTGAATGAACACTGTGCGTGCAAGTGTATGAGACTGAGAGAAAGAGAGAGAAGAGAGATACGACACCAGAGACGTTGTAAAACCCTCCTCCGAAAGCCCCACTCTCGTCGGCGAGAGTGGTCTACTTATTGATTGCACAAAGTGGTACAATGACAATGCAATGGACTGATGCAACTTGGGACTATGCCGGTGATGGCGACGACGACTTAAGGGCTAAAATCTGCGGTCATCTATCTGCTGTCCATAAAAACGCTATGGCTGAAAATCTGGGATTGTTTCGGGGTGGCTGAAAACTCTGTTTTGGCTGCGTTTTTGAGGGCTGAAAATGGGGTTCTTCTGCAATGCCTAGGGCTGAATTGACTGTTGTTCATGCATGCTGAAAACGCTGACTATCTGCTTCACATTCGGCTGAAAATGAAAAACGCTGCTGTCCTTGTAGCGTTAGTGAAAAACGCTAGGGCTCTGGGACTGTTGGCGATGATCAGGGCTGAAAACGCCAGGGCTAGGGGGGAGGTGATGGCGAGGACCAAAACGCTAGGCTAATGGTAGGAAAATGCCAAGGTTGGGGGTACTGCGGGGTTCTTGCTGAGAAGATGCCTGTTGAGCGGGGAGCTCCTGCTGCCTCTTCTGCCATTTAGTGCTAACTTGGGTTTGCTTATATATTTTCTTAGCAAAATTGCCCTACCTACTTTTGTTGGAAAGTCACTTAAATTAATAAGTGAAAAATGTCAAAAATAGGGAAAATAGGCTAAAATCACTGGAAAATTCCCTTGACTAATTCTAATGGATTCTGATGGGAATTCTGATGATCATGTTGTGTGCAACCAGAGGATATGCATCTATACCAAGTGACTGGGCATGCACGGTCTACGAATAAGCTCACAAAAGTGCCAGATCACTTCTAACTCTAGACTGACTGGACTGACTGAACCCTTGTCGTGCTGTAGCTTGTCCACGGACACATAGGGTTGGATGTGTCACGTGACACTTAACATCATCTTTTTCAATTTCCTAATAGCTTTCGTATGTTTCTGTATCCACACAAATCTTTGCCCCCTTCCTAAGGGCTGGTGAAATGATTTTGCAACATGAGCAGAGTGTGGTAACCAGATCCAGTTGTCACGTGCACATGTTTCTGTATCCACACAAATCTTTGCCCCCTTCCTAAGGGCTGGTGCAATGATTTTGCAACATGAGCAGAGCGTGGTAACCAGATCCAGTTGTCACGTGCGCATGGCTTTGTGTGCCACGTGGACATGCTTCATCGAATTCCAAAGTGATTTTTCCCCTTCTTCCTAGATAGACGTGTTAGAATCCTAGGAGGATTAGTACCAACAATTTTGTGAGCGTATTCGCACGACCAGCATGTCTGGACGAGTCCATTAGATTAGGTTTTCGAGTTTTAAAACTCTCTCCCATAAATGGTTTGTACACACATTTTGACAGATGTTAAACTACGGTGGGCATCTGGCATGGCATACATGTAGTTCTAGGTTAGAGAATTTTAACGAGCCATTCCCCGCCTCAATCGGATTCTTGGGTGGGCAAATGTGCGAGAGTTTCACCCAAAAACTACCCTTTGGTCAAACTTATTAATAAATCATTTTTATGATTAATTTTGTTGGGTCTGGTGGACAATTTTCCCTACCTAAGCCTAAGGGAGTTTTTAACTCAAAATTCAGCCCTTTAAAGGGAACAGAGCAACCAAGCATTTAAACAAGTTGCAGATCACCTAGCGCTTAGCTACTGTTTCCAGTTTTCAGATCAGCCTTAGCGTTTTCCTGGAAATCGCTAGATCAGCACCAGCGTTTTCAGATCAGCACCCAGTGGTTTCAGATTTCAGCCCCTTTCCGTCACTAGAAACGGCTTGGATCTGCATTCGTGATCTCCCAGTTGTGGTCCGGTACTCGCCGATATTGAGCGCTCCATTGCTGTCCATCATCGGCAATGTCTAGATCTGCCTTTTCAGCCCTTCATTCCTCTCACATCGGGAGTGCAAATCAGCCCCAGATCTACCCCTTGGTGGCCATCCGCAATCCCACATCGAGAAGGATCCAAAGGTGCATCAAATCAACCCCAAAGGTGCCTCGTCTTAAGAAGTTACCGTGGCGACAATCATCGTTCGAGTCACTATAGTCTGCACTTGAGGTATTGCATGTGTGTACATTCCATTTACGCAATCAAAAGCAAATACCACATCGGCAACGGTGTGGGGGGCCCCTTGAGAGGTTGGGACCCCATCAGGTGTCATTCTCCACTTCTCTCTCTTTCTCTCTCCCTCTAAACATCTCTACCGCACTCCATCATTCCCTCTGTTCAAGGAAAAGTAAAAGGAACCATCGTTCAAGCTAAAAGGAATCACTAACGCAAGGAAAGAAAGAAAAGGATTTGTGGAAGTGTAAAACCTAGATCTTTACCATTTCAACTCTGTTGCACCTGACACTGGTATCAGAGCTTTGAAGATTTTGTACTAATCCTCTAATCCTTGAAGTTTTTTCTCTTTCTAATGTCCGAGTGTGTATTGTAGCATTTCACCCAAGGATGCTTCTCTCACTCAGGGAACTGCAAGACCTGTTATTGTGCATAGGACCATGAGCCTTGTGCGTAGGAAATGCAAACATTGTATACCAGAGTTACACTTGCGGTGCACCTGCAAGAAGGTAGTTGACTTGGTGTGCGCGCTCAACCACCTCAACAGAAAAAATCCTAGCATGGATATTTGCAGTCATAACTTCTTCGACATGACAGATCGCATTATTGAAGACATGCATTGGAAACATAAAGATGTTGACTGCAAGTATCAGGATTTGTTAGCCGCCTATGACGACAAAGGAAGGCGCCATCCAGATCAGCCTATTAGCTTTGGGTCTTGGCATTGTTTGAACAATCATCTCTCCCATCTACTTGGAGAATTCCATTATTCCAGAAGAGGCATTGCATCATCATTGATTTGTACACATCTTTGGCAACACATCGAATCCAGCCCATCTGCATCTTCTTAGCAATCGATAGCCATGAATCCGGAGCCAAAGCGATCCAATCCGAGGCAACCACTACGGGAGTTCGCAGGCATCCTGAGCCTACATTCGCAGCCGCACAGACCAGAATTCATCTAGAGCTTCCATCATACAGCAATCTAGTCGAAGCCCCAAGAGGAGCACCTTTGAGGAGTTACTTGGCGGTTTCATGAGACATCATACAGAGTACTTCCCATGGTTCGTGGACATTCCAAAGAATATATCCATCTTCATCTCCCATTCGGTGTTGCTCTTGCCAATCTTGCCGTGTAGGGGCAACATAGGCTAGCCAGTAACCTTCGTGGACATCGTCGTTTGCATACCCAGTCGTTCAATCTACGAGCATCCATGCGGTTTGCAGTTTGGTTCACACCATCTGAGTTGGACAGCAAAGGTTATTGTTTGCCTATAGCCAACAAGGGCATCATTGATCCAAGAGGAAATCCATTGTTTGCGAGTAGATGCATCATCACCATCCTTGTGTTTTGGACATTTCCACATCACCCAGGGGAGCCTCTCTCTCAAAAGTCACGTTGGAGGACATCATCTAGAAGGAACTTCATCCAAACAATCTTATGGCGTGCATAGAGTTCGGTACCAATACCTCACCTGAGCACAAGGGGATGTCATGTCACGTGACACATCCAACCCTATGTGTCCACGGACAAGCTACAGCATGATCAGGGTTCGGTCAGTCAAGTCAGTCTAGATTTAGAAGTGATCTAGCACTTTGTGAGTCTATTCGTAGATCGTGCATGCCCAGTCACTTAGTGTAGATGCATATCCTCTGGTTGCACACAGCATGATCATCAACATTCCCATCAGAACCCATTAGAATCAGTTAGGGGAATTTTCCAGTGCATTTAGCTTATTTTCCCTATTTTTTACATTTTTCACTTATTATTTTTAAGTGACTTCCCAACAAAAGTAGGTAGGGCAATTTTGCTAAGTTTGTATATAAGCAAACCCAAGTTAGCACTAAATGGCAGAAGAGGCAGCAAGAGCTCCCCGCTCAACAGGCATCTTCTCAGCAAGAACCATCAAGACCTTCAAGCATTGGCGTTTTCCAACCTCCCTAGCGTTTTGGACATCGTCAACACCTCCCCTCACTTGGCGTTTTCAGCATTGCTTGACCGCCCCGATCTCCTACAGCCTAGCGTTTCCAAGATCTCCCTCAAGTTGCAGTTCCTAGCGTTTTGGATCGCCCTCAAGGCAGCAGTACCATTAGCGTTTTTCAGCATAAAAACACAGCAGCAGATGTACCAGCGTTTTCAGCAGTAGTTGAGCTTGCGTTTTCAGCAGCAGACAGATCTGCGTTTTCAGCCCTAAAGCATTGCAGACAGCAGCGTTTTTTGTCAAGAAGTTTCAGCCCTCAAAACGCAGCCACACCTGCGTTTTTCAGCAGCCCAAAACAGCCCCAATTTAACAGATTTTCAGCAGTCAGAAAGTTACAGATTTCAGCCCTAAAGTCGTCGTCGTCATCACCGTCATCATCACCGACATAGTCCAAAGTTGCATCAGTCCATTGCATCGTCATTGTACCACTTTGTGCAATCAATAGTAGATCACTCTCGCCGACGAGAGTGGGGCCTTCGGAGGAGGGTTTTACGTCGTCTCTGGTGTCGTATCTCTCTTCTCTCTCTATCTCTCAGTCTCATACACTTGCACGCACAGTGTCCATTCACTTTGTTTGTGATCATAGCACTTTCCATTAAGAACGGAAGGCTCTCCCTTCCATAAGAACTAAAAGGAACCTTGAGCACAGTTCGGAGCACTCATCTTGAGCAAAGCGCAAACATTCATTCCGCTGCACATAACATGTCATGTGCGCATGGCTGTGTGTGCCACGTGGACATCCTTCATCGACTTCCAAAGTGAGTTTTCTCCTTCTTCTTAGATAGGAGTGTCTAGAATCCTAGAAGGATTAGTACCGGCAATTTTGTGAGCTTGTTTGTAGGACCTACATGTCCGAACGAGTCCATTAGATTAGGTTTTCTAGTTTTGGAACCCTCTTGCATAAATGGTTTGTACACGCATTTTGACAAATGTTGTTACACTACGGTGGGCATCTGGCATGACGTGCATGTAGTTCTAGGTTAGAGGAATCCAACGAGCCATAATTGGATTCTTGGGTGGATAGATGTGTGACAGTTTCACACAGAGAAACTACCCCTTTGCCAAACTTATTAAAAAATCATTTTTATGATTTATTTTGTTGGGTATGGTGGAGAGTTTGCCCTACCTAAGCCTAAGGGAGTTTATAACTCAAAATTCAGCCCTATAAAGGGAACGGGACAGCCAAGCATTTGAACAAGTTGTAGATCACCTAGCGCTAGCAGAAGAGCAGCCTAGCATTTCCAGTTTTCAGATCACCCTCACCGTTTTGTTGGAAATCGTCAAATCAGCACCAACGTTTCCAGATCAGCACCAACGTTTTCGAATTAGCACCAGCGTTTCCAGATCAGCACCCAGCATTTTCAGACTTCCACCCCTTTCCGTCGTCCGAACGGCTTGGATGTCACAAGACGGGCACCACATGCCAATAGAAAAGAATAGATTGAACAACTTTATGCACTTCAAATAACAACTGAACTGAGAGAGAGAGAGAGACGACACGCGACACGGAGTGCCGGAATTCCACCCCAGAGAGTATTGGCCCCAAACCTTGGCGCCCCTTTCGGTATTTCTTTATATTGCATCAACACAGTACAAGCCGATACTCCAAACTCTGCACCTTCTCTAGGAAGCATGCAAGAGAATTGAGCCCTAACCTCATATTTAAAGGCCCTAGGCCCCAAAAGCAGTTTACAGTAAAAAGCCTTCAAACTCAAAAGCTTCTGGTCCAAAAGCAAGGCCAAAAAGCTGCCAACGTAATTTACGAGAATCGTACAGCTTGCCACGTCCTCAATTTGCTCCGCCAGGTGTGTGTGTGTGGGTCTTGCTTTATTTTAATCTTTTATGTCACTTGGGGCCCCATCGGACGGGGTCCCCATAGGTTGGTAGGACTTCTTCTTCTGTTACTTGTTCTTTTTAGGGTTTGAGCCCCTTGGCCGGCATATGTAAGTTGGCTCCCTTCTCTAGGGCTTTGACACGTCAGCAGTTTGTGACATCTCCCCATCTTGAAAGGGAGTAATTGTCCGCGATTACAGCATATCTGCAAAACAACTCAAGTTAGCTCAAAAATTTACGAGGGACATTCCGAGGGACAATCAGTTTGCTCTTTTTGTTGAGAAGTTAGCTTCTCCTTTCGTCGAGATTGGAACTCTTGATATTCGGGCGTAGTAAAATTAGCCATCACACCCAGACCGTACTGAACTTCCACGGGTGTCTTGATGCACTAAAATTACATACCCAAGCAATCTCATCCAATTACGAATATTCAGTGGTTGGCACATCACAATGCAACACAAATGCTCACATATGCATGTTACAAGACATAGAAACATAAAGCCACCGATGAACATTCTTCTTGCAAATAACCATCCACATCCGGGCCATGAGCTATTCAACGACTCTCAAACATCATTTCTCACTACTCCACCCGGGAGTAAAATCACCAATCATTGAAACCAGTTTTAAAACCAGAGTCGAACAATTCAAATCGGCACCAAGACAGGTTTAAAACAAATACAATCCATTTCAAACAAATTCTAATCAGGATCACCAAACAAGATCAAACAGAACCCAAACTTAAAAAGGAATCTCGACATTAGTCGAGCTCAAAAAGTCCACTGACTTTCCATCCTGAAACCTGCACCAAAAAATTAGGTTTAGGTTCATTCCATAGGTCGTAGCCGAGCATAGCATGGTCCATCAGCTCTTGGACAAACAGTGTTTCTTTGGCGGTGGTGGTAGTCCCAAGATAGCAATCGCACTGGACCTCCAAGGTCATCTGCTCGTGAAGAGACATCTACTAAGAGATGTCGAGAAATTTCAAGTTATAATCTGCTAGGGTTTCCATGGCAAGCATTTCAAGATACCCCACTCTGCCAGAAGTTGCACTCCGAAGGAAGATGTCAGAAACCATACAACTTCGGGCAAAATTTTTCTTGAAAGCTTGCCAAGTACTTGAAGTATGCTGCTTGGTAGCTATCAACATCTGCATGGTACTGTCTCTGAGAAAAACAGCAACTCGAAACAAATCTTGGATCCTTCTCTTACAAGTGATCTTAATGGCTTATGCCCTGTAAGACATGAGCGGTGAAGATGGGAGCGCGCCCGATGCGCGATGAAGTAAGGGTGGGAGTGACTAATAAGTCCGAGGTCGGAGGCCGAAGATACCTCAAATAAATTCCAGAAGGTCTCTCGTTTGCTCTGTCTGCTCTTTTGTGGGACCGGTATGCTTTCAGAAAAGCATATGCCTGATGCTCTGATACCACTGTCACAAGACGGGCACCACGTGCCAATAGAAAAGAACAGACTGAACAACTTTAAGCACTTCAAATAACAACTGAACTGAGAGAGAGAGAGAGAGAGACGACACGTGACACGGAGTGGCGGAATTCCACCCCAGAGAGTATTGGCCCCAAACCTTGGCGCCCTTTTCGGTATTTCTTCATATTGCATCAACACAATACAAGCCGGTACTCCAGACTCTGCACCTTCTCCAGGAAGCATGCCAAAGAATGAGCCCTAACCTCATATTTAAAGACCCTAGGCCCCAAAAGCAGTTTACAATAAAAAGCCTTCAAACTCAAAAGCTTCTGGTCCAAAAGCAAAGCCAAAAAGCTGCCAACGTAATTTACGAAAATCCGTACAGCTTGCCACGTCATCAGCCAACGCAAAACGCGGAATTCCGTACAGCTTGCCACGTCATCAGTTTGCTCCGCCAGCCCTTCTCAGTGTGTGTGTGGGTGGTCCTGCTTTATTTTAATCCTTTATGTCACTTGGGGCCCCATCAGACGAGGTCCCCATAAGTTGGTAGGACTTCTTCTTTTGTTACTTGTTGTTCTTAGGATTTAGGCCCCTCGGCCAGCATATGTAAGTTGGCTCCCTTCTCTAGGGCTTTGACACGTCAGCAGTTTGTGAAATTGGATCTGCCTTCGCGATCTCCCCATTGCGATCCGGTACATTGGCAGCCAATTGAGCCTCCTCTCAACCATTCTCTTGCCGACATTGAGTGCTCCATTGCTAAAGCTCTATCGCTCAACAGGCAACTTCTCATGCAAGAACCCTTGGTGGCGATTTCCCTCCAAGCAGAAGACTCCCCATGCTAGCATTTTCATCCCATCAACCTACCGTTTTCATCACAGATTGCATCGCCTAAAGACACTGGCAGATAGCGTTTTTCATCAAGCCTCATCGCCAAGCAGATCTCTATCTCTCAGACACATACACTTGCACGCACAGTGTCCATTCACTTTGTTCTGATCATGGCACTCTCTCATTAAGAACGGAAGGCTCTACTTTCCATAAGAACAAAAGGAACCTTGACGACAGTTCGGAGCACTCATCTTGAGCAAAGTTCAAACATTCATTCCGCTGCACCTTACATTGGCATCAGAGCTTTGGCAGTGTTCTGTATAACTCAAGGAAAGAACCACAAGAATCACAAGAAATTTTTTTGCTTGTTGCGGTCGCACGATCGCTTGGGCATGTCGATTCCTAATTGTGTTTTTTAAGAGTGACAGGAATCCCAGGAAAGAAGGGCTTGTCCAGCCTCCCCTTGTGCCTCTTTTCACTCATTGAGAGCGGACCGTGCACTTAGCGGCCGGCCAATCGACGTGAGGTGGGAAAAAGCAACCTTGGTGTGAGCGCAAGGCCACCGAGGGGTGCGGGTGCGCCCGCGGAAAAGAGCAGAACTCGGGTGAAGAGAAGATCCTTCTCAAACACAGAGTGCAAGTGAAAGGAAACCTCAAGAATCTCAAGACCCTCAAGAACCCAAGTGTCACAAAAATACGGAAGCGTAAACTGACGTTTAATTGCACTTCAAATACTCAAGAGAATTAGAGGGAGAGAGAAAACTTGACACTCCATTGGGGACCAGAAGATGGGCTGGTCCCCCCCCATAAAGAGAATATCTTTATTACTAAGGGAGAATCTTTACAAGCACAGGAACGGGACATACGCCCGTCCTCTATTCTTTCTTCTGTTCTGTTCTGACTACTGACTGAGAAAGTGTTTCCACTTTCTTTCTGCTTAGGGAATTTCCCATCTTCTGCGACACTGGTTGGAAGCTCTCGAAAAGAGAGTCTATCTTCCAAAACAGCTCATCGGAAGCTCTCACAGAGGAGAGTCCATCTTCCGTTATGTGTTGCCTTTAAGCTCATTCATTCATGCATCGAACACAAAAGAGAAACAAGCAAAATGCACAAGCACATGCTTGCTGTAATTTTCTGCACATAACCTGAAATTCTTACCTGTGCACACTTCTTCGCGATGGAATCACGCCAAACTTGATGTAGACTTAGGATAAGGAGAGAGAAGAGAATTTCTATGGCTGATCTGCTGAAAACAGCCCTAATCGAGGTGATTAGGGGCTGAAAACAGAGAATTACAGCAGCCGCACTCTGCTAAGAGAGCGTCTACGGCAGCTTCTCGCGATGAAACTTCACCAGAAGGTGTCTATGACTGTGAGATCCCTTGTTCTTGACAATGGGAGCACAAGGCTACCACATATGTCGCAAGGGGCTGCTCTCAAGCTTCAATGGAGGGCTCCACCGCGTAGAGCACGCTCACATTAGGGGGGGTAGGTGCACTGCCAGCCCTGAAAATGGGAGAGGGGGGCTCCTAAATAGCCATCAAGGAGAGGGGGCGCTAGGAAGAGAGAGAGGGTGAGAGTGAGAATGAGAGAGTTAGTTTGCATTGGTAAGTGTGCCACTTGGCACACTTACTTTAAAAACTTAAAAACCATTCAACTTTTGACTTTAAAAACTTCTAGCTCATTAATTAAAAATGTGCAACTAACTAACAAATGCTACCAATGATTCTTTTATGAGAACACCAAAGGTCTGCCGGCGCAATGCTGCACTTGCACTGCACCGCCTTTACCTGTTCACACTTGTCCGGCAGCCTGCCCGGGCACGGACCGTTAAATTTAATTTAACGAAACTTACCCTAAGGCTTTATTAGCTTTATTAGCCTTAGGGTCACTGTTCTAAGGACCCCATCTCATTCATGTGCTTGTACTGACGCACGTATTTTTCCTGAGCCTAAAATCTGAGGCTACTGCTTACCCCTTTCTGAAGACCCGATTTCCCAATCACTAGGGCTTCAGGGTAATTTCTGCTAAGGTCCCTCTGAGGTGTTGTGGCCCGCATTTAGGCTCACCTGAGGCCTTAGAACTGCTAGGTCTATTCTGGTGTACACACAACTAGTTAGATAATTCTTTTCTCGTAAATAAATTAATTATTTACAAAGTCTGACTTAGTTACACCAAGAACCCAAAACCCTCAGGAACCCAAGTTCCTCGTGAACTTAGGAACCAAAGATCATAGGGCATGGTCATCACTCGAAGCGGGATGGATAATTCGCTCGGAGGTGATGAGCACGAGAGAGGCGAAGAAGAATTTTCCCCACCAGGAGGTCTTTTGTCACAAAGTGATGACGTGCCTACTGAGAGCAGAAACCCTAATTTTTGCAAACCCTAATTTTTGCCAAAAACACTAATTTGCAAAAACCCTAATTTTTGGAAACCCTAACCCTAATTGCTTGCTGAAACCCTAACCTGGCGGCTGAAATGCCACGTGGCAAGCACTACGGATATTTTCGGACTTTTCGGAGATGACAAAAAGCCCAGCTAGCGACGCAATTTTCTACTTTTCTCTACGCATGGGCCAAGAGAGAGAGAAACTGATTGCTTTATTTTTACTCTCCTGAGAGAGAGAGAGAGAGAGAGAGAGAGAGAGAGAGAGAGAGAGAGAGAGAGAGAGAGAGAGAGAGAATTTTTGCTTTCAATTCTGGAAGCTTTTGGGGCTCTGCTTTTGGGCATCCCTTGTAATCTTTAAATAAGCGGTGAGGGGCTCACTCTGCACAGCATCTGGACGCAGAGTCTGAGAGTGAAACCCTAACCGCTCTCTTGTACTTTCACATTGGTTTAATACATAAAAAAATACCGAAAGGGGCGCCAGTCTTTGGGGCCAATATCTCTAGGCACGGAACTCCGTCGGGCCAGTGCAAATCTATTGTGATCTATGAATTGTTTTGAAGTGGTTATTTGGTGCTGTCGTGATTGATTCTTGACTTGGAGTGTCCAAGTCTGTTACAGTGGTATCAAAGCACGGCCGATTTCTCTTCTACGAGAAATCCGATTCCCATTTTTTTTTTCCGCGGCACCTATGGCTTCACGCAAGGATCAGTCGACTCCCTCTGCATCTTGAGATGAGGACAAGTGTTATGTCTCGCTCACAGGAGAGGGGATCTAGCCCAGATGCCGTCGGGATGGGCGTCCAGTGTCCGGGCGGATGTAGTGTGAACACGGCCGGTGTGGCCGGCCATTATTATAAAAGGGAGACCAAGGCCTCATTTGCAGTTATCGACCCCCACTGGCAGAGTGCCAGTGGTTAGCCCGCGAGGCTAGGAGTGTGCGAGGTCCACTCGAGGAGGTGAGGCCGGGTGGTATGGGACGCTCGGTCTTACAGGTGCACGCCTACGTCCTCGGACACTTGCCCCAGCGTAGGGGAGCTGCTGGATGGTGGCTATGGTCAGGTGGTTCGTCCGACGGATATCTATAGGCGGTCTGTGTAGCCGGGGGATCCTCTCTCCTTGTTTGTTTCATGGTATCAGGGGAGCTGCCGGATGGTGGCTATGGTCGGGTGGTTCGTCCGACGCGTATCTGTAGGCGGTCTGTGTAGCCGGGAGATCCTCTCCTTGTTTGTTTCATGGTATCAGAGCCGGCTTGGCTGCACGAAGGACCGTGTGCACACCTACGGATTGGTTCGAGTCTTAATTTCACGTAATTTGCTGAAATTACTTACTTTTCTTCTCGAAAGCATGTTTGCAGGTAAGAAAATAATGTTTGGTTGCTGATTTTTGACAAAAATCAGTAAATTGGCAGGTGAAAGTGCTGAAAATTGGAATTTTTCAATGAATTACTTATTAAATCGAAGGATTACTCATTGAATTGCTGGTTTTAGATTAAAATTCAGCATGCTGTATCCTTTCGAATCTCTCTCTGTAAGTCCCTCTGTGCGAAGCATAGAGAGAGAGAGAGAGAGAGAGAGAGAGAGAGAGAGAGAGAGAGAGAGATTTACCTCTCTTTGCTTGCGCAGTTTGAGCCTGTAGGGGAGGTACAGGGCAAAGCCGGCGAGAGGATGCGCTGCTCCTCCACGCTGGCTGCTCCTCCACATCGGCTCCAAAATTGGCACACCTTTTGCGTGCTGGGCACGAGCAGGCACGCGTAGCTCTTTCCCCCTTTCTCTCCACGCGGCATCCGTACAGAGCAAAGCAGCGCTCGATTTTTTTTAAAGGCCTGCGCTGGAGTTTTACGCTAGCACTTAATTTATCAAGTGCCCTTTTATTAAAACATGCCAAAGTGACTTAAGTGTGGGCACGGGCCCTTTGATTTTTTAGGACTTCGTATGAAACTTGCAGGTTATTACAAAAAACTTACAGGGACTCACAAGTTTGCAGAGAATCCACTTTTAAGCTCTCTGCTTCTCTCTCGAGCCTTCTCTCTCTCACCTGCTCGTGCTCCCGCGCTCCCGCCATCACCTGCTCGCCTTCAGACGCTCACGCCGACGCGTGGAGCTCCTCGTACTTCAACTTTTCGCGACCGAAAAGTGCAGAAAAGACCCGGTTTCGCGTGAAACTTCCAGTTTTTCACGCACTTCGCCATGGATTCCTCCAGCTCAGATGTGCAACGTGACGACGCGCCACGTAATATCCAAATTCCATTCACGCATGCTCTCTACACATGGATTACAAGTACTTTCCAGAGTTTCGACCAAAATGTCACCGCTCTGGAAAACGCGAATGTTCAGACGAACCTTTGCTTGGCCTCTCTCGAAGGGGTCCTACAGGGGCTCAGTTCCCGACTCTCTACTCTCGAAAATATGGCTCCGTCGATGACTGCGCGTATTTCCGAGGGCGAAACCCATCTCCAGCAATTGCGGATGCATATTGCTGCTTTTGGGCGTTCACAGGGTGGTCCGACTGCCACGATTCCGTACAAAACTAAAAATTTCTTAGGGGAAGAGGAGTGTGCGGAACTGGCCGTAAATAATTGGCTACGCCAGTGGACCACATACTTTGATCTCCATGGGGAGCATGATGAACGGAGGATTCAGACGATTCCTCTCTATCTGCGCAGTAAGGCGCTTACCTGGTGGCGCGACATGACAGAGAAGCCTACGACGTGGGCTGATTTTTGTGTGAAATTCAAGAGGGATTTCACTAAAATGGACCCTTTGAAAGCTTATGCCAAACTGCAGAGTCTTTCGATGAAAACTCTATCTTTTGAGAAGTATACGACAGCTTTCAAAGAGGTGCTCACCTTCTGGAAGGTGGATTCTACGCACGCTGTGCACATGTATTTACTAGGATTGCATTAGGATTACCATTGGGCCTTAATTAAGGATAAAGCTCCGACTGATGTCGAGGATGCAATGGCAAAGGCCACGACGTTTCATTTAATAAATGGAGCGAATTATGAGAAGAAAAGAACTACAGACCATCAATCCGGTAAGGGTGCTTCGAGGAAGCGACCCCGATTCCAGCATAAGCCCAAATCACCGCCGAGATCTTCTCAGGAGAAGAAGAAAGCCAGGAATGCTTCAGTTGCTGATGCAGTGAAGAAGGGGGCTTGCTTCGGATGTGGCCAGACGGGTCACCAAATCAAGGATTTCCCCTAGAAGACGAAGACACAGAAACCGCAAGGTCGTACTTCGGTTCAGATTCACGAGATCTCAGGTAACTCTGATGTTGTTCAAGTTGAAATCCATCATTTAGCGCACAGTTCATACACTAACTGTACTTTTAGCACCAAAGTGTTTGGTAAGCACGATCTTCTCCCTTTCCCCCGGAAGATCAATGGTCACGACGTGACCGTACTCCTTAATAATGGAAGCTCACACAATTTTGTGGATGCAAAATTGGTGCAGAAACTGAGCCTGCGGACGCGGGACAGTGACCATGAGTAGCGCGTGAAGATGGCTCGTGGCGTGGATACGGATGTATGGAATCGGATGGTTCCAGACTTGTCGCTCGAGCTAGCTGATTACAAAGAGAACCTGGATTTCCACATCATGCGCCTGGACAGAGCAGATGTTATTTTAGGAATTCCATGGTTTTATGATAAACAAGACTCATTGTATATAGACTATGTACATCACTCTCTTGTTTTTGTTAAGCATAACATACCTCATGTACTGTGTCGCTTTGTAATCAAAAGTCTGTAAATAATGGTTTTGCAATACCAGTTGTTACTGCTTTGGAAATGTATAAAGAAATGTATAAAGAAATAAAGTCTTTTGATGTTGACTTTTACCAATGTGTACCATCTTCTTGGTTTGATTCATTAGTGCTTGCTACTTCTGTCACTGAATTTCGTAAAAATGTTTCATGTTCTTCTATTGAACTTGGGGATTCCGACGAATCCAACCTTATCCGAGAAATCATGACTGATTTCGAGGATGTTTCTCCTGATGATCTACCTCCTAGCTTGCCGCCTTCGAGAGGAGTAAATCATGGCATTGAGTTGGTAGCTGGTAACCAACCCTTCTCAAAGCAACCCTATCGGTTTAGTAAAACCAAAGAGGACGAGATTCAACGGCAGCTAAAAGATTAACTCGACAGGGGTTTTGTTCGACCAAGTAAGTCCCCGTGGGGGGCGCCAGTGTTACTCTCCCGAAAGAAGGATAACACTATGCGCTTCTGCGTCGATTACAAAGGGTTGAACAAGCTCACTGTCAAGAACAAGTATCCACTTCCGCGCATGGACGATCTGATAGATCGACTCCATGAAGCGTTGTATTTTACGAAGATAGACCTGCGATTAGGCTATCATCAGATACGGATCAAACTGGAAGATATTCCTAAAACAGGCTTCCATACGCGTTATGGTCACTACGAGTTTTGGTCTTGCCCTTTGGTTTGACCAATGCTCCAGCTACATTTCAGCAGATGATGAATGATCTGCTGAGACCATTTTTAGGCAACTTCGTTGTTGTATTTCTCGATGGTATCTTGATCTACAGCCGAAGTTTGTCTAAGCACTTAGCGCATATACGCACTGTTCTCAAAGTACTGAGAACTGAGAAGCTTTATGCTAAGCCTTCTAAGTGTGAATTTTTTAGGAAAGAGCTTCTGTACTTGGGTCACATCATTACTCGCGATGGAATTCGTGTTGACCCTGAAAAGCTGGATAAAGTGCGAAATTGGCCCATTCTAAAGAATGTACGCCAAGTAAAGTCCTTTTTAGGCTTTACTGGATTCTTTCGCAAGTTTATCAAGGATTACTCTAAAGTTGCTGCTCCGCTTACGCAACTTTTAAAAGGAGGGGTGAAAGGCCCAAAGACTTCGGGTCCTCATCGTAAAGGTAATTCCCCTATTGTCTAGAATGAGCGTCTCGACGAGAGCTTTCGGACACTAAAGCACTTGGTGACTACTGCGCCAATATTGGACATTGTGGATCCTAGCAAACCGTTTGTGGTTGAAACGGATGCTAGTGATTATGCTATTGGTGCGGCGTTATACCAGGATGGACGTCCTTTTGCGTTTGAAAGTAAGAAGCTTTCCGACGCTGAAACGCGTTATCCAACGTACGAAAAGGAGCTTTATGTTGTACTCCACGCCCTGAGGAAATGGCGGCACTACTTGTATGGCTCTACGTTTGTTGCATGGACAGATCATCACTCCTTGCGCTATATCTGTGATCAAGGTGATCTCGGAGGCCGGAAGGCTAGATAGGTTGAGCTTATGCAAGAGTTTGACTTTGAGATCCGTTATAGAAAAGGATCCAGCAATCGAGTTGCCGATGCGCTCAGCAGGATTCCTGAGGTTAATGCCTTGTCTATGGCTGATCTCGACGGATTTCTATCTCTCTCTCCGAGGGCTATGTCGATCCGATGGCCATTTTGGCAAGATATGGAACGAGGTCAAAGCGGGGCATGACTCGCATACAAGCTTGGGTGGTCCGGAGACCCGAGTGAGTCGTTATAAAGAGACGAGACAGTGACAATATTCCATTAGAGATGGACTATCGTTCAGAAATGGTAAAGTCTGCGTGCCGGAAATCGATGAGATTCGACAAAGGATTTTGTGCGAATGCCACGATGTTCCTAGCGCAGGGCACCCAGGATCCAGAGAACTTTGGCTTTGGTCAAACGATATTTTTATTGGCCAAGAATGCGCTCTTACATAGAGAGCTATGTGAAGAGATGCGCTCAGTGTCAGGTCAATAAGACAGAGCGCCTTAGGAAAACTGGCTTGCTACACCCATAGGAAATCCCACATGCCAAGTAGTAGAGTATTTCCATGGACTTCATCGTTGGTTTACCATATACTAGTCGGGGCAATGATGCTATTTGGGTTGTGGTCGATAGACTCACAAAAATAGCGAAATTTATACCAACGAAGTCGACAGTAAAAAGCCATGAGTCGGCGGTTTTATTTGTCGATCAGCTTAATAAGCTGTATGGTCTGCCAGAAGATATCGTCAGTGATCGAGATACTAAGTTCACTGGCCGATTTTGGCGAGATGTGTTTGCTCATCTTCAGACGAAGTTGAGAGGATGAATCAGACATTAGAGGACATGTTGAGAGCTTATGTCTCTCACAGGCAGTCTGATTGGGAAAGGTATCTTCCACAGTTAGAGTTTGCCTATAATAGTAGCAAGCATTCTGCTACTGGATTTAGCCCGTTCATGCTGATGTATGAATTTGAGGCTAAATCCCCAATTGCTATTGGCTTAGAGAAAGTCAAGGAACGCCAAGCTCGTGATTTTCCTGTATGAAATGCAAGAAATGCTCAAATTGGCCAAGGATAGTATAAGAACGGCTCGTGACCGAGTTACTACTTATCCTAATCAAAAGAGGTCTCCAAGGACTCTAGATGTGGGACAATGGGTCTATCTGAAGATACCCAAGGATTCCAAGACTATGCGAACAGGAAAGCATTATAAGCTTTCAGCTAGATATTGTGGTCCGTTCTTGATCACAAAGAAAATTGGCCAGGTTGCCTACAAACTGGCTCTTCCTTTGGATGTTAGTGTACATCCAGTGTTCCATGTCAGCCGCCTTAAAGTGAAATTAGGCGAAGCCGACGTTGTTGTGCCTATCAAGGAAAATGTATAGCAAGATATGCAAGCTGAGTATATTCCTCGAGAACCAGAAGCAGTTTTAGATCATCGTACCCGTCATTCGCGTCAAAAGGCTTATGACGAGTACTTAATTAAATGGAAGGGTCAATCTGAAAGGTTTGCTACTTGGGAACCTGTTAGAGCTTTGAAGGCTCAGTATTCCCACTTCATTGATGAGGACATCAATGGTTCTTAAGGGGGGAAGTACTTGGCAAATAGGAGTTACAATATTCCCGATTTATCAAAAGAATAAGTGTTTTTACAATAAAGCTCCCAAAAAATGTTATATAGGTTAGTTTGCTGCTAACATTTCCTTCCTCCTCAACTGTGTCGTCCCTTGACACACTTTCATGGATTGCAATAGTCTTCAAGTTGATGATTGGCGAGGTGGTCTCTAAGTGCTTGTAGAGCTTTTTAATATCTAATGTGTCGTTCTTTCTCAAGGACTTGCAGAAACTGAAAAGTGACTTTATTTTTGAGTTCTTCACAGGAGAGGGGATCTAGCCCAGATGTCGTCGAGATGGGCGTCCAGTGTCCGGGCGGACGTAGTGTGAACACGGCCAGTGTGGCCGGCCATTATTATAAAAGGGATGCCAAGGCCTCATTTGCAGTTATCGACCCCCACAGGCAGAGTGGCAGTGGTTAGCCCGCGAGGCTAGGAGTGCGCGAGATCACCTCGAGGAGGTGAGGCCGGGTGGTATGGGATGCTCGGTCTTACAGGTGCACACCTACGTCCTCAGACGCTGGCCCCAGCACGGGGGAGCTACCGGATGGTGGCTATGGTCGGGTGGTTCGTCCGACGCGTATCTGTAGGCGATCTGTGTAGTCGGGAGATCCTCTGTCCTTGTTTGTTTCAGCAGGGATCACAACGAAGATTCCGGCAGAGAGTATGGCCCGCACGGCCTATTCAGGCGGAGCGACGAGAGATGGAGCGTCGTCAACTGATCGGCCATGCAACAAAGATGATGCTCAATTTTGCGAAGGACCCAAAATTTGCAAAATATATGAGCGAGACTTCTTTTCAGGAAGTGTACGAGCAGTGGCAAAAAACCACACCACCACCTACGAAACCCGCTCTCAAGAAACCTTTTGCTCACAAGAAATATTCAGAGAAGGAATTAGAAGAGGTGGTTGATGCACGGATTGCTCAACTTTTGACACGCAAAAGAAAGCTAAAAAGTACGGCAAAAAGCAGAAGAAAGGCATTGACTTCCCGGGTTATTTGGGTCGTCAATCGACATTTGACAAAGCAAAGAAACAGAAGAAGCGTGTTCACTTTGAAGGAGTACCCAGTTCTTCTTCTTCTTCTTCTTCTTCTTCTTCTTCTTCTTCTTCTTCTTCTTCTACAGATTCGAGCGAAGAAGACAGAAAAGGCAAAAAGCGAAGCAAGAAAAAATGCTTCGGAAAGGGCAAGAAAAAGACAAAGAAGGCTAAATCTCGCCCAGTGACTGACAGTTCTATTGAGGACTCGTCTACAAACAGTTTAGACTCCAATGACAGAAACTTTTATGCAAACAAGAAGAATTTTTATTTTTATAAAGCCAACCAGTATGACTTTCTGGAAGATAAAAGCAAGAAAGTCCGAGAGTTTAAGGAAGGTGGACACTCGATCAAATTTGATACTTTTTCAGGATACTCAGATGCTTCGAAGACTTTGTCTTGTATACAGCAGTTTGACATTGCTTTCACGGGAGGACGCTACTCAGAGCACTCCAAGATTCGAAGAGCTACCTCTTACTTTAAGGGGAATGCTCGCACTTGGTGGTCCACACTTCTTTTAAACAAGACTGCGCCAGTTAAATGGCTGAAATTTTAAGAAGCTTTTTATTTCTTCTTGGTTGACGCAAGAGTATGAACGCGATATACGAGCTGCTTGGAACCATCTTCGAATGACCAAGAAAGATACAATAAATGCTTACTGTGAGAGATTCTGGAGCTCTTTTCCACATGCCTCTTCATTCAAGAAGATCTCGTTCAGAGAACAGATTGAGCGCTTCACCTTGGGTCTACCTACAGAGATCTGAGATCACTGCTTGGAGCAGAAGTCAGCTTCTATCCAGGAGTTGATGAGTCATGCGAAGCGGGGCTTTGCCATTCACTCTGGCAGTCTGACCTACCCCACATATGAGGCCATGACACAACGAGCTGAATAGACTTCTGGGAATGAAAGTAGAAAGAAAAGGAGCAACCCAAAGAAAAAAGGATGCATGATCCAAGCTTACTCCTCAGGAGCGAACTCGCTTCATCAAGGAGGGGAAGTGCTTTGGATGCGAGGAACATGGACATTATCTCCGCGAAGTGCCCTAAAAAGGCACAGAAAGAAAGAATGATAAGGACGACGACAGGCCTGAGAGTTAGAGAGCAGCTCAGGAACGTGGACGAAAAGGCAAGATGAAAACAGGACTGGTTCCTGATTGTGTGGGTATCGATCTCAATACCATGGACGAGAGTACAGAACTTTGCCGAGCTTGGGGCAAAGTGAAAGATCAAGAGGCCCTGATCTTCTTTGATGGAGGAGCCAAAGCCAACTTCATTTCATCGGAATTGGCGGCGCAGCTCGAGATCACTCCCGATCCGATGGGACCACTTACGGAGGCAGTTCTAGCGGCACCCGGCAGGGACGTAGCCATTACACCTGTCATTGGCAAACTTCGGTTGCATTGTCGGGGGTATTTGGGGCATGAGGACTTCTTCATAATGCCTTTGGAGGGTTGTGATGTTCTATTAGGGATTCCCTGGTACCACAAGAACAACGCCGTGGTCGACTATCAGGCGAGGAAAGCGACTTTGGCTACAGAGAAGGGCAAAACCATTGTACTTGATATCAAAATGAAGGGCGAGTCTATCCCTATTGTATCGGCTTCGGCCATTTCAAAATTAATGAAATCCAGTCTATTTGTTTACTCGATCTTTATGAAAGAATTGAGCGATAAGGATAGGACAAATATGTCTAAACTTGATAAAGAACGCCAAGATTTTCTCCACTCTCACACCGATTGCTTCTCAGAGGGCCTAACAGGCGAGTTACCACCCGCTCGTCCTGAAGATCATACCATTGATATGATACCTAGAAGCACACCACCGAACCAGCCACCTTACCGTGTGAGCCGAGCACAGAATGAAGAGATTATGAACCAAGTGAAAGACCTCTTGGAAAAGGGTCTTGTCCAGCCTAGTACTTCACAATATTGCTCTCCAGTGTTGTTGGTTTTGAAGAAAGACGGATCTTGGAGAATGTGGATCGATTATAGAGCTCTCGACAAAATCACCATCAAGAACAGATTTTGGATTCCTAGGATCGATGATATACTCGACAGGTTACAGGGATCCTCGTGCTTTAGCAGGATTGATCTGAAGAGTGGATATCATCAGATTTGAATAGCACCAGGAGACGTCTACAAGACAGCCTTTCCGACTACTTTTGGGTTATTTGAGTTTTTGGTGATGCCTTTTGGCTTAATCAATGCTCCTGCGACCTTTAACCGAATGATGGACAAGATTTTTCGAGAATACAGGCTATTTGTTGGCACTTTCTTTGACGACATCATTGTTTTCTCCAAGAATGAGGCAGAACACAAAGATCATCTGCTTCAAGTCTTTCAGGCATTACGAGATCACAAGTTAGTGATTAATGCAAAGAAAAGTGAATTTTTTCTACCAGAGATACACTTTTTGGGACACATTGTCTCAGCAACAGGAGTGCAAATGGATCCGGCCAAGATAGAGACTATACGTGATTGGCCCAATTTGTCCATGAAGTTAGAAGCTTCTTGGGATTGTGTTCGTACTACAGACGGTTCATTCAAAAGTTTGCGGAGGTTGCTTCCCCTTTGCATATCTTGACACAGAAAGGAGTCCCTTTCTCGTGGGGACCCACAGAGGTGACTGCCTTTCAGACATTGAAAGAGAAATTGACTACAGGACCAGTTTTGACTTTGCCGGATTTGCAGAAGTCATTTGAAGTATATTGTGATGCTTGTGGTTTTAGTCTGGGTGCGGTCTTAATGCAAGAAGGCCATGTCATTGCTTACGAGAGCCGATTGTTCTCTAGGCCGGAGATGACAGCACAGATTTATGAGAGAGAGATTTTGGCGGTTATCCATGCTCTTACTCAGTGGCGGCATTACCTACTCGGAGCGGATTTAACTGTCTTTACAGACCATCAGAGTTTGCGCTACTTCTTATCACAGAAGCAGCTTTCGGAAAAGCAGATGCGGTGGGCGAACATCTTGTCACAGTTTCACTTCGAGATTGTCCATGTGCACGGACAGAAGAATGTGGTGGCAGATGCTTTGTCTCGAAAGCCGTTACTTCTCGCTATTTCCGCGATACATCATAGGAGCTTCGAGGATATGGTCGATCAGTATGCCACAGATACAGATATTGCAGATATTTTCACACGGATACGGGATGAGGAGACACTAGCAGGATACTCCATTCGCGAAGGCTACTTGATGAGAAAAACCATGTTGTGCGTTACACAGCCGTTGAGGGAAAAGGCTATGACTGGATGCCACTGTCCACCTTTTACGGGTCACCGCGGCATTGCTACCACCATGAAAGGGGTAGAGAGATACTTCTTTTGGTCGAGACTCAAAAAGGATGTGGAAGAGTTTGTGCGCAGTTGCTTAGTATGCCAGAAGGTCAAGTTTGACAGGCATAAGGCACAGGGATTGTTACAACGTTTACCCATACCCACCCGCCCCTAGGAAAGTATTGCAATGGATTTCATTTTTGATCTCCCGAAACCACAGAGTAGTCACGATGGTATCTGGACTGTTATTGACAGATTTAGCAAACAGGCTCATTTCATTCCAGTGAAGAAAACAATCAAGCCGGATCACTTAGCGAGACTGTTTGTGGCCCAGATCTTCAGATTACATGGCATGCCTGAGACGGTCGTCTCCGACAGAGACCCCATATTTACGAGTTTGTTTTGGAAGGCAATTTGGGAGAAAATTGGCACACGGTTGCAGTTCTCGTCATCGTTCCACCCGAAGATTGATGAGCAATCTGAGATTGCAAATTCAGTGGTTCTAGATTTAATGAAGTCTTATATCTCAAATCAGAAGACTCAATGGGAAAAGTACCTACCTTTGGTGGAATTTGCCTACAATAACACGATACACTCTTCGACAGGGAAGGCGCCATTTGAGATTATTGAAGGTGCTGCGAAGGTTCCACCCTTCCTAAGCACGAAACATAAGATTTTTGAAGCGGATAAATATATACGAGATTTGGATACGACTTTTGCCAAGGTTCGCGAGACTTTGCAGATGTCTCAAGAACGAGAGAAAAAGGCAGCGGATCACCATCGTCGAGACTTGAAATGGAAGGAGGATGATTGGGTGCTCTTAAGTTTTAAGAAGGCACGCCTCAGAGAGAAAAAGGGAAAGGAGAGGCTTTTTCCAAAGCTTAGTATACGATACTACGGACCTTTCCAGACAACTGAAAAGATAAATGATGTCTCCTTCCGATTGAAACTGCCAGATACTTGGAGGATTCACAATGCATTTCATGTGAGCCTCTTGAAATCTTTTTAAGGGTGATGTGCCTGATGATGGGGAGCCTGATGAGCAACCCAAAGTGGAAGAAAACGAGGAGATCCTTGTTTCTGAACAGATTTGGCACATAAGGATACGAAGACTAAAGGTAAAGTCCGAAGGCGGTTCTTAATTAAGTTCAAGAACTATCCTGCATTGGATGCGAAGTGGATGGAGGAGGAGGACCTAGCAGATACTCCTCAGATTGTGAAACTTTACCTCGATGCTTTTGGTTTAGCATAGTCTACTCCAAATGGAACCCAGAATTCAGCTTGGCCGGAGATCTGGTGCAGTGGGATGCACAAGAGAGGAGTTACTCCGCTCCTTTGTCAACAGATGCCTTGATTTAGATACTAGAGTCATTCATGTCTCTTTGAGCTTCAGGGATACTGAAAGCTGACAGTATTTTGCTGTATGACTTTATGAAATGGAATTCCTGATTATGATACTGATTTGTTCTCGACTTCTTTAAAGTGCAGGAACTGAGAGACGAAATGACTGCAGCATTTTGGTCTGATTGATCTCGAATAGACATGGTTGCAATAGGGGTTAGTCAATCGGACATCTATGAGGTCCCGATTGGATCTAGATGCGATTGCTACCTACATTGCCGATAAATCATGGTCTAAAATCCGAATGAATGTTGAATGTCATGTGATGTCCAATGATGTCGTGTGATGTGACTGTCGATTGGTACATGTGCTAGATGTGTCTTCCTAGTACGTAGGTACTAACAGTCAGTGTCTGCTAAGACTGTTTATGGCTTCTGTCTGTTTTGCAGGCGTAATCGCGGGCGATTACAATGCTTTCAAGAGGGGGGTATGTCACAAAGTGATGACGTGGCTACCGAGAGCAAAAACCCTAATTCCTGCAAACCCTAATTTTTGTCAGAAACCCTCATTTACAAAAACCCTAATTTCTGGAAACCCTAACCCTAACTGTTGATTGAAACCCTAAAGTGGCTGAAACCCTAACCTGGCGGCTGAAATGCCACGTGGCAAGTAGTACGGATATTTTCGGATTTTGCGGAGATGACAAAAAGCCCAGCTAGCGACGCACTTTTCTCCTTTTCTCTACGCATGGGCCGAGAGAGAGAGAGAGAGAGAGAGAGAGAGAGAGAGAGAGAGAGAGAGAGAGAGAGAGAGAGAGAGAGAGAGAGAGAGAGAGAGAGAGAAACTGATTGCTTTATTTTTACTCTCCTGAGAGAGAGAGAGAATTTTTGCTTTTAATTCTGGATGCTTTTGGGGCTCTACTTTTGGGCATCCCTTGTAATCTTTAAATAAGCGGTGAGGGGTTCACTCTGGAGAGCATCTGGACGCAAAGTCTGAGAGTGAAACCCTAACCGCTCTCTTGTACTTTGACATTGATTTAATACATAAAGAAATACCGAAAGGGACGCCAGTCTTTGGGGCCAATATCTTTAGGCACGGAACTCCGCCGGGCCAGTGCAAATCTATTGTGATCTGTGAATTGTTTTGAAGTGGTTATTTGGTGCTGTCGTGATTGATTCTTGACTTGGAGTGTCCAAGTCTGTCACATTTTTCCGACCCTCCCCCTTCCCCATCTACGTCAAGGATTGCACTAACTCCTATGGAGGCTTTGGACCATATGTTTATGAAAAGGAAGTTAGAACGCGAAGCAAGAAGAGTAGAAAGAAAAGTAGAAATGGAGCGCGAACCAAGGTAGTTAGGTACGTAGTGTTCAGTACAAATTCGGTACATAAGGTACGTAGTACAGAATGGATTGAGTTTTTAGGTACGTAAAAATTCGTCCTTTTTTCCACAAAGCCTAAAACTGAGAGTACTTTATACATTTACTTATGTATTCACCAAGACTTCAAATAAAGACTAGCAAATCAACAGTACACCGTTACAAATGCCAAAAATGGAGTCCACGACTCTAACTAAACAATGAAAAGGCAAAGCTGAGATTAGCTAACCACTGATCAATGTCTACAAATAAATAGTATCAGATGTCTGCTATCAGGGTTACATAAAACTAAGAGCATCAAAATAAATACATAATGAATCATGAAAATGATAAATCCAAGATTGCAATCTAGAGTCCCGACTCTAATAACTAGTAAGCACTAAAAACCGCACACTCAGCTGAAACAGGGCTGAAATAGGACTGAAGATGATGATGAGGAATGAGATCGGCTGAAATAGGATTGAGGGAATCATCAAAGGAGGAGAGGAGGAGGGGAGGGGAGAGAACGAACCTATCCATACCTACTGAACCCTACGGTACGGATAGAATCCCTACGTACGTACGGATGCAACCTTGGCACGAACACCAAGAAAGAATGACAGCCATAGCGCGTGAGCGCGAGCAAGCACACGTCGAAACCAAAGAACGACAAGCCAAATTGGATCGTGAGCGCGCAGAAAGACAAGCAAAGAACAAAGCAAGACAAGCAGAATTTGATCGCGAGAACAAATCCATCAAAGAAAAGAGAGACCAACACATTTACCCTGACTCTCAAGAACTCTAGTTCAAGGAAACTCTGCCGTGCTAATCCAAATTAGGGTAGAACTTGCCCGAGGATAAAAACACAGTAGCAAGCGTAGCGTTAGTAGAGTAACCGTAGCCTTCTTGTACACTATATTCTTAATTTCTTGCATATTCCATTTTGAAGATTGAAGGGATATCATCTGTGTTTCGCGAAGGGACTACAACGGAGAAACAGAATGCTATTTTTATTTTAAGGAAATACAAAGATTTATATATATGTATATGTATAATGAAGAGCGTGCATACTGCCGGAGCTTTGTATAGCGTATGTTGGGTTTTATCGTTAGAATCCTCCTAGCGGCCCAGCTAGCTAATAATATATTTGTATATTTGTAGATTAGATTTGATGTTACGAGACTGGGCACCCTCCTGTTGGAGTGGTTAGCTGCAATTGGGATAGCTGGGCGTAATGGTTAATTATGTGCTGTCTATTTATTTTACTAATTGAGTTGATGATGATTTTGTAGAGTGGAATGCGGAGAGTTGATGAAGAGGCGACGGCAACTACTCTTGGCCACTTTATATTTGCACAGTATCTTAGAACATCATTTCAATAAGCCACTATGGCTCTGTAAATAGTTGTAGTGGGAACTCCCCTTATGGGTCATGCAAGAACTAATGAGCTTCACTCATTTGCAAAAGTAAAGTGGTTGTTACATGGATCGTCAAAGCTGACCCATCAGAAGCGTGGATAAGGGAAGCAAGGAGGAGGGGACTCCTGATTTGGCAGGTCCAGAAAGCATACTCTCTCTTCCACCTCCCATGCTGACACTAATGAAGGCAAATCTAATCTACAAATATACAAATATATTATTAGCTGACTGGGCCGCTACTATGACGAGCTCGCAGCCGCCATGGCCGTCGATGTCAGCTGGTGCACTCTTGTCTATAATTAAGGTTGCAGAAATCTAGGTGTTCTCAACCCATGAGATCATCTCCGGCGAGCCAGAAAAACGTACAACGTTGTGGAGAAACCTACACTCAGCCAGACTTTTATACTGGGCAGTTTCGCTGGTGTCCGCATAACGGCCTAATTTTTTGCTTGCTCGCTTTATTTGGCAGCACACTTAAGCCTATCCTAAGTAAAGTGGGCGCTCGAAAAGTCGCTGCAAAAGAGGCGTGTGAGACGAAGCAACAGGTTGTGTCATAGCGCAAGGCAGGAAGAGGTGTATAAAGAGGCCTATTGAAAGATATTGCAACCGATTTCCCAACAATTTGCACCAAGAAAAATGTTCATGCATATGTCGTGGTCTGCAGAGCACCATGCTGCAACAGCAATCGCAAGATCTAAGATAAGTCATATTTTTGTTCCTCTCAAGAGAACGTTCTTATTTATTTTGTTTAGAGGATAAAGATCATGTTGCAAGGGGGTTCACGTTTTCGATAGAGAGAACTGCTTCTACCCTGACTCTCAGGAACTCTAGTTCAAGGAAACTCTGCCGTGCTAATCCAAATTAGGATAGAACTTGCCCGAGGATAAAAACACAGTAGCAAGCGTAGCGTTAGTAGAGTAACCGTAGCCTTCTTGTACACTATATTCTTAATTTCTTGCATATTCCATTTTGAAGATTGAAGGGATATCATCTGTGTTTCGTGAAGGGACTGCAACAGAGAAACAGAATGCTATTTTTATTTTAAGGAAATACAAAGATTTATATATATGTATATATATAATGAAGAGCGTGCATACTGCCGGAGCTTTGTATAGCGTATGTTGCGTTTTATCCTTAGAATCCTCCTAGCGGCTTGTATTTTTGGAGTGGCGAGCGTGCATACGAGCGTATGTTACGCTTTATACTAGCACATGGTGATCAATAGCCGATTAATTTGTATACTGAGGTGCTACGCAATCGCGGCAAGTCTATTATTAGCCTCCTCATCCTGCGGCAAGTCTATTATTAGCCTCCTCATCCTGCGACAAGTCTATTACAAGCGTCCTTGTCCTGCAAGTTATGATGTCTTGCCATATTGAGATTGTATGTTTGGACGTCAGAACTTGTAATTTGTTGCTATTGATCTTGTTGCAATTTGTCATAAATATTTCACGTAATTTTATGATCGTCTTATGGGACCGTATACTAATGTGTGTGATAGTTTTCCTCTGACATTATCTACTAACTAATCATTGTCTTGAGGTTTTACACAAAACTAGCGTCTCCGATCTCATGGTACGTAAAGCCACGATGATGATTACTATTTTATAGTTTTTATTTAATTTGAGAAAAAAGTCTCTGATGCCATGGTATGTAAAGCCATGATGATTGAAATTTCAAAGTTTTTCTAAGCGTCTCTAATGCCATGGTGAATACCGTGATGCCATGGTACATAAAGCCATGATGATGATTACTATTTTACAGTTTTTATTTGATTTGAAGAAGACGTCTCTGATGTCATGGTACGTAAAACCATGATGATTGCTATTTCAAAGCTTTTCTGAGCGTCTCTTATGTCATCGTCAATATCGTGTTGCCATGGTTCGTAAAGCCATGATGATGACAACTACCAGTTGTTGAGATCTTGGGGGTCCCAATATGTTCATTACATCTCGGCTTTGTATATATGTGTGCACATGTGATTACATTGATATTACATTTGTTTCTATGTCATCTGCACATATGATTGCATCGGCATTACGTTTGCTTCTATGTCGTCTCTAAAGCGGTGTCGCGAATCGTCTCTAAGGACAATTTGATGTGATTATTTCTAACCTTCGCATCTCGATATGTTTCTTGAGTTGATATTGTTTACAGGATGAAAGGCATGTCAAGTACTGTGTATAGAGGTTCAAAGATATTCAAGTTGCCGATGTGATGTGGGGCTCAACGATATTCAAGCTACTCAAAGATATTAAAGCTTTTCAAAGATATTGAAGAATTTGCATCAATTGTATGTATAAGCTTGTTAAAGACCCTTGAGAGGGCACATTGTAAAACAGGAGTGATGTAGCTCCTTTGAACATTGTAAATATATATTTGAAATATTTCAATATAACAGTGGATATATATAGAGCTGTGGGTTTTTCTCTCGAGCCCCCAAGGGTTTTTTCATCCACAGTTAGGGACCTTCATTTGAGTGGGGGTGTTGAGCTATATATAGTATCTCTATATATAGCACCCTGGTCCCCTCTATATAAACTTATCTCGTGTGATAACTTTACACACTCTTGGGGTTTGCAAATATTGTGGAGCCGTCTCTCTCTTTCTCTCTCTCTCTCCCTCTCATCTCTCGTCTCCCTCGTCAACAGCTTAGTCATCCTCGTAGTGATCCACCCGTTCTTTACAGAACCGTCATCTGTGGTAGAGTTTGTCGAGAACTACTTTCTAGTTCTTAGAGCCGTGCATGAAGTTGAAGCTCTGATACCATGTTGACGAGGGAGACGAGAGATGAGAGGGAGAGAGAGATACTATATATAGCTCAACATAAGCTGGTAGCATGGATCACTACAAGAAGCGTCAAGAATCGTGGACAAAAGCAGCAAGCATCTTTTGTTACAGGGATCGTCAAAGCTGACCCATCAGAAGCGTGGATAAGGGAAGCAAGCAGGAGGGGACTCCTGATTTGGTAGGTCCAGAAAGCATGCTCTCTCTTCCACCTCCCATGCTGACACTAATGAAGGCAAATCTAATCTACAAATATACAAATATATTATTAGCTGGCTGGGCCGCTACTATGACGAGCTCGCAGCCGCCATGGCCGTCGATGTCAGCTGGTGCACTCTTGTCTATAATTAAGGTTACACAAATCTGGGTGTATAAACTGCCTACTTCCCACGATGTATAGAAGTATCTTATTGCAAACTTTCAGAAGAAATCTGTTATAGAAATACTTTATTTGAGAGGGTTGCTTAACAAGTTACAATATGAAGTTGGTACTGCCATGACGGGACATATTGAATCTTTCAAATCTATTATTAATCAACTTGCTGCTGCCGATGATCCTGTTTCACAAAAGCAACTGATTACACTTCTCCTTGATATGGTGAAGGACTCTTCTTATGATAACATTGTTACTATTCTTTCTAATAAAGATGGTCTTGATTTCGACCAAGCTTGCATGTCTTTAATTGAATACTCTCAACGTCAAGAACGTCGGAATGCTGGTCACGATACAGCTATGATTTCACAAGAGGAGACTGAGTCACAACAGATGGAACGTGCTTTTTATGCTCGAAGACGTCCATTTCAACGAGGAAACCGCAGAGGTGGCCGTCGCGGTAATATTTTCTCTCGTCTCACATTTCCTAATACGCAATGTTCTTACTGCAACAGAAATGGCCATACTCAAGATCATTGTTGGGCACGTCAATATGATGAAGAACACAATATTACCACAAAACAACCACGTTTATCTAAAGACTCTTCTTCTTCTTCTTGTGAATATTGTGGAGGATCTGATCATCCCACTCATATGTGCTATAAGCGTCGATTCGACACAGATCGGAATAGAGCATATGCTACTGAACATCGAAATAACATTGTACCAGAAACAAGCTTCGTCCTATGTTCAGTTGCTCCAGACAGAATACTTCATGTACGTGATAGATCACTTTTTATTGTCGATTCTGGTGCTACACGAAATATGACATATCAATCTAAGTGGCTCCATAACTATCATCCACTGCCAGTTCAACGTGTTGTTTATCTTGCTTATGATACTACTTGTCAAGTAAAGGATATTGGAGACTTATATCTTGGTACCTTACTTTCTTCCACTCGAATTTTGCGAGGACTATTACATATACCAGATCTTCAACGTAATCTTCTTTCAGTTGCTAGACTTGTTGATCTTGGTCTGTTTGTTGGATTTGATCATACCAAATGCCGAATTGAGAAAGATGGACAAACTATAGCCACTGCTCCTCGAAACGGTAATTTGTTTGAACTCTCTCTCAACGATGCTATAGCAAATATTGTCACCGCTCCAGGTGATCATGATTGCAAAGTATGGCATCACCGTTTTGTTCATGCTGATTTCTCAAAACTCCTTGATCTTCAACGTCGTGATCTTGTTCATGGCATGGATCTTAAAGCCCATCCCCATATGGAAATTTGTGAATTTTGTGCTCTTGGGAAACACAATCGTAAACCCTTTCCTCTTTCAAATACAACTCATTCTCATGACATATTGGATCTTGTTCATACTGATATATGTGGACCTCTACCTTCTTCGAGATCACAATATCGCTACTTCATTACTTTCATTGATGATTTCTCAAGGTATACGACTGTATTTCTACTTAGACAAAAATCTGAAGCCTTATCTGTTTTCAAACAATTCCATAAGGCTGCTAAACTTCAAACTGGTCGTCGCCTTAAGAAGCTTCGTAGTGACAATGGAGGCGAATATGTTTCTCGAGAGTTTGTGAGTTACTGTGCTGACAGTGGAATTCATTATGAACACACTATTCCATATTCGCCTCAACAGAACGGTGTTACTGAACGAAAGAATCGCACTATTCTCAATGTTGTAAGATGTATGCTGATTCATTCTGGCTTATCTCGTGTTTTCTGGGTTGAAGCTACTTTGACAGCAGCATTTATTCAGAATCATCTTTCTACTACTGTACCCTCTGGTAAGATACCCATCACAGCATGGACAGGTGACATTCCTTCTGTATCTCATTTTCGAACCTTTGGATGTATTGCTTATATTCACGTTCCCAAAAACTGATTCATATTGAGGACGAGATACAAATATATAAGTGAGACCAAGTTCAGTAGAGTGAGCCATATATAGCTCCAACACCCCCACTCAAACGAAGGTCTCTAGCTTTGGATTAAAAAACCCTTGGGGAGTTCAAGGGAAAAACCCAAGCCCCTATACAATGTGAAATATGAACCAACGGTGATGATGTGAAGGTGAATTGTGCATCTACGTACAAATATTCAAGTGACTTAGATATCACAAGGTGCAAATGTAGAGTGTGCATAGTGCATGGTACCTAAAAGATTACAATGTCATATGTACAAAGCTATTACAATAGCAAAGAAGCTAATCTAGAAAGAGTGAGGCCGAAGCAACTCCAAGCTCCGAGCGCAAGAGGATGAAACGTGACTCATTGAGGCTTTGGGAAGTAGGCAGTTCATACATATCAACAAAAATCACCATGGAATTAACGAAATATCATCATGGTATCAACGAAACATCATCATGGCATCACCGAGAATAACCATGGTATCAATGAAATATCATCATGGTATCAACAAAAATCACCATGACCAAAGTACTAACAAAACATCATCATGGTACCATCAAAACCACTATGGTATCAACGAGAAATTATCAATAAAACGACGAAACTATATCTCTAAAAGAATAATTATACGAGAATCAATGAACGAGTATATCATATAACAAAAGATCATGTACCAACAGTAGCTCGATAGAATTTGGACAATCATCAACTACTCGACTGAATCGGAACGATATGTAACTGGCTTCTAAAGGAAAGTTACGTCAGTAACAAATATATGATCGATGAAGAAAAAATATAATTGAGAAGTTTTCAATTATGAGAAAAATCAAACAAAGTAAAATTTTGCTTTTCAAACATATTCACAGTCCGCGATACGATAATCCAAAATCGGTGCAGAATTTAGAGAAACTTTCTTCTGCAAAGTTATAGACAACAACAATTACTTTGCAGAATTTAGAGAAACTTTCTTCTGCAAAGTTATAGACCACATCAATTCCGATGGCTCAAGCGACTAGTTTCTCATCGATTCCGATGACTGCAGCGACTAGTTTCTTCTGCAAAGTTGTAGATCACATCGATTCCGATCCCTCACGCGGGTAGTTTCTGCAAATCGTTTTCAATTAGCAGAAAAATCAAAACATAAAACGAAACTTGCTTTTCACGTATGCAGTCCGCGAACGATAACTCAAAATCGGTGCAAAATTTGAAAAAATTTCCTTCTGCAAAGTTGTAGATCACATCGATTCCAGTCCCTTTGGTAGGTAGTTTCTGCAAAATCGTTTTCAATTAGCAGAAATATCAAAAACAAAAAGCGGAAGTTGCTTTTCAACCATGTACGCAGTCCGCGAACGATAACTCAAAATCGGTGAAGAATTTGAAAAAACTTCCTTCTGCAAAGTTGTAGACCACATCGATTCCAATCTCTCTAACGGGTAGATTCTGCAAAATCGTTTTCAATTAGCAGAGAAATCAAAAACAAAAAACAAAAGTTGCTTTTCGGGTATATACGCAGTCCGCGAACAATAACTCAAAATCGGTACAGAATTTGAAAAAACTTCCTTCTGCAAAGTTGTAGACCACATCGATTCCGGTCCCTCACGCGGGTAGTTTCTGCAAAATCGTTTTCAATTAGTAGAAAAATCAAAAACAAAAAGCGAAAATTGCTTTTCAGACATGTACACAGTCCGCGAACGATAACTCAAAATCGGTGAAGAATTTGAAAAAACTTCCTTCTGCAAAGTTGTAGACCACATCGATTCCGGTCTCTCACGCGGGTAGTTTCTGTAAAATCGTTTTCAATTAGCATAAAAATCAAAAACAAAAACGTACTGCTCTGATACCATATTGAGAGAGAAAGAGAGAGCACAGAAATAGAACCCCAAAGTATGTAGAATACACACATGAGATGATGTATATATGCTTTTCAGGCATGTACGCAGTCCGCGAACGATAACTCAAAATCGGTGAAGAATTTGAAAAAACTTCCTTCTGCAAAGTTGTAGACCACATCGATTCCGATCTCTCCTGCGGGTAGTTTCTGCAACATCGTTTTCAATTAGCAGAAAAATCAAAAACAAAAAGCTGAAGTTGCTTTTCAGGCATGATTCTGCTATGTAGCTTCTTCTATATTGTGATCTCGAAGAAGGTAGAGGTCCACTAGTAGATCGCATAGATAAATATGAGCTTGCCCAGTCTGCATCTGTGTAACCCACAAGAGAAAGAGATTTCATAGAATCCGATGTGAGTTGTCGTTGATAGACTAAACCAAAATCTGTAGTGCCTTTCAAGTATTCCAATACACGCTTTGCAGCAGACCAATGCTTAAGAGAAGAACATGCAAGATGTTGTCCAAGATAGTTAGCAGCAAACAGAATATCAGGACGAGTGTTCATGCCAACAAACTGAAGACATCCAATCAAGTTAGCATAAGATTGATTTGTTACAAGTTGACCGCCATTGTCAGAAGTATTCTTCGTAGAGCTCGGAACTTGGAGTTGCTTTGGCCTCACTTTTTCTACATTAGCTTCTTTGCTATTGTAATAGCTTTGTACATATGACATTGTAATCTTTTAGGTACCATGCACTCTTGTGGAGTTGGTATTTAATATATTACTTTGAGTTTAAGGTGCCAAAAATTAAGGCCCCTCTTTTACAACCACTTTACTTTTGCAAATGAGTGAAGCTCATTAGTTCTTGCATGACCCATAAGGGGAGTTCCCACCACAACTATTTACAGAGCCATAGTGGCTTATTGAAATGATGTTCTAAGATACTGTGCAAATATAAAGTGGCCAAGAGTAGTTGCCGTCGCCTCTTCATCAACTCCCCGCATTCCACTCTACAAAATCATCATCAACTCAAGTAGTAAAATAAATAGACAGCACATAATTAACCATTACGCCCAGCTATCCCAATTGCAGCTAACCACTACAACAGGAGGGTGCTCAGTCTCGTAACATCCCTCCCACCAGGGATAGCAACTGTCCTCAGTTGCTCAATAGAGAAATCAACTGGACCGTGAGTGATGGAAAGTGTGGAGAAGGTCGGAAAAGTTGCGAAAAAACTTTTCAGGCATCCATTTGGCATCCTCTCTAGGGTGGCCTTTGAAAATAAAAAGATAACGGTTATAAACCATTCCAGTGAGTGTAGTGGTGGTGTCATGGTCAACTATTTTGTCAGGGATGAGCTGCTCTTCTTGGTCTACAAGTGAAGGTGGGTCTTCATAAATGTGGTGTTTAGGTAGGGGTCCTCGGAATGGGCGTAAAAGACTAATGTGAAAGACATTGTAAATGTGCCAATGTGCAGGTAGGTCTAAACGAAAAGAAACATTGTTAATGACCGCTGAGATTTTGAAACAGAAGTTGCTTTTCGGGTATGTACGCAAACCGCTGCAAACTTCAACAATGACTTGAGTTTTACAATTAAATCGTTGATT